>NC_045595.1:81450696-81762670 GCF_009762305.2 Zalophus californianus
GCTTGGATATTTTTGTTTGTGTCATTTTCTGGATTTTTCTATTCAGTGATTGAATTATAATTTTTTTGTCTTTAAATTTTTGATTATGTTAATCATCATACATTACATCATTAGTTTTTGATGTAGTGTTCCATGATTCATTGTTTGTGCATAACACCCAGTGTTCCACGCAGAACATGCCCTCTTTAATACCCATCACCAGGCTAACCCATCACCCCACCCCCTCCCCTCTAGAACCCTCAGTTTGTTTTTCAATCCATCATCTCTCATGGTTCATCTCCCCCTCCGATTTACTCCCCTTCATTCTTCCCGTCCTGCTATCTTTTTTTTCTTAACATATAATGTATTATTTGTTTCAGAGGTACGGATCTGTGATTCAACAGCCTTGCACAATTCACAGCGCTCACCATAGCACATACCCTCCCCAATGTCTATCACCCAGCGACCCCATCCCTCCCACCACCCACCACTCCAGCAACCCTCAGTTTGTTTCCTGAGATTTAGAATTCCTCATATCAGTGAGGTCATATGATACATGTCTTTCTCTGATTGACTTATTTCACTCAGCATAACACCCTCCAATTCCATCCACGTCATTGCAAATGGCAAGATCCCATTCCTTTTGATGGCTGCATAATATTCCATTGTGCATATATACCACATCTTCTTTATCCATTCATCTGTCGATGGACATCTTGGCTCGTTCCAGAGTTTGGCTATTGAGGACATTGCTACTATAAACATTGGGGTGCACATACCCCTTCAGATACCTACATTTGTATCTTTGTGGTAAATACCCAGTAGTGCAATTGCTGGATCATATGGTAGCTCTATTTTCAACTTTTTGAGGAGCCTCCATACTGTTTTCCAGAGTGGCTGCACCAGCTTGCATTCCCACCAACAGTGGAGGAGGGTTCCCCTTTCTCCACATCCCCGCCAACACCTGTCATTTCCTGACTTGTTAATTTTAGCCATTGTGACTGGTGTGAGGTGGTATCTCATTGAGGTTTTGATTTAGATTTCCCTGATGCCAAGTGACGTTGAGCACTTTTTCATGTGTCTGTTGGCCATTTGGATGTCTTCTTTGGAAAAATGTCTGTTCATGTCTTCTATCCATTTCTTGATTTGATTATTTGTTTTTGGGTATTGAGTTTGATAAGTTCTTTATAGATTTTGGATACTAGCCCTCTATCTGATACGTCATTTGCAAATATTTTCTCCCATTCTGTCGGTTGTCTTTTGGTTTTGTGGACTGTTTCTTTTGCTGTGCAAAAGCTTTTTATCTTGAGGAAATCCCAATAGTTCATTTTTGCCCTTGCTTCCCTTGCCTTTGGCGATGTTTCTAGGAAGAAGTTGCTGTGGCTGAGGTCGAAGAGTTTGCTGTCTGTGATCTCCTTTAGGATTTTGATGGACTCCAGTCTCACGTTTAGGTCTTTTAACCATTTGGAGTCTATTTTTGTGTGTGGTGTAAGGAAATGGTCCAGTTTCATTCTTCTGCATGTGGCTGGCTGTCCAATTTTGCCAACACCATTTGTTGAAGAGACTGTCTTTTTTCCATTGGACTTTCTTTCCTGCTTTGTCAAAGATGAGTGGACCATAGAGTTGAGGGTCCATTTCTGGGCTCTCTATTCTGTTTCATTGATATATGTGTCTGTTTTTGTGCCAGTCCCACACTGTCTTGATGATGACAGCTTTGTAATAGAGCTGGAAGTCCGGAAGTGTGATGCCGCCAGCTTTGCTTTTCTTTTTCAACATTCCTTTGGCTATTCGGGGTCTCTTCTGGTTTCATACAAGTATTAGGATTATTTCTTTCCATTTCTTTGAAAAAAGTGGATGGTATTTTGATGGGGATTGCATTGAATGTGTAGATTGCTCTAGATAGCATTGACATCTTCACAATGTTTATTCTTCCAATCCATGAGCATGGAACGTTTTTCCATTTCTTTGTGTCTTCCTCAATTACTTTCATGAGTATTTATAGTTTTCTGAGTACAAATCCTTTGCCTCTTTGAGTAGATTTATTCCTAGGTATCTTATGGTCTTGTGTGCAATTGTAAATGGGATTGACTCCTTAATTTGTCTCTCTTCTGTCTTGTTGTTGGTGTATAGGATTGCAACTGATTTCTGTGCATTGATTTTATATCCTGCCACTTTACTGAATTCCTGTATGAGGTCTAGCAATTTTGGGGTGGAGTCTTTTGAGTTTTCCACATAAAGTATCATATCATCTGCAAAGAGTGAGAGTTTGACTTCCTCTTTGCCAATTTGGATGCCTTTGATTTCTTTTTGTTATCTGATTCCTGTGGCTAGGACTTCTAATACTGTGTTGAATAGCAGTGGTGGTAGTGGACATCCCTGCCGTGTTCCTGACGTTAGGGGGAAAGCTCTCAGGTATTCCCCATTGAGAACTATATTTGCTGTAGGTTTTTCATAGATGGCTTTTATGATATTGAAGTATGTACCCTCTATCCCTATACTCTGAGGAGTTTTGATCAAGAAAGGATACTGTACTTTGTTAAATGCTTTTTCTGCATCTATTGAGAGGATCATATGATTCTTGTTCTTTCTTTTGTTAATATATTGTATCACGTTGATTGATTTGCGGATGTTGAACCAAACTTGCAGCCCAGGGATAAATCCCACTTGGTCATGGTGAATAATCCTTTTAATGTACTGTTGGATCCTATTGGCTAGTATTTTGGTGAGACTTTTTGCATCCATGTTCATCAAGGATATTGGTAATTCTCCTTTTTGATGGGGTCTTTGTCTGGTTTGGGGATCAAGGTAATGGTGGCCTCATAAAATGAGTTTGGAAGTTTTCCTTCCATTTCTGTTTTTTGGAACAGTTTCAGGAGAATAGGTATTAATTCTTCTTGAAATGTCTAATAGAATTCCCCTGGGAAGCCATCTGGCCCTGGGCTTTTGT
The DNA here is from genome assembly GCF_009762305.2 of Zalophus californianus. NCBI lineage: Eukaryota > Metazoa > Chordata > Mammalia > Carnivora > Otariidae > Zalophus > Zalophus californianus. The sequence goes on from NC_045595.1 coordinate 81,453,623, forward strand.
TTGTTGGGAGATTTTTGATGACTGCTTCAATTTCCTTAGTGGTTATAGATCTGTTCAGGTTTTCTATTTCTTCCTGGTTCAGTTTTGGTAGTCGATACATCTCTAGGACTGCATCCATTTCTCCCAGGTTATCTAATTTGCTGGCATAGAGTTGCTCATAATATGTTCTTATAATTGTTTGTATTTCTTTGGTGTTGGTTGTGATCATTCCTCTTTCATTCATGATTTTGTTGATTTGGGTCATTTCTCTTTTCTTTTTGATAAGTCTGGCCAGGGGTTTTTCAATCCTGTTAATTCTTTCAAAGAACCAGCTCCTAGTTTCATTGATCTCTTCTACTGTTCTTTTGGTTTCTATTTCACTGATATCTGCTCTGATCTTTATTATTTCTCTTCTCCTGCTGGGTTTAGGCTTTATTTGCTGTTTTTTCTCTAGCTCCTTTAGATGTAGTGTTAGGTTGTGTATTTGAGACCTTTCTTGTTTCTTGAGAAAGGCTTGTATTGCTATATAGTTTCCTCTCAGAACTGCCTTTGTTGTATCCCAAAGATTTTGGACAGTTGTGTTTTCATTTTCATTGGTTTCCATGAATTTTTTTAATTCTTCTTTAATTTCCTGGTTGACCCATTTATTTTTTAGTAGGATGCTCTTTAGCCTCCATGTATTTGCTTTCCAACTTTCCTCTTGTGATTGAGTTCTAGTTTCAAAGCATTGTGGTCTGAAAATATGCAGGGAATGATCCCAATCTTTTGGTAGTGGTTGAGACCTGATTTGTGATCTAGGATTTTGTGATCAATTCTGGAGAATGTTCCATGGGCACTAGAGAAGAATGTGTATTCCGTTGCTTTGGGATGGAATGTTCTGAGTATGTCTGTGAAGTCCATTTGGTCCAGTGTGTCATTTCAAGTCTTTATTTCCTTGTTGATCTTTTGCTTAGATGATCTGTCCATTTCAGTCAGGGTGTTTAAAGTCCCCCACTATTATTGTGTTGTTGTCAATGTGTTTCTTTGCTTTTGTTATTAATTGCCTTATATAGTTGGCTGATCCCATGTTAGGGGCATAGATATTTACAATTGTTAGATATTCTTGTTGGATAGACCCTTTAAGTAGGATATAGTGTCCTTCCTCATCTCTTATTACAGTCTTTGTTTTAATATCTAATTTGTGTGATATAAGGATTGCCACCCCAGCTTTCTTTAGTTGTCCATTAGCATGGTAAATGTTTTCCACCCCCTCACTTTCAATGTGGGGGTGTCTTTGGGTTTAAAATGAGTCTCTTGCAGACAGCATATCGATGGGTCTTGTTTTTTAATCCAATCTGATAGCCTGTCTCTTTTGATTGGGGCATTTATCCCACATACATTCAGGGTAACTTGAGAGATATGAATTTAGTGCCATTTTATTGCCTGTAAAGTGACTGTTACTGTATATTGTCTGTGTTCGTTTCTGGTATGCTGCTTTTAGGCTCTCTCTTTGGTTAGAGGACCCCTTTCAATATTTCTTGGAGGGCTGGTTTCGTGTTTGCAAATTCCTTTAGTTTTTTTTTTGTCTTGGAAACTTTTTCTCTCTCCTTCTATTTTCAATGACAGCCTAGCTGGATATAGTATTTTTGGCTGCATATTTTTCTCGTTTAGTGCTCTGAAGATATCATGCCAGTCCTTTCTGGCCTGCCAGGTCTCTGTGGATAGGTCTGTTGGCAGTCTAATGTTTCTACCATTGTAGGTTACAGATCTCTTCTCCTGAGCTGCTTTCAAGATTTTATCTTTGTCTCTGAGACTCGTAAGTTTTACTATTAGATGTTGGGGTGTTGACCTATTTTTATTGATTTTGAGAGGGGTTCTCTGTGCCTCCTGGATTTTGATGCCTGTTTCCTTCCCCACATTCGGGAAGTTCTCTGCTATAATTTGCTCCAATATACCTTCTGCCCCTCTCTTTCTTCTTCTTCTGGGATCCCAATATTCTAATATTGTTTCATCTTATGGTATCACTTATCTCTTGAATTCTGCCCTCGTGATCCAGTAGTTCTCTTTTTTCAGGCTTTATTTTCCATCATTTGGTCTTCTATATCACTGATTCTTCTGCCTCATTTATCCTAGCAGTTAGTGCCCCCATTTTTTATTGCACCGCATTAATAGCCTTTTTGATTTTGACTTGTTTACATTTTAGTTCTTTTATTTCTCCAGAAAGGGTTTCTCTAATAACATCCATGGTTTTTTTCACACCCAGCTAGTATCTTTAAAATCACGTTTCTGAACTCTAGGTCCGACATCGTACTAATGTCCATATTGAGTAGGTCCCTGCCAGACGGTACTACCTCTTGTTCTTTTTGTTGAGGTGATTTTTTTCGTCTTGTCATTTTGTCCAGAGGAGAAAAGATGAATGAGAGAAAATGCTAACAGGTTAACAATGTCTCCAGCAAATGTACTCTAAACAAATCAGAAAGACCTGAAACCAAGGGAAAAGAAAGGGAAAGAAAGAAAAAAGAAAAAAAAAAGAAAACAAAAAATATATGATCAAGTATGATAAGGCTAGTTCATAGATCAGTGCCACACACTAGATTTTGGGTGCATTTTTGTCTGTTAGAAGAAAGTGCTTCCTAAAATTTTAAAGGAAGAAAGACATGTACAAAATAAGGGTTGATCCAATGAGTGGATGGAATATGACTGTAAAGATGGAAAATTATAAAAAATTTTCAAAAAGGAATTGATAAGGTGCTTGAAAAAAAGGATTAAAAAAAAAGAAAAAGGGGAGAGAATGTGATCAGGCAGGAGACTAGAACAAAGCCATACACTAGAGATTTAGGCTATATTTTGATATGTTAGAAGAAACTATCTCAAAATTTTAAAGAGAGAACTTAAATATATATATATGCCAAAAATAAGGTAACTACTATGAAGGGATAGAATATGACTCTAAAAATGAAATTTTTTTTTTAAAAGAGATTGATAAGATGTTGGTTGAAAAAGGGAAAAAGAAAAATTCAAAAAAAATTAACTTTGAAAGCCTAATGAATCATGGTAAAAACATGAATTCTATGTGCAGTATTCCCCTAGAGCTGGAGTTCTCTCGTTCTCATTGATTGGTAAACTTGGTCTTGGCTGGCTGTTCATGCTGATCTTCTGGGGGAGGGGCCTGTTGCCGTGGTTCCCAAATGTCTTTGCTGGAGGCAGAATTGCCCCGCCCTTGTTGGTCCGGGCTAAGTAATCTGCTCGGTTTTGCTCTCAGGAGCTTTTGTTCCCTGCAAGCTTTCCGTACAGCTTTAGAGGATGAGAGTGAAAATCGCAGCCTTCCAATCTCCTCCTGGGAGGAGCCAAGAACTCTGGGCCCCGCTCCTCAGTGTGCTCCCAGAGAAAAGCAATCAGTCACTCCCATCTCCCTGGTCTCCAGCTGTACTCCATGCTCACCCAGCCTGTGACTGAGCATTTCTATCTCTGGCACCCGACTCGGTGTGGAGTCTCCAAACCCAGCAGGTCCCTGCAGTGCACTCCTGTGCCACTCCTCCTGGGGGAGGAAGAGGAGTCTCCCTGGATCTGCCACTTGTTGGGTCCCTGCTGGAAAAGCAGTGACCTGACTGGGCCGCAGATCATGGTTTATGGCAACCCCGAGCTGAGAGCCTGCAACTCGGCTCCATCTGTGCAGCCCACTTCCCCGCTCCAACACCTGGGAGCTCTGCTGCACTCAGGCACCCCTGGTCTTTCTGTGACCCCAAGAGTCCTGGGACCACACTGTCCTGCAAGGGTTCCAACCCCCGCTTAGCCACTGGAGCGATGTCCCTCAGCAGAGCCGACTTTTTAAAAGTTCCAATTTTGGTGCTCTGCTGCTCTATCACTTGCCAGAAGCGGTGGACGGAGGCCCCCTCCCCCGCCGTCTATTCTCCTGAATATCACCTCGGATTCACTACTCTGCACATCCTACCTTTCAGAAAGTGGTCACTTTTCTGTTCAGAGAGTTGTTGCTATTTTCTTCCATCTCCTGTTGAGTTCGTAGGTGTTCAGAATGTTTTGATCCCTATCTAGCTGAATTCCTGAGACCAGACAAAATCCAGGTCTCCTACTCCTCTGCCATCTTGCTCCACCCCCTGAATTATAATTTTTAAAAATATAATTCAAACAATTTTCTTTCAGCTCATTTTTAACAGTTCCTCTTTTATGTCCAGCTTTTTAAGATTTCTATATTTGTAAAAAATATGGAAAATTTTATTTTTAGTAAAAAATGCTTCTATAATTTATGTCTACTTTTTAGTACCTGGTTGTAATCAAGCTACTGAAAAAGAAACAAAACTTAAATTTTAACTGTAGATAAAACTGGTAGAGAATTTCAAATGATTAAAATATGCCTTTAAAAAGTTAGTGAAAAATATACTGTATGATAATTACCTTTCCTATCTATATAGTTTTTCTTCATGCATATAACCTTGAATTTATTCCAATCTATTTTCTAGAAAAGTTTGCAATGTAAGCATATATTAATCAACCTCACTTGGGGTGGTGGTGTTCCATAAGTGGGCAACATAGTCAATTAATGCAAAAAAAAAAGATGAAGTCTGGACTGGGGTCAGAATTACATGAATTTCCATAGTGCAACCTAGGTTTAGGCAGCTGAGGAATTAATTATAGCTGATTTTGAGAAGAAGATGAAGGTCAATCACTATTTCAGTTATTTAACCTCAGAATTATCTCTATCTCAGATCATTCTGGAAATTCATTAATAGACCTAGAGGATTAGTCTCTTCTCTGAAACTTAGGTTGGAAATAATGGACTAACAAGCAGAAGCTGTGACATGGCAAACCCTAATTAAAGGAATTGTTTCTATAATGGGAACTAGAGAATTGATTTTGAAACTGCTTGGTCTTATTAACCAAAGGAGGTGTGTTTTTTTTTTTTTCTCTCCTACCTGGGGAACTAGCCAATAATATTCTGGAAAGCTTTCAATATCTCTAAAAGGAGTGTATGCTAACAACAAAATACAGCTCTCCTTTTGTGAAAGTGATGAGCTTAAAAAGAAATGAAATACATAGTGCTTCTTATTAAGGGCACTATATTAAATTGAAACCTTAATATGATTTTATTTATAAATAAAAAATTTGGTTAATTATAGGGGTTTTTTTTAAGATTTTATTTATTTATTAGAGAGAGTGAGCAGGAAAGAGAGAGAAGGAGCAGGGGAAGGGGCAGAAACAGACTTCCCGCTGTGCTGGGAGCCTGGAAGGGGCTTGATCCTGGAGCTCCCGGATTATGACCTGAGCCAAAGGCAGATGGTTAACCAACTAAATCACCCAGGTGTCCCAGGTATGTGTTTCTTAACAATCCTTATTCAAGAAGTAGAACTAGTGATCCATAAACTCTAGGATTAAACTCCCTTTTTATACAGCAATAAAACTGAAGTACAAAAAATAATATGTAATTATTCCAGACAAAATACTAAATATCTATATAATGTAGAACCAGAACCAGTTGTAGCTCTCTCAGTATTTAATCTTGCGCACTGACACCTCGCGACCCCCCACTATACATATTACCATATTGTTAAGAAACCTACCTGGTTATAGTAACATCTCACTAAAAGAATATTCTAGGGAATACATACCAAGTATACAATCACTAGAAGTCTCTTCAATGTTTTCAGTGTTATTGACAATAAATTTATATTTGCCTAACTGGGCCACTTAGATTTTTGTAGCATATATCTATCTCTGGTTCAACTGGCAATGACCAAGGGGAGAGCCAATAGTGGAGACATGGGGGCGCCTGGGTGGCTCAGATAGTTAAGCATCTGCCTTGGGCTTAGGTCATGATCCCAGGGTCCTAGGATAGAGCCCTGCATCCAACTCCCTGCTCTGCGGAAAGCCTGCTTCTCCCTCTCCCTCTGCCTGCTACTCCCTCTGCTTGTGCTCTGTCAAATAAATAAAATCTTAAAAAAAAAAAAAATAACGGAGACATGGTTTCTGGTCACCAGAGGGTCATTTCTAAAAAAGAATCTAATAGTGACATTCACATTGAGAGTTTCTGACTTCAGTCTTAGAAGAAATATGTGCATAGGGAGACAATAAAAAAGGCAGGCACTTTGAAATGAGAGGGGGACACATTTCATGAAGAGTGTGGGGAAGAAAAGGGAAGATATTAATATGTAATCAAAACTAAAACCTAATGTGTGTTTGGAAAAGTAGGAAGGAAACAGATTGTGAAATTTATTGAATATTATGACAATTTACATTTATTCATTGGTTAGAATTCTCTATGTAGACTAGACTGATCAAGGCAAAGATTAGCACTAAATCCATTAATTATGGGTCATGCTCCCTCAAGATCTGTGTTTTGTTTTTTTTTTTAATAAACATAAAAGGCCTCTTGACAAGTTCTGGTTAATGAGCTGTGATTAGAAATGTGTCACTTCCAAGTTGACTATGAGCAGACTGTAACTCTCCAAATTTCTCTTCCTTTGTCTAGATGATCTCTTGGTCTCATGTTGAGATGATAGAAGGCACATGATGGAAAGTTTGATTTTGTGAATCACCATTTGTGAAAGTGTTGCAATGAGGAGGTCACCCTAACAGATTTGGTATGAGTGATTAAAAAAAAAAAAGATGTTATGCCTCTGAGATTTACGGGGTTACTACAATAGCATGAACCATTTCAGTGGTTCTCAAACTTATACATGCATCAAAATCACCCGGAGGACTTATTAAAACATGGATTGCTGAATCCCATCCCTAGAGTTTTTTCTTCAGTGCCTCTCAAGTGGAGTTGGAAATGCTGCATTTCTAGTAAGCTCTCAGGAGATGATGATCCTGCCACTGAAAAGACACTTTGAGAATCACTGGCCTAGGCAAACTAGAAAAATCAGGTACCTCCTGCAAAATACAGTTCATTTCTGAATTAGACTGGTAACAGTGGGGGAAAAAAAAAACCTAAAGGGTGAATATAAGAAATGTTAACAAAGAAGAAATTATAAATCTTATACAAAATTTGTATTTTGTGGCTAATTGCAGAAAAGCAAAGTTTCTGTATGATAATTTGAGCCTAGGTGACATTGGATGCTCTTTTTGATTAGGTGACTGTCATATGTTCTTTTTTTCTTTCCACTTTTGGAAAGTCATTTTCCTGTCTCCAGTATTGTCTTGGGTTTAGCCTATCTAGCCACTGACATTAATCATCTTTGTAAATTACAGCGATATTATCATGTCTGGTTTATCCCACACTTGTTCATGATTTCATTGTTTACTGTCAGGAACAAACAGATCCATCTTGTTGGCTATACTCTCCTAACTGGTTTTCTTGCTTCTTTTACCTTTAATACCTTATATCTACCAAGTGGAACAGGGAAGGTCACCTTTGCAGAAAATTTGAGAATCCCAGGGCCCCAGTGCTTTCTACCAGAAACAGAGGTGGCTGCTGCCTATGCTTGAAACAGAGCAGAGCCAGAAGACTCTAGTTTCTGCCAAGTAGGCACTGATTTCTCAACATGTGAGGGTCAGTCCTCTTTGTGCAGTGACCCTTGACACTAGAATATTCACTGGTTTTCCATCATTAATTATAATTACAGCTCTCTACATTGCTGACACCTTGGATTAAAAGGTTGGAGGTGGTGAGCTGTGATGAGGGTTAATAGCTAAGTCAGCAAAAGTCATTCCAGAAACAATCTTAACGCTGGGATGAATGCAATAGCTGGAGTTGCTCTTCTCAAAAACAGCTATGAGAAAGGTCTAATCTTGGTAAATGACAAGTATCTCTCTAAGGAAGTGTCCTCTTGCCCTCTGATCATGATGGACCCTTCCATATGTGTGGAGGTACAAGCCACAAACCTTGTCTCTAGCTCCCAGCTCCACGTACCATTTGTGGCAGAGACTTTCCCTGTAGAAAGATGAGCATCCTTTTGCAATCAAACACAGACATAGGTTAGATCACAAATAAGAGAGTTGGAGAGGTTCTTCTTTCCTATGGAGTTCTCATAAGCTGTCCTTATCAAAATAAACCTAATGGAAGTTTTGGGTTGTTAAACACATAGAAATCTGGGGAGAGTGGCCTACTCAGAGCACATACCTTGCCTATGCATTTCTTCCATCTGGCTATTCCTGAGTTACACCCCTTTATAATAAATCAGTGATAATACCTTCTAAAGAAAAATTATGTAGGAGTGATATCACCAAGATAGGGACAAACGTCATTCCTGATTTTGCTCCCCCCTCACAAGAAGAAAAACTAATGAATATTCATGGATAAGACACCACTGAAAGAGTTTTAGGGGAGGGGAGGCTGAATCAACTCCTGGCCTCTCTAAACCACAGAGACCAAAAATGCCTGCCTTAGAAGGGTGGGAGAAGCAGCTACACATTGACTGCATTGTCCCTGCCCTCCCAGATCATTGCAGCACTACAGGGAGAGGTCTCCTATAAGGCTCCAGTTCCTCCAGGGGAAAAAGAGAGCCTGGGAGGCTTCCAATCCCCCAATATTGTGGGTTGCTTTGTGGGAACTTCTAATCTGGTCTTGTCTGACAGAGATTGCAGGAAAATCTGAAGGGCTCACACTGGGAATCTGACTGTGATGGAGAATTGGGAAGGACCTTGCAATAACCAGCATATGGATATTAGCAGGTCAAATTCATACCTGCAATGTCTAATTAGTAATACCAACTAGTGGTTTTGCTCATTTACAGAACCAAGGTGGTCATTCTATCTGACAAGGCAATTTGTTGGGGTATAGATCTGCTCAGTTCAGGTCCTCAAATGAGAAATTTTGCTGGTCCTAGACCCTGGTTTGCCTATACTCAGGCTAGGAGCTAAGTCATAGCTCCCCCCAACTGGGGACTGGCTCCTGGCTCCATCTGGTCAGAGGGGCTGGTAATGGCACCTGAAAGCTGTGTAACCAGTAACTCAAGCTGAGAAGGGGCAAAGCTGATTCCCCCTGAGCAAAGCTAGTACCAGACCTCATGTATTCTGCTGCACCCTGGCAGAGGGATTAATTTATAGTCAAGGTTCAGGGTACCCTCCGAAGTCAATCTGAACCAGAAACCTTAAAAAAAAAAACCCTGAAAGTTCCTAAACTGGCATCTGCCTAATACAATTAGGCAAGAAAGCTGAAACATAACCCCACCTACTGTGACTCCCAGGCCCCATCTGACCAGAAGGGCCGGTGAGAACACCTGGAAACTGCATAAACCAGAAACACTGGTGCCAAGAGATAGGCAGGCAAAGCCAGTAGTTGTGTTCATTCAGAGAACTTGGGCCACACAGGTCAGCTTGAGTTAAGACAAAAAGCATTACCAGCTTAAGTAAGTGCTTCTCTCACTATGCCCAGGCAGTAAAACTAATTTATAGTCCCACTCACTGCTGAATATAGTCTTTAGCCTACATTACAAGGGAATATAATCGAAGCACAAAGAAGCTGCATAGCCCATCCAAGAGCCCTCCTTACAAAGAGCACAGCCTGTGGTTTTGCCCATCTGTAGAAAACAACTTCTTGCTTCACCTGACCATAGTCCCATCTGCAACTGAGTATAATACCCAGTTCCAACTACCTAGTAAGTCTCAACAAAACAATCAGAGCCACTGGACAATTGCAGACCCCATCTTATAGCCTTACTTGGGTAGGAAACCATGCCAGCAGTCCTATTCCACTGTTCTCAACCAGTGGCACACACCTCCATCACTAACCTCAGAGCTCAAAGAGTTGCCTTGCTTGAAAACAGACCCTAAATGTAGTCCTCACCTGCCCAAGGACCTTAGCAGCAAACATGCCAAGAAACCCAAATTGAACTGCTGGGTGAAGAACTGTGCCTTCCATAGCTAACCTATGAAGTGTAGAAAAGAAAATGACTTATTCAAATACATAGATGCCAACATAAAGAATCAAGGATCATAAAAATAAGGTAAATATGATGATACCAAAGGAAATAAATAAAGCTCTAATAACTGACCCTAAAGAAACAGATGAATTGTCAAAAAAATTCAAATAATCACAAGAACACACAGACATTAAACAAATTTAGAAAAACAATGCATGAGTAATAAGAGAAGTTCAACAAAGAAAAGCCATCAACTCCCCTCCTCCCCACCTTTCCCAAAGGAAAAACAAAAACAAAAGAGAAAGACTTTCAGAAGCAGACTCAAATAAAGCAGACTTAAACAATTTTAAAAGCATCAAGAGAAAAAAAGAGAAGTTACATAGAAGACAACCACCATAAGACCTGTAAGATGGGTTTCTCAACAGAACTTTTCAGTCCAGGAAAAAATAGGATGGATAAAGGAGGGATAAAGACTTTCCCCTAAAAAATAAAAGCTGAGGGTATTCATTACCACCAGACTGCCTTACAAGAAAATCTAAGAGTTCTTTGGTTGAAATTAAAAAGATGCTAATTAATATCATAAAAAATGTAAAAAGGAAATGTAAAGCTCACTGGTAATGGTAAATATATAGTAAAAGACTCTGTAATGGATGAAGGAATAGAAAAAGATGTTTCAAGCAAATGGTAACCAGAAAATAAGTAGGGGTGACTATACTTTTATCAGACAAAATAGAGTTTAAAAATGGTAAAGAGACAAAGAAAGTGATTATATTAAGTTAAAGTTGTCAATATACTTAGAAAATGATAAATATCTACATGCCTGACAGAGCACCTAAATACATAAAGCAAAAGCTAACAGAGCAAAAAGGAGAAATAAGCAGGAATATAATAATACTTGAGGACTTTAATACCCCACTCTCAACAATGGATAGATCATCCAAACAGACTAGTTAGGAAAACGGGGGATTTAAAAAAAATACTGTAGACCAAATGGACCTAACAGACACATACAGAGCATTCTATCTAACAACCACAGGATACATATTCCTTTCAAATTCGCATGGAACATTTTTTAGGATAGATTATATGTAAGTCTCAAAACAAGTCTTAGCAAACTCAAGTAGATTAAAATCATACCAAGCATTTTTTCCGGCCACAATGGCATGAAACTAGAAATAACAAAAGGAAAAACTGGACTATTCAAGAATATATGGAAATTAAACAACATTCTTCAGAACAATCAATGCTCAAAGGAGAACTTAAATGGAAAATAACTTTCTTGAGACAAACAAAAATGGAACCATACATCCTTGAACTTGTGGAATGTAGCAAAAGTAGTTCTCAGAGGGAAGTTCATAGCAATAAACTCCTACATTAGGAAGCAAGGAAAATCCCAAATGAACAACATAACTATGCTTTAAACAACATAACTCTATCGTATCAGAGAACTGATCCCAAAGTTAGAAGGAAAAAACAAAAAACCCCACAAAGATTAAAGCAGAAATTAATGAAAGAAAAGAAAAATAGAAAAGATTGACCAAACTAAGAGTTGGTTCTTTGAAAAGTTAAACAAAATTGGCAAATGTTTACTTAGACTAACCAAGAAAAAAAGAGAACCAAATCAAAAGTATAAATGAAAAAGAGACATTACAACTGGTATCACAGAAATACAAAGAATTATGAGGCTAATATGAACAATTATTTACCAAAAAATTGGACAGCCTAGAAAAAATGGAAAAATTCTTAAAAATGTACAAACTACCAGGACTGAGTCAAGAAGAATTAGAAAATCCGAAGAGGCCAATTATAAGTAAGGATATTGATTCAGTAATAATAACTCCCGGTGAAGAAAAGCCCAAGTTCAGGAGGCTTCACTGGTGAATTTTACCAATCATTTAAAAAATAACTTATGCCATATTTCTCAAATTCTTCCAATGGTCAAAGAGAAGAGAACACTCCCAAACCCAGTTTATGAAATGAACATTATTCTGATACCAAAGCCAGATAAGGACACTACTGGAAAAGAAGACTATACAATATCCCTGATGAATATAGGTGCAAAAATTCTCAACTAAATATTAGCAACCCAAATTCAGCAGCACGTTGAAAAGACAGTTCATCATGATTAAGTGGGATTTATCCCTGGAATGCAAGGATGGTCCAATACACACAAATCAATGTGATACATCACATTAATAGAATGAAAGAACTGTATGATCACCTCAATAGATGCAGAAGAATTTGACAAAATTCAACATTCATTCATGATAAAAGTACAACAAATTAGGCATAGAAGGAAACCTATCTCACATCTCAACATAATAAAGGCCATATAAGACTATAAGACTTACTATATAAGACACTGGACCAAATGGACTTCACAGACATATTCAGAACATTCCATCCCAAAGCAAAGGAATACCCATTCTTCTCTAGTGCCCATGGAACATTCTCCACAATATATCACATCCTAGGTCACAAATCAGGTCTCAACCGCTACCAAAAGATTGGGATTATTCCCTGCATATTTTCAGACCACAGTGCTTTGAAACTGGAACTCAATCACAAGAGGAAAGTCGGAAAGAACTCAAATACATGGAGGCTAAAGAGTATCTACTAAAGAATGAATGGGTCAACCAGGAAATTAAAGAAGAATTAAAAAAAATTCATGGAAACCAATGACAATGAAAACATAACTGTTCAAAATCTTTGGGATACAACAAAGGCAGTCCTGAGAGGAAACTATATAGCAATACAAGCCTTTCTCAAGAAACAAGAAAGGTCTCAAATACACAACCTAACCCTACACCTAAAGGAGCTAGAGAAAAAACAGCAAATATCCTAAACCCAGCAGGAGAAGAGAAATAATAAAGATCAGAGCAGAAATCAATGAAATAGAAATCCAAAGAACAGTAGAACAGATCAACGAAACTAGGAGCTGGTTCTTTGAAAGAATTAACAGGATTGATAAATCCCTGGCCAGACTTTCAAAAAGAGAAATGACCCAAATCAACAAAATCATGAATGAAAGAGGAGAGATCACAACCAACACCAAAGAAATACAAACAATTATAAGGACATATTATGAGCAACAATATGCCAGCGAATTAGATAACCTGGAAGAAATGGGTGCATTCCTAGAGATGTATCAACTACCAAAACTGAACCAGGAAGAAATAGAAAACCTGAACAGACCTATAACCACTAAGGAAATTGAAGCAGTCATCAAAAATCTCCCAACAAACAAAAGCCCAGGGCCAGATGGCCTCCCAGGGGAATTCCATCAGACATTTAAAGAAGAATTAATACCTATTCTCCTGAAACTGTTCCAAAAAGTAGAAATGGAAGGAAAACTTCCAAACGCATTTTATGAGGCCAGCATTACCTTGATCCCCAAACCAAAGACCCCTTCAAAAAGGAGAATTACAGGCCAATATCCTTGATGAACATGGATTCAAAAAGTCTCACCAAAATACTAGCCAAGAGGATCCAACAGTACATTAAAAGGATTATTCACCATGACCAAGTGGGATTTATCCCTGGGCTGCAATGTTGGTTCAACATCCACAAATCAATAAACGTGATACAATACATTAATAAAAGAAAAAACAAGAATCATATGATCCTCTCAATAGATGCAGAAAAAGCATTTCACAAAGTACAGCATCCTTTCTTGATCAAAACTCTTCAGAGTGTAGGGATAGAGGGTACCTACCTCAATATCATAAAAGCCATCTATGAAAAACCTACAACAAATATAATTCTCAATGGGGAATACCTGAGAGCTTTCCCCCTAACGTCAGGAACATAGCAGGGATGTCCACTCTCACCACTGCTATTCAACATAGTATTAGAAGTCCTAGCCACAGCAATCAGACAACAAAAAGAAATCAAAGGCATCCAAATCGGCAAGGAGGAAGTCAAACTCTTGCTCTTTGCAGATGATATGATACTGTATGTGGAAAACCCAAAAGACTCCACCCCAAAACTGCTAGAACTCATAAGGAATTCAGTAAAGTGGCAGGATATAAAATCAATGCACAGAAATCAGTGGCATTCCTATACACCAACAACAAGACAGAAGAGAGACAAATTAAGGAGTTGATCCCATTTACAATTGCACCCAAAACCATAAGATACCTAGGAATAAATTTAACCAAAGAGGCAAAGGATTTGTACTCAGAAAACTATAAAATACTCATGAAAGAAATTGAGGAAGACACAAAGAAATGGAAAAACTTTCCATGCTCATGGATTGGAAGAACAAACACTGTGAAGATGTCAATGCTACCTAGAGCAATCTACACATTCAATGCAATCCCCATCAAAATACCATCCACTTTTTTCAAAGAAATGGAAGAAATAATCCTAAAATTTGTATGGAGCCAGAAGAGACCCTGAATAGCCAGAGGAATGTTGAAAAAGAAAAGCAAAGCAGGCGGCATCACAATTCGGGACTTCCAGCTCTATTACAAAGCTGTCATCATCAAGACAGTGTGGGACTGGCACAAAAACAGACACATAGATCAATGAAACAGAATAGAGAGCCCAGAAATGGACCCTCAACTCTATGGTCCACTCATCTTTGACAAAGCAGGAAAGAAAGTCCAATGGAAAAAAGACAGTCTCTTCCTCAAATGGTGTTGGCAAAATTGGACAGCCAGCCACATGCAGAAGAATGAAACTGGACCATTTCCTTACACCACACACAAAAATAGACTCCGAATGGTTGAAACACCTAAACGTGAGACAGGAGTCCATCAAAATCCTAAAGGAGAACACAGACAGCAACCTCTTTGACCTCAGCTGCAGCAACTTCTTCCTAAAAACATCGCCAAAGGCAAGGAAGCGAGGGCAAAAATGAAGTATTGGGGTTTCCTCAAGATAAAAAGCTTTTGCACAGCAAAAGAAACAGTCCACAAAACCAAAAGACAACCGACAGAAAGGGAGAAAATAGTTGCAAATGACATATCAGATAAAGAGCTAGTATCCAAAATCTATAAAGAACTTATCAAACTCAACACCCAAAGAACAAATAATTCAGTTAAGAAATGGGCAGACCTCATGAACAGACATTTTTCCAAAGAAGACATCCACATGGCCAAAAGACACATGAAAAAGTGCTCCACATCGCTCGGCATCAGGGAAATCCAAATCCAAACCTCAATAAGTTACCACCTCACACCAGTCAGAATGGCTAAAATTAACAAGTCAGGAAACGACAGATGTTGGCGGGGATCCAGAGAAAGGGGAACCCTCCTACACTGTTGGTGGGAATGCAAGCTGGTGCAACCACTCTGGAAAACAGTATGGAGGTTCCTCAAACAGTTGAAAATAGAGCTATCATATGATCCAGCAATTGCACTACTGGGTATTTACCCCAAAGATACAAATGTATCTATTTGTATAAATTAATCCAAAGGGGTACGTGCACCCCAATGTTTGTAGCAGCAATGTCCACAATAGCCAAACTGTGGAAAGAGCCAAGATGTCCATCGACAGATGAATTGACAAAGAAGATGTGTTATATATACACAAGGGAACATTATGCAGCCATCAAAAGGAATGAAATCTTGCTATTTACAACGACATGGATGGAACCGAGGGTGTTATGCTGAATGAAATAAGTCAATCAGAGAAAGACATGTATCATATGACCTCACTGATATGAGGAATTCTTAATCTCGGGAAACAAACTGAGGGTTGCTGGAGTGATGGGGCATGGGAGGGATGGGGTGGCTGGGTGATAAGACATTGGGGAGGGTATGTGCTATGGTGAGTGCTGTGAATTGTGCAAGACTGTTGAATCACAGATCTGTACCTCTGAAACAAATAATGCAATATATGTTAAGAAAGAAAAAAAAAAGAAGAAGAGAGCAGGAGGGGAAGAATGAAGGGGAGTAAATCGGAGGGGAGACGAACCATGAGAGACGATGGACTCTGAAAAAACAAACTGAGGGTTCTAGAGGGGAGGAGGGTGGGGGGATGGGTTAGCCTGGTGATGGGTATTAAAGAGGGCACGTTCTGTGTGGAGCACTGGGTTTTATGCACAAACAATGAATTATGGAACACTACATCAAAAACTAATGATGTAATGTATGGTGATTAACATAACAAAAAAATTTTAAAAAAAGAGTAGAAGAGAAAAAGGAATAGGGAAGAACAAAATAGGAATATATGCCTACTTACCAAGAATTACTTTTAACGTAAATGGTCTAAATGTTCCAAAAACAGAGTAGTTGAATGGATTAAAAGGAAAAAGAAAACCTCATCTACATGCTGTCTACAAGACTCATTTAGACTAAAAATACATACATACTGAAATGAAAAAATGGAAAAAGATATTTCATTCAAATGCGATTCAAAAAATAGAAGCCAGTATAGCAATACTTACATCAGAAAATATGGACTTTACAACAGACTGTAACAAGAGACAAAGAAGACCATTACATAATGCTAAAGGCATCAATCCACCAAGAGGATTTAACAATTGTCAATATCTATACACTCAACATTGGACCACCTAAATTCGTAAAACAAATATTAGACATATAGAGAGAAACTGACAGTAAGAAAATAGTAGGGGACTTTAACACCACACTTGCATCAGTGAACAGATCCTGGCAGAAAATCAAAAACAGTGTCTTTGATTGATATACCAGACCAATAGACTTAACAGATATATACAGAATATTCCATCCAAAAACAACACAATGCACATTCTTTGCAAATATACATGGAGCATTCTCGAAGACAGATCACATGTTAGGCCACAAAACAAGCCTCAATACATTTAGGGAGATTGAAATTATATCAAGCATCTTTTCTGCCCATAACAGTATAAAACTAGAAATAAATTATAATAAAGAAACTAAAAAAAAAAAACAGAAACGTGGAGGCTAAACAACATGCTTCTAAACAACCAACAGGTCAATAAAGAGAAAAATATGTGGAAAGAAATGAAAATAAAACACAAGGGATCAAATCTGGGGTGCAGCAAAAGCAATTCTAAGAGGGAAATTTATAGTGATACAGGCCTATCTCAAGAAATAAGAAAAATCTCAAATAGACAATCTCACCTTAAACCTAGAAGAACTAGAAAAAGAAGAACAAAAAGCCCAATGCCAGTAGAAGGAAGGGAAGAATAAAGATTAGAGTAGAAATAAATGAAATAGAGACTTAAAAAAGAAAAAGAAAAAAGATAAAAGAAAAGAAAGAAAAGATAAATGAAACCATGAGCTGGTTCTTTCAAAGGTAAACAAAATTGGTAATCTTTTATCCAGACTCATCAAGAATAAAAGAGAGAAAAGCCAAATGAATAAAATCAGAAATGAAAGAAAGGTAACAACCAATATTGCAGAAATACAAAAAACTATGAGATTACTATGAAAAATTATATGGCAACAGATTGGACTACCTAGAAGAAATGTATAAATTCCTAGGAACACACCATCTTCCAAAACTGAACCTGGAAGAAATAGAAAATCTCAACAGACTAATTACTAGCAATGAGTTTGAATCAGTATCAAAAAACTTCCAACAAATAAAAGTTCAGGACCAGATGGATTCACAGGTGAATTCTAGCAAACATTTAAAAAAGAGTTAATACCTATTCTTCTCAAACTGTTCCAAAAAATAGAAGAGGAAGGAAAGCTTCCAAATTTATTTTATGAGGTCAGCATTTCCCTGATACCAAACCCAGACAAAAGCAATTCAAAGAAAAAACAAAACACTACAGGCCAAGATCCTTTAAAGACCATACATGCAAAAATCCTCAAAAAAATATTAGCAAGCCATATTCAATAATACATTAAAAGAATAATTCACCACAATCAAGAGGAAGTTATTCTGGGGATGGTTCAGTATTTGCACATCAAGCAATGTGATACCCCACATTAATAAAAAGAAGGATAAAAACCATATGATCAATAGATGCAGAAAAAAATGACAAAATTCAACATTTGTTTATGATAAAAACTCTCAACAAAATGGATTTAGAGGGAATATACCCAAACACAATAAAAGGCATACACATAAAACCCACAGCTAACATCACATTAATTGTGAAAAACTGAAAACTTTTCTCTAGGATCAGAAAAAAGACAAGGGTGTCTACTCTTAACACTTTTATCCAACATAGTACTGGAAGTCCTGGCCACAGCAAGCATAGAAGAAAAAGGAATGAGGGGCGCCTGGGTGGCTCAGTCATTAAGCGTCTGCCTTCGGCTCAGGTCATTATCCCAGGGTCCCGGGATTGAGCCCTGCATCGGGCTCCCTGCTCAGCGGGAAGCCTGCTTCTCCCTCTCCCACTCCTCCTGCTTATGTTCCCTCTCTTGCTGTCTCTCTGTCAAGTAAATAAATAAAATCTTAAAAAAATAAAATAAAAAGAAATGAAAATCATACAAATTGGCAAGGAAGAAGTTAAATTGTCAGTATCTGCAAATGACATTTTACTATATATAGAAAACCCTAAAGACTTCACCACAAAAGCTATAGAAGGAATTAATGAATTCAATAAAGTTTCAAGATACAAAATTCATATGCAGAAATTTGTTGAATTTCTATATGTTAATAATGAAGTAGAAGACAAATTAAGTAAACAATTCCATTTACAATTGTACCAAAAAGAATAAAATACCTAGGTATTAACTTTAAAAAAGGGTGTGAAAGATTTGTACTCTGAAAACTATAAAACATTGACGAAAGAAATTGAAGACAACACAAACAGGTGGAAAGACGTAAAACTCATAGATTGGAAGAATAATATCATTACAAATGTTCACACTAACCAAAGCAATCTACAGAGTCAATGGAATCTCTATCAATATATTAATAGCATGTTTCACAGAACTAGGACAAGTAATCTTAAAATTTGTATGGAACCACAAAAGATCCTGAATAGTCAAAGCATCTTGAGAAAGAAGAACAAAGCTGGAGGTATCACAATCTCAGATTTCAAGATATATTATAAAGCTGTAGTAATCAAAACAGGGTAGTACTGGCACAAAAATAGACACATAGATCAATGGAACAGAATAGAGAGCCCAGAAATAAACCCATGATTTTATGGTCAATTTATCTACTACAAAGGAGGCAAGACTATACAGAGAAGAAAAGATAATCTCTTCACTAAAGGGTGCTGGTAAAACTGGACAGCTACATGCGAAAGAATGAGACTGGACCACTTTCCCATACCATACACAAAAATAAACTCAAAATGGATTAAAGACCTAAACATGAGACGTAGTATTATAAAACTCCTAGAAGAAAACATAGACAATAACCTCTTGGATACCAGCCTTAGCAGCATTTTTCTAGATATGTCCCCTCAGACAAGGAAACAAAAACAAAAAGGTATTGGGAATACACAAAAATAAAAAGCTTTTGCACAGCAGAGGGAAACATCAACAAAATGAAAAGACAGCCTACTGAATGGGAGAAAATATTTGCAAATACTGTATCCCATAAAGGGTTAACATCCAAAATTATTGTAAAGAACTTATACAAGTCAACACTAAACAAAAACAACAATCCAATTTCAAAATGGGCAGAGGACCTTAATAGACTTTTTCCAAAGATGGCATACAGATGGCCAACAGACACATGAAAAGATGGTGAACATGACTAATCACTGGGGAAATGTAACTCAAAACATCAATGAGGTATCACCTTACACCTGTGATAGAAAAAAAAACAAGAAATAAGTTAGAGAGGAAATGGAGAAAAAGGAACGCTCATTGGGGGGACTATAAATTCCCCCCCAACACCGTTGGGGGGAATGTAAATTTGTGAAGTTACTTGGAAAATAGTATAAAGGTTCCTCAAAAAGTTGAAAATAGAAAAACTATAGAATCCAGTAATTCTCTACTGGGTCTTTATCTAAAGAAAACAAAAACACTAATTCAAAATGATATATGCATCCTTATGTTTATCATAGCATTATTTACAATAGCCATTATATGCAAGTAACTTAAATGTGCACTGATGAATGGATAAAGAAGATTTGAGGAGTGGTGTGTGTGTACACAATGGAATATTACTGAGCCAAAAAAATTAGTGAGATCTTGCTATTTGCAACAACATGGAAGGACCTAAAAGGTATTATGTTAAGTGAGATAAGTCAGACAGAGAAAGACAAATACCATATGATTTTACTTATTTATGGAATCTAAAAAATAAAACAATTGAACAAAAAACCAAAGCAGAAACAGACCCATAAATACAGAGAATCAACTGGTGGATGCCAGAGGGAGTAGGGTGAGGAGAGAGACAAAATGGGTAAATGGGAATGGGAGGTACAGGCTTCCAGTTGTGGAATGAACAAGTTTGAAGATTAAAGGTACAGCATAGGGAATACAGTCCATAGTAGGTATTATAAAAGCATTGTATGGTGACAGATGGTAGCTACACTTGTGGAGAACATAGCGTCATATAGAGTTGTCACATCATGGTGTTGGACACCTAAAAGTAATTTTTTTTAAACGAAAAAATGTTTAAAAATTATCCAAATGACATCTCCACCTCTGGATGTAACAGTCTACTAACTGCAGTATTTCTAGGGGAAAATGTCCCCTTCTAACTATTATCTAGGATGGAGTTCTTTCAAGCCCTTTTTGTTGTGAAAGGAAAGATCATTCCTTCATGTTTAGCAGTTTTTAAGAGTATTTGTTATAACCAAAGCAACAACTAATGGCTATTTTCAAGAGGTGTGTGGCTGGATTACTGGCATTCAAGAAAATAAATGGAGAACTAACTTTCTCATCTACTCCAGAACCTTCCAGGTATTCACATAGAAACGAAGAAGCAATCCTTTTTATTTTTTTGAAGCATTCTTTTTTAGCTCTACCCTTGAGCAGGTGACCCCTCCAGTTAAAGTCTTATCACCTCAGATGTAAAACTTAGGTGATCATTAGAAGTACTTGGGAAACATTTTTGAAGCCGTAGGTTACTCATACCTACCCTGAGAAATTCTTATTCACAAAATCTAAAGTGGAGGTTGAGAACACATACACATTTAAGAAAAATGACTCCCCCAAAAAGAATGTTTCCCAAATGAATCTGATCATTAGTCAGATTTTAATAGTACTGATGTAGAAGAAGCAGGAAACAAGCAATAGGACATATAATAGCAGATGCCTAACTTTGTAAGGCTCTTGGCCTTGAAAACAGTCCCTTCTACTCTTGTGCTGCCACCAAATATCCAGATTGTCAAAACTTGATAAGAGAAATGCATGCCTAATTTGTCCTTGACTGTCTTCCAAAGAAGATGACCACACAATCCCAGCTCTGAACAGCAGGCTATGTGATCATTTTACTCAACTAGTATGTGACTAAGACATAAGTATTTCCGTGGGGGAGAGGAGCGAAAGAAAAAAAAATTGGCAGAAAACTATAAAATTAATTCTCTTTGAGCCATGCAGCTCTCTGCTTGGGATATTTCACCCTGTGTTTTCATCAGCCAGCTGAAATATTTTGATATTCCCTTTGTGGCAATGATAACCCAGAAAGAAAGGAAAATCTTTTCTTCTCTTTTCTCATAGTCTCCTTTGCCTGACTTTTGTTCTATCAGGCAAGGGTAGATGGTCCTGACCGCACAAAGATTTTGTCTTCCCAACTTTCCTGATAGCTGCATGTAACTTTAGTGCCCCTTAATCTCTAAAAATATAACATTTATGGGTTCTACTGTCTGATAAGTTCCTCTGGGATGTTCAGGACATGTGTACACATTCTGCAGTCAGGCCTTGAACCAGATGTTAGAAAGAGTGTACTATTCCCTTGGGGTACTGAGAGCAGAATGAGCCTCAGGTCAAAACATATAATCAGGAATAATTTTCTTTAGGTGCCCCTTCTCCACTGTTCAACATATCCTGGGTTCTACCCTGTAGGACTGTACCCACCAATCCTACAATTCCTTCGTTAGTAGCATCTTGGCAGAAGACATTTAACAACGATTCATAAATTACACCTACAGACTTCAATTCCTATTCTAAGAGGCTAATGCTCGATTCTGTGCCACTGTGATTGTTGCACTCAGGGAAGAAACTAGATGTTAGGCACTGTTAGTTGCTCATAGGTTTGTGCTTCAGCTCATATGGCATATTCCAAGGCTCAGAGAAAGTATCCAATTAATGTTCACTGAATGAAGGAACATGTTTGCTTTCAAACTGAAATCCTCTGGAAACTAGTTTAATCCTGGAGAGTAACTAGTTATTCTTGAGGTTTTCATCTGGCTCTAAATCAAATACGATTTCTTATACTGCATGAGGTGGCTTCAAGAACTGGAACTGGAGTAGAAACAGTGAATTTTCAGTAAAGTGAAAATAGGATATAGCTACATTTTATCTCCATCTGCTACAGCCTCCATAAGAGGAAACTAACCCTGGAATGGACGTAGGGGTGGGCAAAAAGGTAGAGAAAGAACACCAGAATAAGTTCAAGAAGAATAGAATTTGGGTCACTTTCAGTACAACTCTGGAGAACTTTCCATACACTTCAAGAAAGTGTTGAGAGCACCCATGCGAAAGAGCAAGATTTTTTTCTTTTTAAGAGCAAAATTCCAGTCTTAAATATCACCATAGATAGCAAAGAAACATAATTGATGCTTAATAAATATTTGTTTAGTTGAATAGTATCAAATTCATCATTTCAACTCACAAACCTCATAGCTAATCAAAATCATTTTAAAAACCCATGGGTTAGGGTCATTTAGGAAGCAGAACAGAGGGCCATCCTTTTTTTATAGGTCTCTGACTTCGGGCCTTTGTGATCAGATCTTTTTCTTAGGTTCCAGGGGCTTCAGAGGATTGTCAAAGACCCACAAAAAAAAAGAGAAGTTATCCAGTTTCAAGTCTGTATAGTGTACAACTTAGGTGACTGCTCGACCAAGCTGATTTATTCAAGTTTTTACTGGGAAAAGGGAACTTACATATTTTGAGCATTCAGAAATCCCCTGAGAGGCCTTGTGGTTGAATAAAAATGTGTCCAATTATTCAATAAATGGGGCCAAATATTACCTATTGGCCAATTTTTTCTAGAAGATATTTCAAGTGGACAACACATATCACTTTGACTATTATCCTCTGTAATTACTCAAATGTTGGCCAATACAAGTTATCTGATCCATGAACAATTTCTTTTTATCAGAAAATGAGGAGTATTTGAGATCTGAGCATTTTATACAAAATACTAACTCCTCTGCCAAGGATAAACCCCTCTACTTGCCCTCAATAGGATTTGCCCAAGTTTACTGTTTTCTTGAAATGGTTGGGACACTTGATGACCGCCAAGGCTTTTCTGAAAAAGGGAGAGTGTTTTGCATCTTCTCCCCATCCATCATAATTAGAGCAAGTGAATTAAAAACATGGATTTGAGCTCTGTGTGACTGCAGGCTGAGAATTGCTCAGGACAGTTGCTCTGTTGCATTAGGCCATCAGCTGCACTTCATTAGGAGATGCATTCACCTTTCTAGAAGCGTTCAGGGCTCTGTGGCTTTGCCTTAGAAGTCTGGCTTCCTGCACAGCATTATTTAACCCTTCCCTAGAACAGAGATATCCCTCCTAGGAGGAACATCTTCACTCAGAAAGCGGGCTGAATTTAGGGGCCTCAAAGAGAATTTTCAGCTTGATTTTTACCTTTGTCAGCAGTGTGCATATGGAGGGGGTAGGCAGGGAGTAAGGGGGATATTTTAATGTGAATGTTTTGGATGACAACAAATGGAGATGCTAATAAACACATTTGTTCCTGACTTCACTGCAGATTTGTGGCTGCCCAACAGTTTAGCACCCGGTGGAGAACTGCATGGGTCAACTGCAGGTACCATGCACAAGTCCTTACAGAAAATTGGGTAGAAATCAGAAGAGATGGAATACAGATAACCACTTCATTGGAGAGTATTTTGCAGCACACCCACCTGCAAATTTACTATTCTGGGTCACCTCTTTGACATTGTTTCAAATTTTCTTCCAAAATTTTCTTCTGCCTGATTTCAATGTTCCCATCAATGTCCCCCTTTTTTCTTCAGCAGGCACTCAGGGAAAAGGCTAAACTAAATTATCTTGAAATGTGTCACTATAATTTGGAGTTATAAGGATAAGAAGACAAGGTAATTCTATCAGTTTGTTTTATGCACTATTTTTAGTTTATCCTTTTCACTTCAATTTCACAACGATAAGTAGCGCTCAGCATCTACCTCATGTATGCCAATACATTTTAGCAGAAATTTAGGTTCAAGTCAGTCTTTGTAGGAACAATTAAATTTGTTGAAAGGAGGCCCAAAGCTGTAATGCTTAGCTATTTCCAAATACAGTGGCTCCCCCTTATTTGTAGTTTTGTTTTCTACAGTTACCTAAAGTCAGCTGTGGTCTGGAAGCAGATGATCCTCCTTCTGACTTCTGATTTTCTGTCAGAAGATCATTGGTGGCCTAATGCTGTATCAGTGTTTATGTCATTCACCTCACTTCATTTCATCATGTAGGCATTTTATTATCTCACATCATCATAAGAAGAGTGAGTACAGTAAACGAAGATATTTTGAGAGAAAGAGACCATCTTCACATAACTTCTACTATAGTATATTGTTATAACTGTTCTATTTTATTGTTCATCTCTTATTGTGTCTAATTTATAAATTAAATTTTATCATAATTATGCATGTATAAAAAAAACTGTATAGGGTTTGTTACTATTTGCAATTCAAGCATCCATTGGGAGTCTTGGAATGTATCTTCTGGGGATAAGGGGGACTACTATACATAGCAAGTTCTCAGTGTATGATAGTTATTGCTCTTTCTTTTTATTCAGGGAAACTTAAATTGGAGTTCCAGTAGCATCACAAGAACTGTGTAGCTCTGGGAAAGTCACTGGGCTTTTCTGGGCACCAATTTGCTTATCTGTTATATAAAGTTATAGTGTTAGAGGATGGGTTGAACAAGAGAATTTTCAAGGCTCTTTCCAATTTTATGCTTGTATAGGGAGAGAGACATCTCAAAGAATGCTTGTCTGTTAATAGTCTTAAATCAAGTTAAAAAAAAGATGGAATAAATATTAAAAGTAGAGCTCTCAGAGGGTTTTTTTTTTTCCTTGTTAATTGTTTTAAGCATTCAAGCCATGAGAAGTGAATGTTGCTGAATTCATGAACATTTGCAAAGAATCATTAGTTTTTCAGGGCAATTGCATAAGCCCCATGCTCTCATGGAGCAATTTCAACAACTCCCAAACCCAATGACCTGCTTTCTTATGTTGATATTGGTATTCTCTCCTTTAAGAAAGTGACTTTTGAGCAAAATTTATACCAGGTATTTTTCCTTAGGATACAAATTTTCATTCATTATGTATCCACTTATTATTTAATTTACCATATAGTTACAGGATATCAAATCTTGGGCTCTGTGAGAACTGCAAAAGTGAATGAAATCTCCTGGTCATCAGTAATATTAAGGAAACCAAGAGCAACACATTGGGAGACACAATTATTAAGAAAGTTATAAATCCCCTATTGGCCTTTTATTCTATTGATTACTCAGAAAAGGAATATGGGGGGAAAAAGACTTGATTGACTATGCCCTTTTACAATTCATGTGCTATGTCCAAGAAGATAGGATGAACTAAAATACAATGAGCAACCTGAGTTGAAGCAATCTATCAGAATGAAAAAGAGCAGAGATATTGAAGGATGCTAGGGAAGTCATCCATGTCTCTAACCATTTATCCATTCATTTATTTAAAAATATTAAACATCTATTCAGTGCCACATATTGTACAAGAGAGGAAGAAAACAAGAGTTTACACTTTAGAGGAGGATGATGAGAGCAAATATTTAAGATAGAGAGTGCTCTCTCTTATGATGGATTGAGTTGTGAGGGATACCAGGGTCACCTTCTTGGATAAAGAAACATAATTCTGAGATCGAGAGTATAAATAGGAGTATTCACATAAAGAGCAGAGGAGTGAAGCAAAGGAGAGGAGGTATAGGTGCCACCCAAAAGAAATAGCAAGCCCCAAGGTCAAGAAATAAGAGATAACAGGAAACGGAATTAATTCAGTTTTATCAAAGTGGTGACATCCCAAAAGGGAAGGAAATGGTATGGAATGTGGCTAGAAATATAAGCAGAGAAGATCTTACAGGTCCAGTAGGAGTTCTGGGCAGAGCAGTGATGCCATCACATCCGAATAAGAAAATCACTTAAACTGCAGTGTGGGGAAATATATTGAACACAGTAAGACCAACTAGGAGACTGATGCAGTAATCCAAGTGAGAGATAACTTCAACTAGGAAAACACCAGTTGGTTCTGAAAAGGGGCATCTTTGAGTAATCTTTAGTAAGCGGACATGACTTGCTGATTAGATGTAGGAATGAAAGAGAGCTTTGATAAGTTTCTGCCTGGATTATGATGTGATGTCTTTCATTGGTTAAGACATAGTAACTATGATTCAGGATAAACAGTTATTGAGAGGAGATAGGATGGCTTCTATTTTCAATGTTCTGAATTTTATATACACATGGTACATCCAAGTGAGGTTCTCCAGTAGGTAGTTTATTTGGTTTGGATCCAAAGTTCAAGAAAATAGAGGAACTGATTAAAGAATCATTATAAAGAACATAATTGGTGGCATGGGGATCCAGGAAGAGTATATTGAATCATCCACTAGAAGTGGGCCTGGAAGAGTGAAGAGACCTAGTATAAAGACCTTGAATAATATTTAGTATTAATATTAAGAATAGCCTACTAAGGAGATTGAGTGGGAGTGTTCAGAGATGGAGAAAAATATGTTCTATACTGAATGTTGCTAGAATGTTCAGATTGTCATTTACCTGTTTTTACTCAGCTCATTCCCATACTGTGTGCTCAGCTGTGAATTGCAGGGGAGTGGCCCACTCAAAACTACATTTCCCAGACTTCTTTATTAGTTGACATCCACTTCAGTTTAGACAATGAGAGATGCCCACTGGAAAATGGAAGATGTAAGGGAGAAGTTGCTGAATTTTTCTGTCACTCTAACAGTAGTGATCATGGCTGCCAGGAACTATGGGCTCTTTCAATGTCAAAGGTTCCCAAGCAGTAGTTTTAATAACAGCAACATTCACTTCCATCAGTGTCAGCTGCAAGTTTGTTCCTGAGTTGTGGCAGAACTAGTTCCAGCTTTATTTACCCTACCTTAGGGATAATGAGTTATTAAAGTTTACTGTGGTAACTTCCTGTACTAACCTGCTTTCTGTTCTTGCTCCTTAAGCTCTTCAAATACTCACATTTCTAAACATGGCTTGCAAGTCTCTGTATCATCTTTCCATTAATAATTTTCCAGCTTCACTTTGTGCCATTCTATTTCCTCTTTTAAAATACTCTGAACAGATTTGAGATTATTTTAATTCTTCCATCTTTGTAATAGATTCTTTGTATTAAATCTCCATTTGAAACACCTGGCAAGGTTCTTGTGTTCCTGGTTGGACCTTAAATGATTCAGAACTCCTGCTGAAGAGAGAGGACCAGTATCAGATGTGGCAACAAAGAAGATGTTAAGGACTTTGACAAGAATCATGTCAGTGTAGAAGTGGAGCAAAAGTTAGACTGCTCTAGTTAAAGATACCGAATAATGATTATATCCGGAAAGCAAGGACAGACATGTTCTAGAAGTCCAGCCATAAAAGTGAGGAGAGAGGGAACAGATAGGAAAGAAGTGCTAGCCTTGTGCTATTAAATATGGTAGCCAGTAGACACATGTAGTTATTGAACATTTGAATTGTGGTTAGTTTGAATTGAGATGTGCTATAAGTAAAAAAACAAACTTACTGTATTTCAGATAGTATTAACAAAGGAAAGATTTCATTAATTTTTTCATTGGTTATATGTTGAAATAGGAATGTTAGACATATTAAGTTTAATTAAAAATACTATTTAAAATAATCCATTTAAGTTTTGTTTAATATAGTTACTAAAACACTTAAAATTATATATAGGGCTTACACAGTGTTGTTCTAGACTAAGAATGAAATAGCCAGTGGTGTCATAAGCCCCCTTTATGTGTTACAGTCTACAAGGTATGTGGTTTAAAGACTTAGGTAGGGCCTAAAACATAAAATATGCATATAAAACAATGTTGCATCAAAACAAACTTTGGTAAGATGGAAAAATGCTGATTTTTCTAATTATGGCATCAGGAACAAACATTTTTCTGTCTTCAGAAGACTCTTGAGAATAAATGGTATTTGTAGGAGACATGATAAGATTTGCACTAATTATCATGGCACAAGGTAGAATTGGGAAAGGAGATACTGAAGTCAAGAAGATCAGTTAGAGGACATTAGCAAGTCCTGGAGAGAGGTGATGGAGGTCTGAATTAAGATAGTGTAGATGGGACAGATAGGGTGGTATAATGGATATTATGGAAATAGAATTGTCAAGATTTGGATAATGATTGAATGTAGAGGTTTACAGAGAAGCCACAGCACCTATCATCTTTGAAGTACACCATGAAGTTAAATTGTGTACTGTTTCAGATAGGTTTGTTTGGAAAGAGGAAATGTCATCACTTTGGAAAATAAGTTTACTTCTATTGCTGGTTTGCCAAGGGAGAGAGACATCACTGCATGCCCTGATAGTGCAATCAAACCTCCTTATACCAAACTCTTGAAATTGACAAATAGTGATTCTGGTGTTGACAATGGTGGATACCCAATCAGGCATTTAATCAAAACATCAACTGGTTACTAATATGATATCATTCTCAAATGATGTTGAACAGCTACACACAGTGGAAATTACCCTGGAGGTGGAGACAGCAGGTAAGGGTTCAAGGCCTGGCTCTATGAAAACCAACTATGAATGTGACCTTACCTAATGGAACCTTAATTCCTTCACCCAAAAATAAAGATAAAAACATCTGCCACCAGATACTTTAAAATTGCACAAGGCCATGTAAGTGAATATACTTTATAAATAAGGGAGATTTACATAAGTATACATATGGTACATTTTTTATGGCTTCTATTTCAAATTTACATACAGGTTTTTTTTTGTTGTTTTTTAGTGGAAGTCTGAACATTTCCACAAGTGAACTTTTAATGATTAAGTTCCTACAGTGTGGAGAAAAGAAACTCTGAGCTAAAGTATCTATTAATAGGGATTCCAATAGTCATCCACCCCCATAGTAAATGTGTTGGTATGCATAAGCTTGTGTGGGGAGGGATTGGTGGGTATGTGTTTCAGAGTGGAGATGTAGAAAGAAAACATCACAGCTTGAAAAAGCTATATTTGAATATTTTGCAAAAACAATTTCTATGATTAACCCTGCTGATCTGTTTATAAACCCAAAATAGTATAAACACACACAGTTGCTCTCATTAATTTTTGATAAGCAATAAAACTCACAAATATTTTACTTCTAAGCATATGTAATCTGCAGTTGGCTACAGTGGCAGGCATATGCTTTGACATATGATATTCCATCTTGTACCAAATACACATGACTCACATCTAAAACAATAGCTGAACTGTATGTAGGCATCTGATTGGCTGAGTGTTTGACTCATTTCTATTTAGGCTTCTTTGAATAAGATTCTAAGCCAGGGAAAGACACAAATACCTAAATCTGGGACACCAAATTTCATGAATGTATGTTGCCTTATCCATTCTTAAAACAGTAACAGAAAATGGGCTGAATGTCTACACAGTGTAATTTGAGTTTGTGAATTTTTTTTTCCTCCTACAAATCCATTTGTCCTCAAATAACCTACAGCAATCTGACACACTGGGTTCTTTCCTGAAAATATAATTCTCAAAGTCATTCTTTTGTTTCAAGCAACTGAGCCAAAATTGAATACCTTTTATATGCTTAGCAAAATACTTACTACAATGTTTTCTAAAAGTGGCAAAAGATCCAAATAGAAATCCAGTAGTTAGAGAGTCAATATATTTACATACAAAACAATTAACCAGTCTCTATTACATACAAAGTTCTGTATTATTCCGTGAAAACTAATAGGTTCTATCACTAATCTCTGTCAAACTTGAGTCCCAGAACACTCAAGGAATTAAAGGATATGATAAGGAACGATATAATAAGGAAATAATGGCTGACCTGAGTATAAACCACCGGTAAATTAAGAATATCCAAAGAAAAAAGGAAGGTATTCCAGTTGTAGATAAAAACATGAACCAATGCATGAAGGTTTGGAACAGTTTTTATGTCAGTTGCAAGAGCAAATTGGTAACAAGGTAGAAGCATTTGGGGAAGAATTTGACTAAGTCAAAGGTATCTAGAGACCAGAGTAGAGGAAGATGGCAGTGGAGTAGGAGAACCCTAGGCCTTCATCACCCCATGAACACAATTAGGTAACTATCAAATAATCCTAAATATCCTAGAAATAGACCTGAAGACTGGCAGAAAAAAATTCCACAACTAAAGAGAGAAGAGAGGCCACAAAGAAGGTAGGAAATGCAGAGATGTGGTTTAGGGGAGAAATGGTTCATAGGTGCTACAGACGGAAGGAAGTCATAGTTGCAGAGAAGCGTGAGAAAGAGAGAAGTACACACAAGGACAATGCTTCCCCAAAGCCATTGGCTTGGAAAAAGAGAAGGACCGAATTTTTGAGTTCTTGGAATCAGCAGGGCTTAAAGCCTAGAGTTTTAAAGATCAGTGGACTTGGCTGGCATAGAGCCCAGAGAGTACTGCACTCCTCCTGGAAAGAAGATAGGCAAACAAACCAGGGCAGAAAGCATGGAAACAGTGATCTGAAGAGCACCTAGGGCACACATGGGGAGATTAATCTTAGTGTGTGTCCCTGAGAGGAAGTGTTCATGCAGATAGATATCTCTCTGGGAACAAAGGAGCTGGCTAGTACCATTTCTCTCCCCTGTCCCTCACCATAAACACAGAGCCACAGGTGGGAAGAAAACAAAAACTAAAGGAATGCACAACCACTAACCAGCCATGTAAGAAATACTAAGGGGGCTTCTTTAAGTGCAAAGGAGAGCCCAAAGTGACAAAGACAAGAAAAGATCAGGGAAATCTCCAGAAGCAATGAGAAAACAAGTAATAAAATAGCAATAAATACATATCTATCAATAATTAATTTGAGAGTGAATGGACTAATGTTTCAATCAAAAGACATGGTGTCAGAATGGATAAAAAAAAAAAAAGAACCATCTATATGCTTCCTACAAGACACTCATTTTAAAGCTAAAGACACCTGAAGATTGAAAGGAGATGGAGAAACATTTATCATGCAAATTGATGTCAAGAGTTGCAATACTTAGACAAACTAGACTTTAAAACAAAGACTGTAACAAAGAAAGGCACTACATAATAATAAAGGGGACAATCCAACAAGATGATATAACAATTATAAATATTTATGCATGCAACATGAGAGCACCCAAATACATGAAACTAACAATAAACATAAAGGACCTAATTCATAATAATAAAATAACAGGAGGGAATTTTAACACCCCACTCACATCAAGGGACAGAACATCTAAATAGAAAATCAACAACAATGGCTTTGAATTACACACTAGACCAGAAGGACTTAACAGATACACTCAGAACATCCCCTCCTAAAACAGCATAATACACATTTTTTTTCAAGTGCACATGGAACATTATACAGAATATATCACATATTAGGCCACAAAACAGGCCTCAACAAATTCAAGAAGATCGTAATCGTACTATGTACCTTTTCTGACCACAACACTAAAAGTCGATAGTGGAAAAAAAAAATTTGGAAAGAACACAAATAAATCAAGGTTAAACAACATGCTACTAAACAATGAATGGATCAGTCAGGAAATCAAAGAAGAAATAAGAAAAATACATGGAAACAAATTAAAATGAAAACAAAACAGTCCAAAACCTTTGGGATGCAGCAAAAGTAGTCATAAAAGGGAAATATATAGCAATACAGGCCTAACTCAAGTAGCAAGAAAAATCTCAAATACACAACCTAACCTTATACCTAAAGGATCTAGAAAAAGTAAAATAAGCCTAAAGCCAGCAAAAGGAAGGAAATTATAAAGATTAGAGTAGAAATAAATGACATAGGGGCGCCTGGATGACTCAGTCGGTTAAGCATCTGCCTTCAGCTCAGGTCATGATCTCAGGGTCCTGGGATTGAGCCCGTCAGGCTCCCTGCTCAGCAGGGAGTTTGCTTCTCTCTCTCTCTCTCTGCCCCTCCCCTCACCCATGCTCTCTAATAAATAAAATCTTTAAAAAAGAAAAAGAAATAAATGGCATGGAAACTAAAAAACAAAACAAACCAGATCAATGAAACCAGGAGCTGATTCTTTGAAAAAATTAATAAAATTGATAAACCTCTAGCCAGATTTATCAAAAAGAAAAGAGAAAGGACCCAAATAACAAATGAGAGAGACAAAATAACAACACCACAGAAATACACACAATTATAAGAGAATATCATGAAAAACTATACACCAAGAAGTTTGACAATCTGGAAGAAATGGATAAATTCCTGGAAACATATAAACTACCAAAACTGAAACAGAAAAAACTAGAAAACTTGAATGGATCGATAACCAGTGAAGAAATTGAATCACTAATCAAAAAACTCCCAACAAACCAAAGTCCAGGATCAGATGGCTTCCCACTGAATTCTACCAAACATTTAAAGAAGGGTCAATACCTATTATTCTCAATCTACTCCAAAAGATAGAAAAGGAAGGAAAACTCACAAATTTGTTTTATGAGGTCACCATTACCCTCATACCAAAACCAAATAAAGACAACACAAAAAAGAGTACTACAGACCAATATCCCTGATGAACATAGATACATAAATCTCCAACCAAATGCTAGTAAACTGAATCCAACAACACATTTTAAAAAATCATTCATTGTGATCAAATGGGATTTATTCCTGAGTTGCAAAGTTGATTCAATATTTGCAAATCAATCAACATGATACATCACATTAGTAAAAGGATAAGAACCTTAGATCATTTCAACTGATGCAGAAAAAGCATTTGACAAAGTCAAATAGTCTATGGTCTATGGTCAGAAACAAGACAGTGATGTCCACTCTCACCACATTTAACACAGTACTGGAAGTACTAGCCACAACAATCAGACAACAAAAAGAAATCAAAGGCATCCGAATCAGCAATGAAGTAGTAATTGTTCTCAGATGACATGATACCCTGTATAGAAAACCCAAAAGACCACCAAAAAACGGCTAGAAATGATACATGAATTCAGTAAAGTTGCAGGATAAAAAATTAATATACAGGAAGCTGTTGTGTTTCTGTACACTAATAATGAAGTAGCAGAAAGAAAAATTAATAATATAATCCCATTTACAATTACATGAAAAACAATATTTAGGAATAAATTGAACCAAAGAGGGGAAAGACCAGCATAGTGAAAACTGTAACACTGGTGAAAAAATTGAAGATGACACAAATAAATGGAAAGGTATATCATGCTCATGAATTGGAAGATTAGTGATATTAATGTTTTCCTACCATCCAAGACCATCTACAGGTTCAATGCAATCTCTTTCAAAATACCAATAGTATTTTGCACATAAGTACAACAAATAGTACTAAAATTTGTATAAAACCCAAAGGGCCCTGAATAGCCAAAGCAATTTTGAGAAAGAAGAACAAACCTACAGATATCATAATCCCAGGTTTAAACTATACTACAAAGCTATAGGAATCAAAACATTATGGTACTGGCACAAAAACAGACACTTAGATCAATAGAACAGGATAGAGAGCCCAGAAATAAAACCATGCTTACATGGTCAATTAATCTACAACAAAGGAGGCAAGAATATATAATGGGAAAAGACAGTCTTTTCAATAAGTAATACTGGGGAAACTGGAGAGCTACATGCAAAAGAATGAAACTGAGCCACTTTCTAACACTTTACACAAAAATAAACTCCGAACAGATTAAAAACCTAAATATGAGACCTGAAACCATAAAAGTCCTAGAAGAAAACATAGGCAATAGTCTCTTTGACATTGGCCATAGCAACATTTCTCTAGATATGTCTCCTTAGGCAAGGGAAATAAAGACAAAAACTCTTGAGAAAACACAAAAATAAAAAAAAAATAAAAACATTTCTACAGTGAAGGCATCCATCAACAAAATGAAATCCTACTGAATGGAAGAAGATATTTACAAATCCTATATCCCATAGGGGTTAATATACAAAATATATAAAGAATTTATACAATGCCAAATAATAATAATTTAATTAAAAATGGGCAGAGGACCTGAATAGACATTCTTCTAAAGAAGACATACAGATGGCCAACAGACACATGAAAAGATGCTCAACATCACATAACATCATGGAAATGCCAATCAAAAATCATACCACTTTAGACCTGTCAGAATGGCTAGAATCAAAAAGAAGTAACAAGTGTTGGCAAGAATGAGGGGAAAAGGGGCGCCTGTGTGGCTCAGTTAAGTAACTGCCTTCAGCTTGGGTCATGGTTGCAGGGTCCTGAGATTGAGCCCTGCATTGGACTCCCTGCTCAGCAGGGAGCCTGATTCTCCTTTCCCTCTGATCCCCCTGCTTCTGCTTTATTGCTCGCACTCTCTCAAATAAATAAATAAAATCTTAAAAAAAAAAAAAAGAATGAGGGGGAAAAGGGAACTCTCGGGCACTGTTGATGGGGATGTAAATTTGTGCAGCCACTGTGGAAAATATTATGGACATTCTTCAAAAATTAAAAAACAGAAATACTATATGATCCAGTAATTCCACTACTGAGCATTTAACCAAGGAAAACAAACAAAAAACCACTAATTCAAAAAGATATATGCATTTCTATGTTTCTTGCAGCATTATTTACAATAGCCAAGATATGGGAATAACCAAGTATCCATCAATAGATGGGGGAGTGACAATGGCAATGTCCAAATGCAGAATTGTACATGGTGGTAGATATTGTTGTAAATTTCTTTGTAAAATACAATCTCTCACAAGCAGTAAAGGAATTGGAATAATGAAGTGTTTTGGGAAGAGACAGCATCATGGGAAAGGCAAAAGCAGAGCCAAGTATTGAAGAATAAATCAAAGTTTCATAGGTACAAAAGATGATACACAGATTAGGTGGAGTATATTCCAGAGACAGTGGAGATGTTCCAATACACAGAGTGTTAAATTACATGCTGAGTGCTAGGGAGAGTATAAAGAGCCAGCACAACAGTAGAAGCAGTTAATTTGTGGAGTGATATTTCACCAAAGGGCAGAATACCTTCATTGGATTTGAAGTCAGTCTATCTGGGTTTAAACTCTGGCACTGACATTTACTAACTGTGTGAAACTGTGCAGGTTACTTGGCCTCTCTGTGCCTCATTTTATTTATCTGAAAAGCAGGCTAATATACAAAGAGTGGTTAGCATCATTATATGAACTAATCTACATGAGCATTTAGAACAGTGCCTGGCATAAAGAAAACATGTTTTCTGGAATTCTTCTAAAGTTATATTTCACCACGCTATTGTAGCTGGAGCTTACCATGTACCTAACACAGTATCTTGTGCTCTTCGGCAGCACATATACTAAAATTGTAACAGTACCTAACACAGTATCTCATTTAATATTTTAACAACTCAATGAGGTAGGTACCATTATCAGTCCCTTTGACAGATGAGGACACAGATCTAGAGGACTATGTAATTTTCTCGAGGTCAACCATTTGCAATGGGGACAAAATTTAGCAAAGAGGATGAAATCAGAAAAATGTAGGAACAGAATCAGTTTTCCATTTTAGATTATACATTTTAAAAAAGTATATTTCTACTTAGAGTACCAAAACATTTCTTTGCAATGATCATGATTGTTATTTTTAAGAACACCATCTCTCAGGGCGCCTGGGTGGCTCAGTCATTAGGCATCTACCTTTCGCTCAGGTCATGGTTCCAGGGTCCTGAGATTGAGGTGTGCATTGGGCACCCTGCTCAGTGTGAAGCCTGCTTTTCCCTCTCCCACTCTCCCTGCTTGTGTTCCCTCTCTCGCTGTCTCTCTCTGTGTGTCAAATAAATAAATAAAATCTTAAAAAATAAAAAGAACACCATCTCTCAACCAATTATTTTAATTTTTGCCTAAGTATAAGGCCTACTGGTTGCTAAAATTAAATTTATGAAAAATCACAAATCACCATTTGCTTAGGGAGACCAATTAGACTTTTTATCTGTCAGCAGTAAAATAGCTGACAAACTTTGCAGAAAGCATCAAAACTTGAGCTTGCCTTTTCTTTGTTAGCAGCCCTACAGAATGCTTCTGTGATTTGGCCTAGTAGCTTCTCCTATTCAACTCACTCTGATGTATGGACAACTAACTTAATCTTCCCAGAATATGCATGCTGGAGTAGGTGGATCAGAAATTGCAACCTGAATACAGAAATAATAAGAGACTTGAGAGTATTACTTCCCAACTGTTATTTTGTGTCCTGCCATGATACAGAAGACACTTTGGTAAGAGCAGAAATAAAGCTTCAGGAGATTTCACTAGTGGGGGAAAAAAAAAGAAGAAAAATAAGAAGAAGAAAGAAGAATATAAAAAAAAAAGAAAACAGATCTGGGCCAACAACTAGCATCCATGGAGTAAACACTTTTCTTTCTCTTTGAGACATGTTTTGTGGGAAAATTGAAATGACATGGTCAAAAACCTTTCATGTTCACAACAGGGAACCCTTGACTATAGGGGGGATTCTTGTGAACTCCTTGGACAGGCACTGTTTGAGTGGTTCCCTTAAATGCTTGTTGCTTCTCAGTGAGCTAATGCTCATTATCCATTGGAGAAGGAATCTGTGGGAAACTTGTCGCATTCTTTTCACTCAGCCTCCAACTAACTGTTTCATGAGCTCTTTTGTTGATTGATACTGCACCCATATGAGTTAGCTGGAAGGTTGGTTTTCATTCAAAACAGCCTGGAAACCATGAGAATCACACTGGCTAAAAACTCTTCACTTGAAAGGGGAAAAAAAAAAAAACTGTCTTTTTCATTCTCTCCCTTTCCTCTGGTTTTATTCTAACCAGATGGATTCAGTGACCGGAACACCAAAAGCACACCAAAAACTATAAAGTAAAATTGTGCCTTTCTTCATGATGGGAACTTCATTGCCAATACATGGAGGAAGAGGCATTCCTCAGCTCTAATATTCGGGGTTCTAACTGGCCCCTGGGGAAAGAACAGTCTTGTCCTCACCAGCAGCTACCTCTTGAGGAATTGGAGGGCAAGATACAGGATGAAGTACCAAAGGGTTCTTTTGGCCACATTCCCTTTCTTTAAAAAGCTTGTTTTTTTTCTGGGGCGCCTGGGTGGTTCAGTGGTTAAGCGTCTGCCTTCCGCTCAGGTCATCATCCCAGGGTCCTGGGATTGAGCCCTGCATCGGGCACCTGCTTCTCCCTCTTCTACTCCCCCTACTTGTGTTCCCTGTCAAATAAAAAATTTTTTAAAAGAGCTTGTTTTTTTCTATAAATGACTCGTGCAGGCCAAAAAAAAAAAAAAAAAAAAAAAGGAAACACAGTTCTCCTTTCCTGAACTCAGGAAAATTGAATTACTTTAGGATTACTTAAAATTATTATCATCCCTTCTAGGGCCACTCAAACTAGGAACCTGTATTTTTAATTGAATTGAATTCTTGGTTTTACTCTATTTTACATTATGTTGTTCAAGCCATACAAAATGTTAAGATCTGTTTCTTAGGGGTTGGGGAAGAGCAGATGGAGGAGTCTGAAACCAAAAGGGCACAAAAGAGATGTCATAACTAATTTAATGCAATTCAGGGTCATGTTTTCAGCAGTGCTAAACATATTGGTTGTGTTTCCCACAATTAGGTTGAGTATCAGGGTCTTTTGAAAGATGAAATTATCTGTACTGATGCAAGACATACCAAAGCATGGTCTAGATCCACCATGGTCTAGACCCAGGGTGGGGGAAGGAACTGGTACAGGGGAAAAAAACAAAAAAAAACAAGGGAGAGAAGATCTCATGTGACTATACTTGAGCTCAGATACACTCCTGATGGAAAATTGAAGAGGTCATTGGAAATCAAAGTAGAAACCAACTATCTGTATCAAGTGAAGTTTAAATACGGAGGCTGCACACCTGGTATTTCTCTTATACTGTGGTCCAGGTTCACTCATTTAACACACTCTATAGAGACAGAAAGACTTTTCAAGACCCCAGTCTAGGTTTGGGAGGTTCCACCAGATATCTCATTGTCCCTGGGCATGGAGTGACTAAACATGCAAATAATCAGTGCAAGCAAGAAGTTAACAGACCCAGAATCTACATTAATTTTTCCACAAGATTATAATGAAAGCTCTGGCAAAGTACTAGATTAAGGCACTGTTATCACCCCCTAGATTTAATGTTGGTAGATACATTTAGAGCAAGATAGATATCTGTTTCAGAGCCAAAAGTATATCTTTATCTGCTTTTCTGACTAACCCCAGTCTTCTACTGAACAGAAATCAAAGGAGAAATATTTTAATTATTTTGTCTAGGATTTTGGTCAAGCATTGCCAGTTTTTATAACTGGTTTTAAGAGACCTATTCTAAAAGCAAATTGAGAACTTAGTTGGAAATCCTTACAGAGAATTCCTGTAAGTGTAAGCAGAATGAGGAGGTGCTTCTGATGAATGGTGCTTTATATTGGAAAGTACATCCTTTGCAATAAAGCTGTCTGCTTAAGTCAAAGAGAGCTGAAAACATGGGCCAGTCAGAAACCCCATCAAGCCTGGAAGTCACTCAGCCAGCTTATTCTCATAGCCTTATAAGTGACTTAGGTTTGATGTCTGATGAGCCCCAGAGTCTAGGCTTCCTGTGACCAGTGTATGTGGGTAGGGTAGCAGAGGGCCAAAGACACTCCATAATAGAAGCTAAAAGAAAGTCAACACAGGTTCAAGGGGCATAGTAAATACTTTTTCTGTCAGTGGGAAGCCTATAATTGTGGCTTGGAAAACAGTAGTTTCATGTTGAGCAGCCTGTGGTGCAGCTTCTAGAAATGGGTGGAAATTTTTTGGAAGGCTTAAAAATGAAGTTAAAGAGGAGAGATCCAGTCCAAGATGGTGACACAGGAAGAGCCTGAGCTCAACTCC
Organism: Zalophus californianus; assembly: GCF_009762305.2. Lineage (NCBI taxonomy): Eukaryota > Metazoa > Chordata > Mammalia > Carnivora > Otariidae > Zalophus > Zalophus californianus. The sequence continues at coordinate 81,492,482 of NC_045595.1, forward strand.
TCATGAACATACCAAATCCATACCTATTTACAGAGCAATTCCTCCTGAAGAAGAACTGAGGGTTGACAAAACACTTTCTGTGTGATAAAAGATAGAGAAACCACACAGAGAATGGCCAGAAAGACAGAATGAAGGGAAACCCCCACCCCCAATGCTGCAAACTGCCGTGGAGAGGAATAGTACTAGGAGACTGTGAGCAGATTCATCTGCCCAGGGGCACATAAAGATAGCTGTGGTTTAAAAGAACAACTAGTATATAAAAGATCCATCCTTGGAGCTCCACCAAATAATAGAGGAGCTGCAGGAATTCTCTCCAGGTCACAGGGGCTAGCAAGCACTATGGTTTACAGTCACCCTCCATGCTGACAGTGTAGACAGGGGCAGGGCTCTGGTTGTCATAGCTGGCCTGACCCCTCAGGGGGCCTGGGCCCCTAGCCCAAACCAGCCCCATTTAGTGCAAGGTGGTCTCAGCATGGCACACACTGGGACACCTCTGATCAGCACTTACTACAGCCCTAGCCATCACACCAAGATGACACAGGTACAAAGCACCCCAGAAAATTCCAGGCCAGCACCATTCTGGATCCAAACAACTTGATATATTTCTAGTTCTATACTGTTGTTTTCAGAAAAGATGCATGATATGATTTCAATCTTCCTAAAAGTATTTGAGACTTGTTTTGTGGCTTAAAATGTGATCTACCTAGAGAATGTGCCATGTGTTAATACACATTGAAAAGAATATGTATTCTCTTGTTTTGGATAAAATGTTCTGTGTATCTCTGTTAAGTCTGTCTGGTCTAATGTGTTATCAAAGACACTTATTAAATTTCTACTTGAATCCATTGATGTAAACGGGATGTTAAAGTCCCCTATTTTTTTATTACTGTCAATTTCTCCCTTTATGTCAGTTAATATTTGCTTTATGTATTTAGATGCTCCAATATTAGGTTCATAGATATTTATAATTATTAAATCCTCTTGTCAGATTGACCCTTTTATCATTATGTAATGCTTTTCTTTGTTTCTTGTTACATTCTTTGTTTTAAAGTATTTTTTCTGATATAAGTATTGCTACCTGGCTTTTTTTCTTTTTCTTCTTCATCTTTTCTTCTTCATATTCCTCTCCTCCTCCACCTTCTCCTCTTTTTTTTTTTTGCTTCGATTTGAATGGTATATATTTTTCCATCCCTTCACTTTCAGTCTCTCTGAGTCTTTATTTCTGAAGTGAGTCTTTTATAGGCAGTATATAGATGAGTTTTTGTTGTTGTTGTTATCCATTTCATACCCTAGGTCTTTTGATTGGTGTACTTTGTCCATTTACATTTAAAATGATGATAAGTATGGGCTTATTCTCATTTTGTTGCTGTCAGGTTGTTTTTATAGTTCTTCTCTGGTCCTTCTTTTCCTTTCTTCCTTTGTAATTGCTGACTTTCTATAGTGTTATTCTTGGCTTGCTTTCTCTTTATTTTCTTGTGTATCATTGATTTGGGTCTGTGGTTATCATAGTATTCTAAGATTATAACAGTCTATATTAATTTGATGGTTATTTAAATCAGACACATTCTGAAAGAACTTTACTACTTCCTCCACATTTTATGTATATGTTATCATATTTTACATCTTTTTATTCATAATTTTTTTCTAATTATGACCTTTTCTTTTCCACTTAAAGGAGTCCCTTTAAGATTTCCTGATAGAGCATCTCCAGGACAGAGCACTCTGGGACCTCCAAGTTCATACCTCCTTCAGCTCCATCCACCCTGCCAAGGTACCCCATGCACAGAACAACCTAGGTACCTCCAGCCCATGCCTATCATGATTCCAGCCATGCCTCCAGGGTATGTCCCATGTGGAACACTCTGAGATCCCTGGCCCACAGCACACCTTGACTCCAGCTGCCCCACCAGGGCATCCCCTATGCAGAGTGTGGTGGGACACCCCAGCCCATACCAACCTTGGCTTAAAGCACTCCCACAAGGCAATCCCTGTACTTAGCAAGCCTGGACATCCCAGCATGCTCCTCGTGCAGGGCATTCTGAGATACACTGGACCATGCCCCACCTTGGCTTCAGCCATCCCACCAGGATGCCCTTTACACAGAGCACCTTGGGACACCCCAGCTGGCATCTCAGCATGCACCCATTTCAGCTTCAGCTATCCTGCCAAGGTTTCCTTTGTGCAAAGAGTCCCAGAATTATGGTGGCCTACGCCCACTTCAGATCCAATCATCCCACCAGGGAAGTCTCAGCACAGAGTGCCCTCATGGCTCCAGCCAGCCAGCCCAAATCACCAGGTACACCTAGTACTCCCAAAAGAACTTGAAAAAGAACAAAGCCCAAGTTAAAAAAATAAAGGAAATAATAAAGATTAGAAAAGACATGAGTAAAATAGAGACCCCCCCAAAAAAGGGCGAAAGAAAAGATCAATGAAAACAAGAGTTTTGACTGAAAGTTCAAAGAACAAGTGTTCTTTGAAAAGATGAACAAAATTGATAAGGCTTTAGCCAATTCATCAAGAAAAAAAAGAAGACATAAATAAATAAAATTAGAAATTAAAGCAGAGGAGTAAAAACTGACACCATAGAAATACAAGGATTGTAAAAGAATACTATAAAAAATCATATGCCAACAAATTGGACAACCTAGATGAAATGGATAAATTCCTAGAAACATATAATCTTCCAAAACTGAATTGGAAATAGAAAATCTGAACACACCAATTGCTAGTAATGAAATTGAATGTGTAATTTAAAAAACTCCCAACAAGAAAAGTCAAGACCAGATAGACTCACAGGTAAATTCTAGCAAATATTTAAAGAAGAGTTAATACCTACTCTCTTCAAATTTTCAAAAAAATAGAAGCAGAAGAAAATCTTCCAAATACATTTTGTGAGGCCAGCATTACCCTGCTATCAAAACCAAAGACACTACAGGCAAATATCTGTGATGAACATAATACAAAAATCTTGAACAAAATATTAGCAAACCACATTCAACAATATATCTGAATGATATTTAAAGGATTATTCATCACAATCAAGTGTGATTCCTTTTGGGTGACACAAGGATGGTTCAATATTCATACATCAATGTGATAAACCACATTAACAAAAGGATAAAAGTTACATGATCATCTCAATAGATGCAGAAAAGGCACTTGACAAAATTCAGCATCCCTTCATGATAAAAACTCTCAACAAAATTGGTTTAGAGGGAACATTCCTCGATATAATAAAGGGCATGTATCACAAAGCCACAGCTAACATCATACACAATGTGAAAAAATGAGTTTCATTTAAGATCATGAACAAGACAAGGATGTCCACTCTGACCACCTTTATTCAACATAGTACTGGAAGTCCTAGTCACAGCAACCAGACAACAAAAAGAAATAAAAGACATCCAGTTGGTAAAGATGAAGTTAAACTGTCAGTATTTGCAGATGACAGGATGCTATACATAGAAAACCGTAAAGACTACACCAAAAAACTATTAGAAGGAATAAATGAATTGCAGGATACAAAATTAATGCACAGAAATTGTTTGAGTTTCTATACACAGTGAAGTAGCAGAAAGAGAAATTAAGAAAACAATTCCATTTACAATTGTATCAAAAAGAACAAAATACCCAGGAATAACCTTAACTGAGGAGGTGAAAAAGTTGTACTCTGAAAACAATAAAACACTGATGAAAGAATTGAAGAGGACACAAATAATGATATTCCATACTCATGGATTGGAAGAATAAATGTTGTTAAAATGCTCATCTACAGATGCAGTGCAATCCCTGCCAAAATACTAAAAGCATTTTTTTTCACAGAACTAGAACAAATAATCCTAAAATTTGTATGGAACCACAAAGACTGAATAGCCAAAGCAATATTGAGAAAGGAGAACAAAATGACAGGTATCATAATACCAGATTTCAAGATATATTACCAAGCTGTAGTAATCAAACCAATATGGTACTGGCACAAGAAGAGACACATATCAATAGAAGAGAATAGAGAGCCCAAGAATAACCCATGATTATATGGTCAATTAATCTGTGATAAAGGAAACAAGAATATACAATGGAGAAAAGATAGTCTTTTCAGGAAATGGTGCTGGGAAAACTGGACTGCCATATGAAGAATGAAGCTGGACCATTTTCTTACAGCATACACAAAAATAAATCCCAAATAGATGAAAGATCTAAATGTAAGATCCAAAACCATAAACTCCTAGAAAAAAACATAGGCAGTAATCTCTTTGACATTAGCAACATTTTTCTAGATATGACTCCTCAGGCAAGAGAAGCAAAAGCAAAAATAAACTATTGAGCCTAAACAAAAAATGAAAAGCTTCTGCACAGTGAAAGAAACCATCGACAAAATGAAAAGGCAACCGACTGAATGGGAGAAGTTATTTGCAAATGATGTATCTGATAAGGGCTTAGTATCCAAAATATATAAAGAACTTATACAACTCAACGTGAAAAAGAATAATTAAAAATAAGCAAAGGAGTAAAAACCAACACCATAGAAATACAAAGGATTGTAAAATACTATAAAAAAATGAATAGACATTTTTTGAAAGAAGACATACGTATCAAAACCACAATGAAATATTACAACTACCAGAATGGCTAGAACCAAAAGACAAGAAATGAGAAGCATTTGTGAAGATGTGGAGGAAAAAAAACCCTTATGCACTGTTGGTGGGAATGTAAATTGGTTCAGCCACTAGTAAATAGTATGGAGACTCCTCTAAAAAATTAAAAATTGAAATACCATACGACACAGTAATTCCACTACTGGCTATTTACCCAAAGAAAACAAAAACAATAATTTGAAAAGATATAAATTTCTCTATCTTAAAAAGCAGCACTATTTATTTAGCCAAAATATGGAAGCGACACAAGTATACATCAATCGATGAGCAGATAAAGATGTTATGTGTGTGCACGTGTGTGCAATGGAATATTATTCAGCCATAAAAAAGACTGAGACCTTACTTTATGTGACAACATAGATGGACCTAAAGAGTATTATGCTACGTGAAAAAATGAAAGGAAGACAAATATCATTTCACTCATATGTGGAATCTAAAACAAATGAATAAACAAAAAAAAGCAGAAACAGATTTATAAATATAGAAAATGACCTAATCATTGCTAGAGGGGAAGGGAATGAGGCTATGGGCAACACTGGTAAAGGGGAGTCAGAAATACAGGATTCCAGATGAATAAGTTACGGGGATGAAAGGTACATCACGGGGAATACAGTAAGGGGTATTTTAATAGTGTTGTATGGTGATAGGTGGTAGCTACACTTGTGGTGGGCGTAGCGTAAGATATGGAATTGTTAAATCACCACATTGTCACCTAAAACTAATATAACATTGTGCATCAACTATGCTCCAATAAAAAAAATTAAATATTAAAAAATAAAATAAAAAAGATGAAGAGGCCATTGCCTAGAGGATATCAATCACAATAAATGACCTTGGTCACAGGAGACTAAAAGACTCAGCAACCATCTACACGTCTTTGAGATCACAAGAAACTTATACAGATCATTCCTGAACATATTTATTCTTCTATTTAAAAGATTTATTGGGCACTTGTAATGAGCCTGGTTAAAGTAATGAAAACTATGAAAGATACAGAGTAATCAAGGTCAAAGTCAGATGAAACAACACCTCCTTTCTTAATGTTTGACTGAGAATGCCAACCTATTCCTTATATTAGTATTTTAAAGAGGATCACAAATAAAATTTAAACTTTTCTATAACAAATTTCAGGTTTTAATTATATCTTTTACAGACAATATCACCACTACTTCAATTAGTACAAGAAATACTCATTCAACCCCCCAAAACAAGTTATAATCTGAACAATTTCAATATAATGTTCATTATTTTTTCAATAAAAAAGAACATTTTCTTGAATTTCTCTTTCTCCTCCCTCTCTTCTTAATCTGAACATAATTTTTCACAAAATGTTTTATTGAGTACCTGTTATATGCCTGCGAAAATAGTTAAGATTATGTAAGACACAGAGGGATCTAAACTCTGTCAGAAACAAGACTTTTTTTTCTATTGTCAAGGTCTTTCTTCTCCTTTATATTCATTAAAAAAACCACAGATTACAAAATGCTTTAATACCTCATTTAATACATTTAATATGTCATTATCATATTATTTATGAGGATTTAGTATGTATCAGACTCTGTCCTAATTATTTGTATAAATTACTTCCCCAAAGCCAAATAACAACCCTTGAGTAGTTATTCTTATATTCCAATTTTCAAATGGAAATAAAACATTTCAGATCCAGAAAAAGATTAAAAGAGAATAAGACTTGAGGGCAGGGAAGTAAATCCAGCCCTCTTTTCAGTTTATTGCAGCTTCCAGGAAATTACCGATTTAAGATAAGATAAATCATGAAATTGATGCTTGCTCACTTGGGAACTTTTCCAATGCTAAAGAGCTAAAGGAAACCTCATCTGACTAAGAGCAAACTTCTATTAACACAAAGACAGGTATTGAAGATGAAAACCACTACTTAACTATTGTGGTTGTCTGCCATTGGTTTCCTGAGCTCACTCAGGACATATTACTTCAATCACCCATTTAATGTCTACCATAAGATTGCTTATTCATCAATACAGATAGCCCATATAATCAAATACATTTAAGCCATAATCTTTTTGAGGTCAGAGACTATTTCAGCTCCTTGCCACACAAAGAGTGGGTGCTCATATCATTCATGTCTACATATATTCAACAAGAACTCACCAAAATTTTGTCCACTCCTTTAATAAGTACTGAATTCTTGTTTTGTACCAGGAAATCTCCTCTATGTTAGGGATTTAGTGGTAAACAAGACAAAATTCTCCCTCAAGAAGAAAATTCCAGGTAATGGTAACAGCAAAGCCAAGAACCCTGAGTTAGAAATAAGCTGTGTGTGGACAAAACAAAACAGAAAGGTGAATGTGGAATCAGGCAAGTGAATTAGGAGGTGGTTGCAGTAATTATAGAGAAACACTTGCTGGCTTTAAGTATGGCAAGAGAGATGGTGAGATTTGGGCACAGATTTCAGATCTAAAATCAATGTGATTGGTTGATAATGTGAGTGTAGCAGCTAACCAGAAACTGTTGTCATTTGCTTATAGGAGCAGGCTACCTGTGGAATGGAGATGGCCAACGGTTCTCTTGAGCCACAATAAGTATGGCACATCTATTAGAGTAGAAAGGTCATATGAGCCATTGGATATATTAGTCTGGTGCCCTAGAGTCAGGGCTTCACTGTGCTACATACTGAAGTCACAAACATAAATAAGCACAGTTTCTGATATCAAAGGCCTCACAATCTAATGTGTTTTGTTGGACAGGATTTGGCTAATAGAAACTGAGCTCTTCTCTTTTTTTTTTTAAGATTTTATTTATTTATTTGAGAGAGAGAGAGAGAGAGTACATGAGAGGGGGGAAGGTCAGAGGGAGAAGCAGGCTCCCCGCTGAGCCAGGAGCCCGATGCGGGACTCGATCCCGGGACTCTGGGTTCATGACCTGAGCTGAAGGCAGTCGCTTAACCAACTGAGCCACCCAGGCGCCCCTGTCTCTTGCTTATTTCTTGACTAGTCCGTTATCTTCATGAGGACAGGGATGTTATTTCATCCACCTCTGAAATTCCATTCTTTAACATATAGCAGATGATCATTATATTTGTGTTAAGTTGGACTGAACATCATCAGGCCAAGCGGAGAACCACTGGACCAATACATCAATAAATGCAGGAGCAGAAGATGCTATAAAAGATGGTTTTTGCTTTCCATCAGCATAAACAACAATCTGCAATAAAGCACATTCTTGAAAACAGGAATTTGAAAGCACACGTACTAAGTGCCAAATGCGTGTAAACAGAAATACGTATAGAGTATGAATGGAAATATATCTGAAGATTGGGGTGGTCAAGGAAGCTGTAAGGGAGGCGTATATCCAGGTCTGAGCCTCGGGGGTTAGGCAGGATGCAGAGGATGGTAAGTTTTATGATAGCAGGTACCATATCACGTACTTATAAAGTCATCAGTGTGGGATATCAATTTGAACAAAAAAATTGAATCTTTTTTAGCAGGGCTTTAAGTTAAATTTAAGTTAAATACCTAGAACTTAGCATGTACACAGACCCACTTAAGTGAAGTGAAGACTCTGTCCAGGATTTATACAATTGGAACTTAGAGTCCACAAACTCTCCCTCTCAACTTTTATAGAAAAAAAAAAACCCTCTAATTATGCAGTAGTAGAGTTGATGGGTGCTAAAATGCCAGAACTCAAGGGGACTTGGAAAAATCACCCTCAAACCCAAAGTGCTCTTCTATCACTTTTATCATCTGCCTCATTGCAGGAAATGCCATTAAAGGATCATCCCTTTAAGCATAAACAGCCCATTTGTCTTCCATTTAGGGTTTATATTCTAAAACATTTGGCACTAATGCTTTAAGGGACATAGGTTGATGGTTTAAAACTATCTAACATAAGATGGATAAGTGGGGTCCCAAAAGTTGAAAGGGATGTTGAAAGAGGTGGGAAAATAATTTGCAAGCTCCACTGTGCTCTGGGATGATTTTCTAGTTCTTTCCTCCAAGTTTTAGAAACACATTCTTTCACAATCAGAGAAGAAAGCTCTTAAAAAAAATAATAAGATAAAAATTACATAGGACTATCCAAATAATGTCTACAGTATATTTTAAGAAGCATATATTTCTATCATTCATTTTTTAAGACATTTGGGGAAAGACTGAGAAACAAAAAATGGATTTCTTTCTGTACCAGAAAAAGCTTAAGTGTCCCCAGACAGTGGTTATCCATATCAGAATGCTGGATGTTCTTCCCTTTCCCTTTCCTAAGACTTCTTATCCATTTTCAAGTCACTACCTGCCTTTTGCTTCCACATCTCCTCCTGAGAGTCTTGAGCCATAATTTTTTTAATATTCACGAAGGGAACTTGCTGACTCTGCTCTTCACACCTGAAATGTCAGACCTAAAGCAAGAGAGCTTTTGAATATGAAACTGGAAGTGCATGATGAATGGAGTGTGGGCCACCTCTTGTCCCCTAAAGCCATCCATTGCACATGTCTCACACCTGCAACACTATTGATCAAATTCTAGTTCTGTTCTAATGTCAAAATATCTAGTTGGCTAATAGCTCACTCAAAAAGGATGAAAATTTGGGATCTGGGGACTAAGTAGACAACTCCCTCTAATAAGAAACTTTGAATAAGTATCAATTTTTGCTGGTTGCTTTTTGGGGGGCTTGGCATATTCACATAATATTTTAGCTACACTAGGTTATTTTATAATAGCCCACCACTCCCATCCATGGGGAAAATGTTCCAAGACCCCCAGTGGATACCTGAAACCACAGATGATAATAAACCCTATATATAGGTTTTTTTCCTATATTTACATACCTCTGATAAAGTTTAATTTATATATTAGGCCTAGTAAGAGATGAACTAATAACAATTATAACATACTATAATAAAAGTTATTTAAATATGCTCTCTCTCAAAATATGTTATACTCTATTCACTCTTCTTGTGATGATGTGAGATGATAAAATGCCTACATGATGAGATGAAGTAGGACAAACACATTGTGACACAGCATTAGCTACTATTGACCTTCTGATGATATGTCAATAGAAGGATCATCTGCTTCCAGACTGTGACTGTGGGTAACTGAAACCACAGACAGTAAAACCATAGATAAAGAAGTACCACTGTACTGACCACCCTTGGTACAATTGTTACAAATATCCCTTCCATTCTGTTCTGCAAAGATATCAAGCATTTATTATGTGAATTCACTTTATTTGGGATTGTAGTATTAGCACCGAGGTTTTGTTTTTTTTTTTTTTTTTTAATTTTAACGCAAGTGCTTGACTTAAGCTTTTGATTGCTGAGGCATCTACTTCAAAGTCAGATATCTCAAATAAACATTTTCAGCCACAGTGCTACATGAAGAGTCAGGCTACCCCACTCTCATCCCCTTACTCCTCCAAACCCTCCCTCCCTCAGCAATAAGCTGTAATAAGTTTTCCCCCCAAAAGTTTCCTAGTTGTTGTGGAGGGTATTATGCAATTATAATAATCACAAGGGCCAGTCCAGTCCAGTTCAGAAAGGGGAAATGTCTCTGGGGAGCTTTCTAGGCCCAGGTAAGTACCCCCAGGTATTTCTAGCCAGTACCATCACTATCATTAGGCTGAGGCCAGCACAAAACAGAAATATAATCACCTTTTCCCCCTTAGCATCCTGAAATTAATACTTTCCAAATATTTATCATAATGGTTTAGAGTGTCTGTTTAATACCTTTGTTTTCTTCACTAGACTAGAAACTCCATGAGGATGAGAAATGGGTTTTTCTTGCTTACCACTTATACCTAACAACAAATATAAGATCTACCATTCATTCAATGAGAGTATTTATTACTGGATGCATGAAATGAATGAATGCCTCCATGACCATAAAGATGAGTAAGGTTGCTTGTCTGTTCTAACAAAGCATCTAGCCTAGAGGAGCAGACAGTCTTTCGTAAAGATATTCTGACGTTTTGGTACAGGCATTTGCCCTTTTTTTCCCACTTTTGAAGCTTTGAATTCAACTGAGAGATTCCTGTGCAACTGTACAGGAATAAACAGTTACAACCTATGTAACTCCTTAAAAAGCAGCCTTTTGTAGTTTTTTTTTTTTTTTTTTTGTTCTAGCTTGAAAATTACCTGCTTTTGAGTGATGTCAGCAAAATGGCAGAATAGGACAACTTAGGCCCCCATTACCCACAGAGATACACATTAACAACAAAATATGGACCAAATTCCTTTTGTTAGAACTTTAGAAACCAATTAAGGATTAAAGTACCACAGGCTGAGCACAAAGTGAGCACAAAGGCAAGAAGAGTCACATCAAAGGGGGCAGGAAAATCCACTGCATTTGTCCACCCTAGCCCCTCCCCATCTCTGGTAGTGTGGTGTGATTAAATAAAATTCCCAATTTCCAGCCTTCCCCTTGGAAGGGAAAGAAAAGTGTAGAATATGCATCTAACATTCGGGCTCTACAAGGGGCTTACTAAGGGACTGGTTTCTGTCTCACTTAATTTGGAGCACTGAAAAGAATTGTTATAATTTGGATACCAGGTTGGGGACCTCTGAGAACAAATACAAACTCTACCACCTGTTAGAGCACCAGATAGACTAAAATACAACAGACAGCTACCAGAGGTAAAGAAGAAATTACAGTATCTCTAAAAGAAATGGGTAAACTGCTATAACTGGAAATTACACATACAGGTCAAGAGCAGATACATTCCCAGAAAAGGTTTGAAAGGTCCCAAGAATCTCTAGCTGACCTGATTGGTGAAGGTCTTCCCCTGCACCTAATTCAGACCCTAAAGATTAAGAGAACTGGTTATTTATTCAAGTGTCCCAATATCAACTAAAGATCACAGTCATACAAAGAAATAAAAGCATGGTCCGATCAAAGGAACAAACTAAATCTCTAGTAATCAACATAAAAAAAAAAAGGATCTATGAATTACCTGACAAAAATGCAAAAGAACCATTTTAAAGCCACTCAGTAAACTAAAAGGGAACACAGACAACTACACAAAGCCAGGAAAACTATGCATGAACAAAATGTGAGTATCAAAAAAGAGAGAAACTATTGGGGCACCTGGGTGGCTCAGTTGGTTAAGAGTGTGACTCTTGATTTTGGCTCAGGTCATGATCTCAGGGTTGTGAGACTGAGCCCTGCACCAGGCCCTGCATGCAGTGGGGAGTCTGCTTGATATTCTCTCTCACCCTCTCCCTCTGCCCCTCCCCTGCATGCCCTCTCTCTCTCTCTCTCAAATAAATTAAATCTTTTTTAAAAAGTGACAGAAACTATAAAAAAGAACTAAACAGAAATTCTGGAGAAGAATATAATAATAGAATTGAAATGATCACTAAAGGGGTTTGACAGCAGACTTGATAAGCAGATGGAAGAATCAGCTAATTTGAAGACAGGGTATTAAAATTATTTAGCTAGAGGATGAAAAGAAAAAGAATAAAGAAAAATCAAAAGAGCCTAAGGGACTTATGGTCCATAACAAACAGATCAATATACTTATTATGGGATTCCCAGAGAGGAAGAGAGATATAAAGGGCCAGAGAACCCATTTAAAGAAATGATGGCTGAAAATTTCCCAAAGGGGAAGAAAACAGAGAAACAAGCTCAAGAAGCTCAATAAGCTTCATAGAGACCCACCCTGAGACACATTATAATCAAACTGTTGAAAGTCACAAAGACAAAATCTAGAAAGCAGCAAGAGAAAAGTGATTTCTCATGTACAAGCAAACCCCCATACGACTATCACTGGATTCTCAGCAGAAAACTTGTATGTCAAAAGGGAACGGAAAGATATATTCCAACTGCCAAAAGAAAAAAAACAAAACAAACAAAAAGACCTTCTAACCAGGAATACTATGTCAGGGAAAACTGTCCTTCAAAAATGCAAGAAAAATTAAGACTTTCCCAGATAAACAAAAGCTGAGGGAGTTCATTGCCACTACATTTGTTCTATAAGATAAAAAACAATAACAACACAAAAAGCTAAGAAAATCCTTCAAATTTAAAGAAAGGATACTAGATAGTAACATGAAAACATACAAAATATATTCTCTGATCAAGTTAAATATATAGACAAATATAGAATCCTCCAGCATTGTAATGTTGGTGTGTAAATCACTTGTAAGTCTAGTACAGAATTTCCAAGATAAAAACAAAAAAAACTACAAAAGTGTTAATTGATACACAAGAAATAAAATTTCTGACATCAATAACATAAAGGGGGGTAAAGATACAAAGAAGAGTTTGTATATGCAATTTTAGTTGTTAGCAGCTTAAAGTTACTTGCTATAACTTTAAGATATTTTACATAAGCTCCACAGAAACCACAAAGAGAATCCCTATCAAAAATATACAAATGAGAATGAGAAATAAAGCATGTCACTACAAAAAAAAAAGTCAGCAAAACACAAAGAAAACTAGTAAGAGAAAAAAAGAAACAAAGTGACTACAAGATATAGAGAGAATTGTTATAACAAAATGACAATAGAAAGTCCTTCTCTATCAGTAATTAATTCAAATTTAAGTGGATTAAGCTCCCGAATGAAAAGACATAAATTGGCTGAATGGATAAAATAACAAGCCCCATCTATATGCTGTCTACAAGAGAATCTCTTTATATCTAGGGCGCACACAGTCTGAAAATTAAAGAATGAAAGAAGATATTTCATGTAAATGGTAACCAGAAGAGAGTAAATTTGGCCATATTTACACCAGACCAAATGGACTTAGGTAAATAACTTGTCACAAGAGACAAATAAAGAAATTATATAATGATGAAAGGGCCAATTCACCAGGAAGATATAACAATTATAAATATATATTCAATTCACTTAACAACATTAGAACTCCCAAATATATGAAGTAAACATTGACATAGCTGAAGGGAGAAATAGAGAGCAATAGGAGAATTCAATAGCCCCCTTTCAATACTGGATAAAACAAACACAAGATGAATTTAAAAAACAAAAACAGAGAAAGTAAATATTAGTATAGATAAATTACACCTAACAGACGTATACGGAACACTCCATGTAATAAGAACATAATATACATTCTCAAGTGTACGTGGAATATTCTCTAGGATAGACCACATGTTAGGCTACAAAAAAAGTCTTAACAAATTTAAGATGATTGAAATAATCAAATTATCTTCAACAACAGGTATGAAACTAGAAATCAATAGGAGAAGGAAAACTGGAAAACAAATACATGGAGATTAAACAATCAATAGGCCAAAAAAGAAATCACAAAGAAAGTTAGAAAGTATCTTGAGACAAATGAAAAAACAAGAATATATCAAAACATATGGGATTCAGTGTAAGCAGTATTAAGAGGAAAGTTTATAATGATAAATGTCTATATTAAAAAAGAGGAGAGATCTCAAACAATTTAACTTTATGCCTCAAGGACCCAGAAAAACAAATTAAACCCAAAGTTAGCAAATTCAAGGAAATAAAGATTAGAGCCGAAATAAACAAAATAAAGAATAGAAAAATAGTAAAAAAAAAAAAAAAAATGAAACTAATAGTTTTTTAATATAAAAAATTGGCAAACTATTAGCTAGATTAAGAACAAAAGAGAAGAAACAACTAAAATCAGAAAGGAGAAAGGAGACATTACAACTGATGCTGCAGAAATAAAAAGGGTTATGAGACTACTTATGAACAATTATATCTAAACAAATTGGATAACTTAGGAGAAATAAATTCCTAGAAACATCAACCAATCAAGACTAAATCATGCAGATATTTATCTAAACAGACTTATAATTAGTAAGGAGGAATCAGTAATCAAAAGCCTCCCAACAAAGAAAAGTTCAAGACCAGATGGCTTCACTAGAGAATTCTACCAAACATTTGATGAATTAACACCAACCACCCTCAAACTCTTCCAAAAAATTAAAGAGGTGGAAACACTTCCAAACTCATTTTATAAGACCAGCATTACCTTGATATTAAAGCCAAACAAAGGTAGTATAAGGAAAAAATTACAATTACCTCTGATTGATACTGATGCAAAAATTCCCAACTAAATACTAGCTAACCAAAATTAACAGCATATTAAAAGGATTATGTGCTAAGACCAAGTGAGATTTACTCCTGGAATGCAGGAATAGTTGAACATACAAAAATCAATATAATACATCACATTAACACAATGAAGGACAAAATTGCATCATTTCAATTGATGGAGGAAAAAAACTTGACAAAACTGAACATCTTTTCATGATAAAAAACTCAACCAATTAGGAATTGGAGGAAATAATTTCAACATAATAAAATTCATATATGAAAATCTGATAGCTGCTATCATACTCAATGATGAAAGACTAAAAGCATTTCCTTTGAGACCAGGAATAAGGCAAGAATGCCATTCTCACCACTTTTATTTTATATAGTACTAGAAACTACTAGTCACAACAATTAGGAGAGCAAAATAAAATATACTCAAATTGAAAAGGAGGGATGGGGTGGCTGGGTGGTAGACATTGGGGAGGGTATGTGCTATGGTGAGTGCTGTAAACTGTGCAAGACTGTTGGATCACAGATCTGTACCTCTGAAACAAATAATACATTATATGTTAAAAAAAAAAAGAAGAAGAAGAAGAAGAAGAAGATAGCAGGAGGGGAAGAATGAAGGGGGGAATTTGGAGGGGGAGAAGAACCATGAGATACGATGGACTCTGAAAAACAAATTGAGGGTTCTAGAGGGGAGGGGGTGGGGGGATGGGTTAGCCTGGTGATGGGTATTAAAGAGGGCACGTTCTGCAAGGAGCACTGGGTGTTATACACTAACAATGAATCATGGAACACTACATCAAAAACTAATGATGTAATGTATGGTGATTAACATAACATAATAAAAAAAAGTTAAAAAAATTGAAATGGAAAAATCAAGATGATATATGTTCACAGATGACATAATCTTTAGAAAATGTTGAAGATCACAGACTCACACACACCCCTGTTAGGACTAAAATTCACATTCAGTTAAGTTGCAAGATACAAAAGCAACACTCAAAAAATCAGTGTGTTTCTATACACTAACAACAATCTGAAAAAGAAATTTTAAAAAATGCTTTTTACCATAGGATCAAAAAGAATACTTAGGAATAAACATAACCAAAATAGTGAAAGACTTATATACTGACAAGTACAAAGCATTGCTGAAAGAAATTAAAAAAGGCAAATAAATGGGAAGTCATTTCGTGTTCATGGATTGGAAGCCTTGATAATATTAAAATGTCCATACTATTCAAAGCATGCAGTCCCTAAAATTTCAATGACTTATTTTTGCAAAAATATAAAAAAACAGGTTTTTTAAATTCATGGGATCCAAATATCCAAATAAATCTTGAAAAGGAACAATAAATTTGGAGGCCTCACACTTTCTAAATGTTTCAAAACATATTACAAAGCTATGTAATCAAAACAATGTGGTATTGGCATAAAGACAGACATATAAACCAATAGAATATAATAGAGAGCCCATAAATAATAAATATACTTGTGCATATGGTCAGGTGATTTTTGACACGGGTGCCAAGACCACATAATGTGAAAAAAGATATCTTCATCAACAAATGGTATTGGGAAAATTGAATATTCACGAGAGAGAGAGAGAGAGAGAGAGAAAGAGAGAAAGAGAGAGAGAAAGAGAGAGAGAGAGAGAGAAAGAGAAAGAGAGAAAGAAAGAAAGGGAAGGAAAGAAAGAAAAGAAAAAGACAAAAATAGAATGAGAGGGAGGGAGGGAGGAAAAGGGAAGGGAAGGAAAGAGATGAAAAAAAAAAAAGGAGAGGAGAGAAAATTGGACCTTTACCTTATACCACATTCAAAAAATTAACTCAAAATGGATTAAAGACCTAAATATAAGACCTAAAATTGTAAAACTCCTAGAAGACAATATAGAGGAAAGGCTTCGAGACACTGATCTTGGAAATTATTTCAATGATTTTGCTTTATAGGCTACAAAAGTAAAATCGACAAACGAGACTATATGAAACTTAAAAACGTCTATATATCAAAGGAAGCAACAGAGTGGAAATACAACCTAAAGAATGGGAAATAATATTTGTAAATCATCTATCTGTTAAGAGGCTAATATCCAAAATATATATAGAAGTCCTGCAACTCAGTAATAACAAAAAAGTCAAATTTAAAAGATTTGAATAGACATTACTCCAAATAAAATATACAAATGAACAACAAATGAAAAGATGCTTAGCATCAGTAACCATTAGAGAAATAATAAATCAAAACCACAATGGATAGCCACTACCAAAACACACACCCACACACACACCCCCCACCACCACCACCTACACTACCACCAAGTGTGGCAAGGAGGCAAGATTTAGGAGAAATTGAAACCCCTGTACACTGTTGGTTAGAATGTGAAATGATTCAGCTACTATGGAAAACAGTATGGAGGTTGCTCAAACAATTAAACACAGAATTACCGTATATACTCCTGCTTCTGAGTGTTTATCTAAAATAATTGAAAGCAGAATATTGAAGAAATATTTGCAAACCCATGTTTACTGCAGCTCTATTTACAATAACCAAGAGGTGGAAGCAACCTAAATGGCCAGAGGGATGGATAAGCATAAGCAGTATGAACATATAGTGGAATATTATTCAACCTCAAAAAAGAAAGAAATCATGTCACATGCTACAGCACGGATAAACCTTGAGGAAATTGTGCTAATGTCTGAAATAAGTCAGTAACAGAAAGATACTAAATGATTACACCTACATGAGGTACCTAAAATAGTCAAACTCACGGAAACAAAAAGTAGAATGGTGGTTGGCAGGGCCTGGAAGGAGGGAGGTATAGGTTTTTCCCAGTGGGAATAGAGCTTCAGTTTTGCAAGGAGTCCTAGAGAACTGTTGCACAGTAGTGTGACTGTAGCTAACACTCTTCAACTGAACACTAACAGTGGTTAAGATGGTAAATTTTGTGGTTTTCTACCACAATTAAAAATGATAAATAAAAATTACCTGCTTTCAGATAGAGTACTCCCATTCCTCCCAGGCCCTCCCTCTTAAACTAAAATTGCTAGACATAACACAACAAGCGTAAGAAGGCTCTGAAAGTTGGAAAGAAATAGGTAGACACATTAGGATTGGCAGGCCTTGAGGAACAACATGATATTGAGCTCTGAGGTTTCCTTGGCACACAATATCTTGAACAGGGTACTGCAGAAGCCTCCATCTCAAAACTGATAACTGGCACAAGTGAAAAAAGCCCCAAGGAAAGCTTATTCCTTTTTATGAATACTACTACTGTAGCCAACACAAATGGAAAACTCTTACCACTACCCTGCCCCTGAAGTTTCAGCAGACTAAGATTTTATTCCCATTTCTCACCCTTGTACACCATGGAAGCAGTTGGCATGCTCTGATTCTCCCAGCTGGTGGTGCCAGGTAGCAGTTGATCTTCATCCCTGGCCTCCAGGTAAAACCAGGAGATGCTGATTGCCCTGCCTGGATAGTGGTGACAGGGATCTCATCTTTCATTCCCTGCTTAGCTAAAACAGGGAGTATTCCAATTCCCCAACCAGGATAGTGTCAGTGGGGTCCAGCAGCTGGCTGTGCCTTTACCTTCATCCGGCAGACTTAACAAGGTATGGTGAGACAGTGCTAATCACAACCAGGTTTCACCATACATCTAGCATCTGTGGGGGCTCAGGGGCAAGCTACTCCATCTAGACTCAACATGGTTATGAAATTCAGGAGTAGTGATCATTCCACTTTCTCACTACCCCTTCTGTCGGCAAGGCCCAGTGAGTTGCAGAACTTCCACACTCACTCAGCAGCAAGGAGACTTAAGAAGGCAATAGGAGGACAGGCTTGTCTGCACTCCTATTCCCTTCTGCTAGTATCTGTGAGGCCTGTGAGGAACTGAGGTACAATTCCATCCAGTATCATTGAGGCAGAACAAGATTAAATGAGATGCCCCACTTTTGCTGGGAAGGTATCAGTGGAGGCCATGAAAAAGATGACGTTACATTCCACCCTTCTTCAATGAGCCGGTATAAGGAAATGTTCCACTTTTGCTGGAGTGGTACCAGTAGGACCAACTGGAAAACTAAACATACATGCCCACTCAGCTCTTGCACATATCAGGAGGTGGGCTGCTGACTTAAAAAAAATTAAATGGGCTCCAAAGTCTCATAATATAATATCCAAAATGTCTAGGATACATTAAAAAATCAGTTGTCATACCAAGAACCAGGAAAATCCTTATATTAATGAGAAAAGACAATCAATAGATGTCAACATTAATGTGAATCAAATGTTGGAATTATCTGACAATGATTTTAAAGTAGTCATTTAAATTATTTCATCAATTGTAAATTCTCTTGAAAGAAAAAAATTAAAAATTAAAAAAAATTTAGAAAAAGAACCAACTGGTTTCAGAAGGTCCAAGGTGATGATATAGAAAGACCTTGCATTCACCTCCTCTATGGATACACAAATCTAAAACTATTTATAAAGGAATTCCACTTGAAGAAGAACTGAGGGCTAATTAAGCAGCTTATGCACAACAACAAAGAACACAGAGAAAGGCAAGAGAGAACTTGGTAAAGAAGGGAGGTCTCCTATGCTGCAAAAATGCAGTAGGGAGGAATAATACTGAGTTTGAGTGCAGATTTGTCTGCCTTGGGCACGGAAAAAAAAGTGTATTATTAAGAAAAAAGAAAAAGAAGAAGATAGCAGAAGGGGAAGAATGAAGGGGAGTAAGTCAGAGGGAAGACGAATCATGAGAGACGATGGACTCTGAAAAACAAACTGAGGTTTCTGGAGGGGACAGTGTTGGGAGGATGGGTTAGCCTGGGGATGGGTATTAAAGAGGGCACGTTCTGCGTGGAGCACTGGGTGTTATGCACAAACAATGAATCATGGAACACTACATCAAGAACTAATGATGTAATGTATGGTGATTAACATAACAATAAAAAATTTTTTAAAAATTTTTTAAAAAAGTGCAACTAGAATATAAAGGAACTGGCCCTAGAACCCTGACAAAAGCTGGCAGCTGCTTCCCAGGTGCTGGCCAGCACCACTGTGGACATTTTCCCTTCACCTTGATAGCTTAGATAGGAGCAGGGTCTGGGTGCCTTAGCTGGCCTGCCATCCTAGTGAACACCAGGCCCCTGGCCCATACCAGTCATGGATGCCCTAGAATGCATGTGTGTGCTTATGCGCATGCATACACACATACATGTGCACACACACAACCCTGCAATTTAAAAGAGTAACTAGAATATAAAGAAACCAGCTTTAGAGCTCTGTAAAATGGCAGGGGAACTTCTGAAATACTTTCCAGTTTAGAGTGACTGGCAAACACCATGATTTATGCCGCCCCTCCACTTGAAAGCATAGATGGGAACAAGGTGTCCTTACCTGGACTGCTGCTTCAGTGAGACCCAAGCCCCTACCCCACACCAACCTTAGCTGTGCCACAAAGGCTGTCCCAGGACAGCACATACCAGGACATCCCTGGTCAGCACTCATTATAGCTCCAACCGTCTTGACAAGGTAACAAAGGTGCAAAGCACACCAGACCTGTCCAGGCTCATACCACTTTAGCTTTAGGTAACTTGCCAGGGTACCCCTGGTGCAGAGCATCCCAGGAATTACTGGCCCACACCCACTTAAGCTTCAGATAACTTGTTAGGGTGCCCCCTTCATAGAGTGCCCTGAGACCACTGGCCCATGCCCACACCCCCTCCAGCCACATTACCAGGGCACCCCCAAGCAAAGCTCCTTGAGTATCCCTGACCTGCAATGCCTTGGCTCCAGCTACCCTACCAGGGTATCCCCTATGCAGAAGACACCCTGCCCAAGGATATCCCAACTTGCACCCACTTCAGCTTCAGCTATCCTGCCAGGATACCCTCTCTGCAGAGAGCATCAGAGTCCCCATCCACATTAGCTTCAGCTATCCTGTCAGGAAGCCCTCTCCATGAAGAGCCCTGGGACTGCCTCCATCCCACCAGGGCAGTCCCAGCATACAGTGCTCCAGGGCCCCCAGCCCATGACAGCCACAATTACAGCCATTTAGCCAGTCACCAGTCACACATAGTCTACACAGGGGATGATCATACACAAGACCATTCCTTCAAAATGAGAAGTAGCCGTTCTAATTCATAGAAACACAGAAAGTCGACCAAAATGAGGAGACAGAGGAATATGCTTCAAATGAAATGACAAGATAAAATCTCAAAAAGAACTAAATGAAATGGAGGAGATAAACAATTTACTAATAAAGTATTTAGAGTGATGGTCATAAAGATTCACACCAGACTAGGGTGAAGAATGGATGACTCAATGAGAACTTCAACAAAGAGACAGAAAATATGAAAAAGAACCACTCTTGGTTGAAGAATAACTAAAATTAAGAATACAGTAGAAGGATCAATAATAGAATAGAGCATGCAAAAGAAGGAATCAGTGATCTAGAAGACAGGGTAATGAAAAGCATCCAAGGTGAACAGCAAAAAGAAAAATTAAAAAGAGGATCTCTTGGACAACATTAAATGAGCAAACATTCACAGTATAGGTGTCCCAGAAGGAGAAGAGAAAGGGTCAAAACAAAACAAAACAAAGAAAAAACTCCCAGAAAACAAAAGTCCAGGACAGATGGATTCAGAGGTAAATTATACCAAACATTTAAAGAAGAGTTATACAGGGGTACCTGGATGTCTGTCAGTTAAGCAACTGCCTTTGGCTCAGGCCATGATCTCAGGGCCCTGGGATTGAGCCCCATCTCAGGCTCCCTGCTCAGCAGGGAGTCTGCTTCTCCCTCTCCCTCTGCCCCTCCACCCCTCTCATGCTCCCTCTCAAATAAATAAAACCTTTAAACAAAAAATAAAGAAGAGTTATATCTATTTCCCTTAAACTATTCCAAAAAATATAAGAGGAAAGAAAGCTTCCAAATACATTCTATAAAGCCAACACTATCCTGGTTCCAAAATCAAAGAAACTGTGAAAAAAGAAAACTACAGACTAGTATGCTTGATGAACATACATGTAAATATCCTCAACAAAATATTAGCAAACCCCACTTAACAACACATTAAAAGGATTGAGTGGGATTTATTCTGGGATGCAAGGTTTGTTCAATATCAGCAAATTAATCATGTGATACCCCCACTTTAATAAAATGCAGGGTAAAAATTATATAATCATCACAATAGATTCAGGAAGAATATTTGACAAGATTCAATATTGCTCATGATAAAAACTCTCAACAAAGTAGGTTTAGAGGGAAAATACCTCAATATAATAGAGGCCACATATGATGAACCTGCAGCTAACATCATACTCAGTGATGAAAAAGAGAGCTTTTCCTCTAAGATCAGGAACAAGACAAGGGTGTCCATTCTCAACACTTTAAAAAAAAATTTTATTTAAATTTAATTTGGTGTACATATTCTGTATTATTAGTTTCAGGGATAGAATTCAGTGATCTATCAGTTCCATACAACACCCAGTGCTCATTAAATCAAGTGCCATCCTTAATGCCCATCACCCAGTTACTCCATCCCCACACCAACCTCCCCTCCAGCATCCCTCAGTTTGTTCTCTATAGTTAAAAGTCTTTTATAGTTTGTCTCCCTCTCTGATTTCATCTTATTTTTCCTTCCCTTCCCCATGTTCAACTGTTTTGTTTCTTAAATTACTCATATGGTATTTGTCTTTCTTTGACAGACTTATTTCATTTACATAATATCCTCTAGTTCCATCCACATCATTGCAAATGGCAAGATTTCATTCTTTTTGATGGCTGAGTAATAATAGTCCATTGTTTGTGTATGTATGTATGGGTACACACACACACACAACATCTTTATCCATTTATCTGTTCATGGACAACTGGGCTTTTTCCATATTTGGCTATTATGGACATTGCTGCTGTAAACATTGGGGTGCATGCGCCCCTTTGAAACACTATGTTTGTATCCTTTGGATAAATACCTAGTAGTACAATTGCTGGGTCATAGGGTAGTTCTATTTTTAACTTTTTGAGGAACCTCCATAGTGTTTTCCCAAGTGGCTGCACCAGCTTGCACTCCCACCAACAGTATAGCAGGGTTCCCCTTTCTCTGCCTCCTCACCAACACCTCTTGCTTCCTGAGTTGTTAATTTTAGCCATCCTGACTGATGTGAGATGGTATCTCATTGTGGTTTTGTGTTCCCCTGATGATGAGTGATGTGGAACACTTTTTCATGTGTCTGTTGGCCATTTGGATGTCTTCTTTGGAGAAACGTCTGTTCATGTCTTCTGCCCACTTCTTGACTGGATTTTTGTTTTTTGGGTATTGAGTTTGGTAAGTTCTTTGCAGATTTTGGATACTAGCCCTTTATCTGATAAGTCACTTGTAAATATCTTCTATTCCAGAGGTTGCCTTTTAGTTTTGTTGACTGTTTCCTTTGCTGTGCAGAAGCTTTTTATCTTGATGAAGTCCCAATAGTTCATCTTTGCTTTTGTTTCTCTTGCCGTTGGAGATGTGCCTAGCAAGAAGCTGCTGCAGCCAAGGTCAAAGACGTTGCTGCCTGTGTTTTCCTCTAGGATTTTGATGGTTTCCTATCTCACATTTAGGTTTATCATCCATTTTGAGTTTATTTTTGTGTATAGTGTAAGAAAGTGGTCCAGTTTCATTCTTCTACATGTGGCTGTCCAACACCATTTGAAAAGAATATCTCTTTCCCATTGGATATTCTTTACTGCTTTGTCAAAGATTAGTTGACCATAGAGTTAAGGATCCATTTGTGGGTTCTCTATTCTGCTCCATTGATCTATGTGTCTGTTTTTGAGCCAGTACTATACTGTCTTGATGACTGCATATTTGTAATACAGCTTGAAGTGTGGAATTGTGATGTCTCCAGCTTTGGTTCTTTTGTTCCAACATTCCTTTGGCTATTTGGGGTCATTTCTGTTTCCAGGCAAATTTTAGGATTTTTTTTTTTTTTTTGAGCTCTGTGAAAAATGCTGATTTATTTTGATAGGGATTGCATTGAATGTGTAGACTGTTTTGGGTAGCATAGACAGTTTAACAGTATCTGTTCTTCCAATCCCTGAGCATGGAATGTTTTTCTATTTCTTTGTGTCTTCCTCAATTTCTTTCATAAGAGTTCTATAATTTTCAGAGTACAGATCCTTTACCTCTTTGTTTATGTTTATTCCTAGGTATCTTATGGGTTTTGGTGCAATTGTAAATGGGATTGATTCCTTCTCTTTCTGCTGATTCATTGTTAATGTATAGAAATACAACTGATGAAGTGGGATTTATTCCTAGGCTGCAGGGGTGTTTTAACATCTGCAAATCAATCAGTGCGATACACCACACTAATAAAAAAAGGATAAGAACCATATGATCCTCTCAATAGATGCCGAAAAAGCATTTGACAAAATACAGCATCCTTTCTTGATAAAAACTCTGCCATGTAGGGATAGAGGGAACAAAGCTCAGTATCATGGAAGCCATGTGTGAAAGACCCACAGAGAATATCATCCTCATTGGCAAAAAATTGAGAGCTTTTCCTCCCAGATAAACTTTTCCATCAGGAACACGGCCAGGATGTCCACCATCACCACTGTTGTTCAATATAGTACTGGAAGTCCTAGCCTCAGCAATGAGACAACAAAAAGAAATAAATGATATCCACATCGTCAAAGAA
Organism: Zalophus californianus; assembly: GCF_009762305.2. Classification (NCBI taxonomy): domain Eukaryota; kingdom Metazoa; phylum Chordata; class Mammalia; order Carnivora; family Otariidae; genus Zalophus; species Zalophus californianus. The sequence goes on from NC_045595.1 coordinate 81,516,819, forward strand.
GTCAAACTTTCACTCTTCACAGATGACACTATACTCTGTAGAAAACCCAAAAGACTGCACCAAAAAAATTGCTATAACTGATACAGGGATTCAGCAAAGTTGCAGGATATAAAATCAACACACAGAAGTCACTCTCAACACTTTTAATCAAGAGTACGAAAGTCCTGGCCACAAAAAACAGACCAAAAAAAAAAAAAAAAAAAGAGAGAGAGAGAGAGAGAGAGAAAGAGAAAATGAAGTGCATCTAAATTGGTAAGGAAAAAGTAAAACTGTCATTATCTGAAAATGGCATGATCCTATATATATATAGAACTAATGAGTCCACCAAAAGGCTATTAGAATAAATGAATTCAAGTGAATTGCAGAATACAAAATTAATGCACAGAAATTTGCTGCATTTCTATACACTAATAACAAAGTAGCAGAGAGAAATATTAAGAAAACAATTCCATTTACTATTGCACCAAAAGGAATAAAATACCTAGGAATAAACTTAACCAAGAAGGTAAAAGACCTATATTCTAAAAACTATAAAACAATGAGGAAAGAAATTGAAGATAACACAAACATGGAAATTTATACCTTTGCTCATGAACTGCAAGAATTGATGTTGTTAAAGTGTCCACACTACACAAAGCAATCTACAGATTCAATGCAATCTGTATTAAAATACCAATAGCATTTTTCACAGAACTAGAACAAGTAAGCTAACATCTGTATGAAACTACAGAAAGACTTTGAATAGCCAAAGCAATCTTGAGAAAGGAGAACAAAGTTGGAAGTATCACAGTCTCAGTTTTCAAGATATACTACAAAGCCATAATAACCACAGGTCTGTGGTACTGGCACAAAAATAGACACATAAATCAATGGAACAAAATAGAGAGCCCAGATAAACTCATACTTATATGGTCAGTTAATCTATAAGAAAGGAGGCAAAAAAAATACAATGGGATAAAGATAAATGGTGCTGGGAAACCTGGACGGCTACATGCAAAAGAATAAAACTAGGCCATTTTCTTACATTATACACAAAAAATAAATTCAAAATGGATAAAAGACCTAAATGTGAGACATGAAACCACAAAACTCCTAGAAGAAAACATAAGCAGTAATCTCTCTGACATTGGCCTTAGTAATATTTTCTAGACAGGTCTGTTCAGGCAAGGGAAACAGAAGCAAAAGCCACTGGGACTACGTCAAAATAAGTGCTTTATCACAATGAAGGAAACATTCACAAAATGAAAAGCTAGCCTACTGAGTAGTAGGAAATATTTGTAAATGATATATCCAACAAGAGTTTAATATCCAAAATATATACAGAACTTATAGAACTCAATACCAAAAAAAATCTAATTAAAAAAATGGACAGAGGACCTGAATAAACATTTTTCCAAAGAAAACATACAGATGGCCAACAAACACATGAAAAAGTTGCTCAGATTCACTAATCATGAGAGAAATGTTAATCAATGCCACAATAAGATGTCACCTTCAATTGTCAGATGGCTAGAATCAAAAGACAAGGAAATAAGTTTTGTCAGGTTATAGAAAATAGGAAAACCTGGTACACTGTTGGTGGGAACGTAAATTGGTATAAGTTACTACAGAAAACAGTAGTAGCTACTGGAGGTTCCTCAAAAAATTAAAAACAGAAACACCATATGATCCAGTAATTCCCTTACTGGGCATTTACACAAAGAAAACAAAAACATCAATTTGAAAAGATATAAGCACCCCTATGTTTACTGCAGCATTACTGACAATAGCTAAGACATGGAAACAACCCAAGTGTTCACTGATAGATGAAGAGATAAAATGGTGTATACACACACACACACACACACACACACACACACACACGACACACAGAGGAATATTACTCAAGCATATAAAAGAATGAGATCTTGTCATTTGTGACAACATAGATGGACACAGAGGGTGTTACGTTAAGTGAAACAAGCCAGACAGAGACAAATACCATATGATTTCACTTACATGTAGAATCTAAAAAACAAAGTGGTTACTGACCCAGAGAACAAACTGGTGGTTGGCAGAGAGGAGGGAGTTGGGGGAATAGGCAAAATGATTGAAGGGGAGTAGGAGATACAGGCTTCCTGTTATGAAATGAATCACAGGGATAAAAGGTACAGCATAGGGAACATAGTCAATGGAATAGCAGTGTATGGTGACAGATGGTAGCTACACGTGTGGTGAGCATAGCATAAGGTATCTAGTTGTTCAATCACTGTTTTACACCTGAAATTCATGTAACATTGTGTATCAATTACATTTCCATAACAAAAAAGAACCAAATGTATATTATGAGCCTAAAACATGTAATCACCAAAGTAAAAACCCATTAGATGAAAATGATGAAGGACAGAGTCAGGAAAATGAGAACAGATCACAGAACTGACCCAGTGTGAACAAAGGAAGCTAAGGAATAAATGAATAGAATCTCAGAAATCTATGAGACAAAACAAAATCATTAATTTTTCTTATCATTAAATATCCCATAAGGAGAGATGATGTATATGTTTTCAAAGAAATAATGGCCGTAAACCTCCTAAATTTGCCATTAGACATAAACCTACAGGTTCAAGATGCTATGTGAACCCCAAATAGGATAAACCAAAGAATACCATCCAGTATACATCTTAATTTAACTTATAAAAATCAGTGACAAGCAAAAAATCTTGAAAGCAGCTGAAGAAAAACAATACATTACTTGTGGAAGAATATCAATTCTCATCTGAAACCATGGAAGCCAGAAAGAAGTGTCATACCATGTTTCAAATACTGAAAGAACTGTTAATTACAAATTCTATATTTGGTGAAAATATACCTCAAAAACAAAGGATTTTAAAAATATCTCCGGGGGGCGGGGGGTGAGGGTGGTGCCTGGGTGGCTCAGTTGGTTAAAAGTCTGCATTCAGTTCAGGTCATGATCCCAGGGTCCTGGAATCAAGTCCCGCATCAGGCTCCCTGCTCAGTGGAGAGCCTGCTTCTCCCTCTCCCTGCAGCTCCCCCTGCTTGTGCTCTCTCTTTCTCTCTTGGTCTCTGTCAAATAAGTAAATAAAAATCTTAAAAAAAAAAGAAAAATATCTTTGGATAAGGTCAAACTAGGCAAATTTATTAACTAGCAAACTTACCCTAAAGAATAACTACAGGGGGTTCTTAGAAAGGAAATAAGGCTTGGACCTTCATTAAAAAAAAAAAAAGGAAGACCATCAGAATGGGTAAATATATGTGTAAAAATAATAGACTATACTACTTATGAGTTTCTTAAATCATGTTTGATAGTTGAAGCAAAATTATAAAGGGACATGAATGAAAATGTTTTTATATTTTACTCAAATTGGAAGTAACTATTATAAGTTAGATATGTAATTGTAATACGCAGAGCGACCAATAAGAAAATTCGACAAAGGGATATATTTAAACAAATAAGTTGAACAGAATAATCAAATAATAGGATCTGACATATATAGAACAATCCATCCATCAATAGCAGAGACAGTGTGTGTGTATGTGTATGTATATATTGTGGCTATGGACTATTCATCAAGATAAACTATATTCTGAGTCATAAAGTAGTCCTCAAAAAATTTTATTTTTTTTCTTTTGTTAATTTATTTATTTGACAGAGAGATAGAGAGCACAAGTAGGCAGAGTGGCAGGCAGAGGGAGAGGGAGAAGCAGGCTCTCCGCTGAGCAGGGAGCCCAATGCAGGACTTGATCCCAGGACCTGAGCTGAAGGCAGACTCTTAACAGAGTGAGCCACCCAGGCGCCCAGTCCTCAACAAATTTTAATTGAAGTTATATGGAGTGTGTTCTCTGACCATAAGAGTATTAAACTAGAAATCTAGTTCTACATATGGACTTGGGCACAAGGCAAGCGGCATAATAGAAGCCCCCCACTTTGACAGAATGGAAGAGGGAATCTTCTGGGAATGTGACAGCTAGAGTTCCATGCTTCCAAATGGGGGAGAGATGAAAAGGGAACCATCATTTATTCAAAGCCCTACTGGAACAGGCACAATCCTAGTGGACTTCCACACAGCATCTCATTTCCTCCTCACTACAGGTTAACTAAATCCTAATTTACCTCGTTTCGTAGTTTCAGGAGACTTACATTCCCTGATCAATAGGACAAGTGTTATTATTTTCAAAGGAAAGAAATGGAGGTAAGTAGTCGACAAATAACCCCAAAGTAGAAGAAACCCTTTTAAAGGGAAAAGTTCTCAAGTGCTTTTAAAAATAGGTCCTAACAGCTCCACTACCCCCAGCTTGAGAATGCTGACTTGAACAGGGAAGGTCTAACTCGATGAAAGTATCTTTCCACTGCAAATCATGACTGCAAAGAATGTGTACCTTTCTCACTGGGAAGATATTTCTAAAGAATGGGATGCTCTTCATATTAAAATCAGTTTATATTTTAATAAAAATATGAAATTTAAACCTCATAAACTTTCAAGTACTTTCCAGGCCCTGCTTCTACATACATTTCAGTTTAAGGAATAGTTTACTCAAAATATTATTAGACCCCACATGGCATCTACATTGTTTTTTGAGTCATTATCTTAGAGAAGCAGAGAATCTATTCCTAAAAAGGCTGCATGGAAGAAAGGGGAGAACACTTTAAGGCAACAAACAGACTGTACTTTTCCCTTTGACAGAACTGATGTTGATACCCACTCCAGTGCTTTCTGCAGGTGATTTTTGAAGTGTTTTGATTACTTTCAGGTTATGAGGGATAGCTGCCAAAAATTCTAGAACTGCTACTTATTTTTCTAATTAGTTCCTAATTGGGGATGCTATTATGCTGCTCCTTCAAATGCAAAAGTCTGTTGCAGCTGTAAAGGTCTACATTCCCCATTTAAAACCTTTCTGGCCTGAAAGGATGATAAACTCTTTAGTGCTTTCCCTGAAGAGGGTGATTGGTTTCCTGTTGGTAGTCTATTGTGCTGTTGGTAAATCCTACATTTTTCTTTTATGTACATAAGTCAGAGAAGGAGGAATTTGCTCGGGTTCAATCAGTATTTCTTCTGGAAGGTAGAAGAGGGCCCTGGAGAGCTGTTAATCCAGTCCGCTGGGGTAGCGTGTGGCACAAGTGAAGCAGCAGGCTACTAAAACAATAGCCATGAGTGGGGGGACTCGATATATAGACTTCACCTGCTCTGAAACCAAAGCCTATAATAAAGTTTACAGTTTATAAAACACCGTCTTAAAATATTTATGTGGCTCTGTAGGTGAATTGGATCTGTTTTTCAACTCTGTATGCAATCACGCTGTACAAAATTTCCTTTATAAAGGAAAATATAGAGCTTCTCCTAAGCTGTTCAATGAATTTGATGTTCTACTTGAATGGGGATTTTGTGTTTTGGGGACAGTTGAGGGGGGAGTAGCAGAATGGACAGAAAAGGGTTTGGCTCCCTTAATAATAGAGAGCAATAGATGGACATTTGGCATTTTCTTAAAATGTTGAATATCCTCTAAAGTGGCACTGTGAAATAGATATTTCTATCATTGCAGAAAGTTCTATCTGCACTGTCCATTATAGTTGCCACTAGCCACGCGTGGCTACTGAGCACTTGAAGTAGATTATAAGAAACTGAATTTTCAATTTTAATAAATTTCAACTAATTTAAGTAGCCACATGTAGCCAGTACAGACCATATTCAATAGTTTCAAGCATTAATTTTAATGTTTGAGCTTATAAAACTTTTTATAAATGTGCTGAAAACTATGGAGCCCTTCTACCTAGAAAAATGTTCAATGCAAACACACTTTTCAAGTGTTCAGAAGATACTGAGTCACGTCTGTGGATCCATAGAGGCCTATGAACCCTAAGAATTTATATTCTGGAGTGAGATACACTGGGATTAAATTACAGTCACAACAAATTGTGTGTATCAAATTAGATAATATTTGTAAAATGTGTTCTTTCATCTGCAGAATGAGCCTACTAATACCTACTTTATAGACTTGTGAGGATTAAATAAAAAAATCTTTGTTATCATGCTTAATGTTTGAGTCTGTGAAAGAATTATAGAAGCATTTTATGTTGTAACTGGATGAATACTGGTCTGTATCAGTCCTGGTTTGGTCAAGAGAATCAAACCCCTTAAAAGTATTATGGGAACAGGGTATACACGACCAGAACCAGATCTTACATGAATGAAGGAGGAAGCAAAGAAGGGAAGCTGTAGAAGGGGAATATGGGAAGATCCAAAAAATAGTCATTCATCATGTTGACCTGAAACACTGGAGTGCATGGACAAGTTAGAGCTTGCAGGAAAAATGTTAAAAGCAAAGTACTTCTGGACACCCAAGTGGGATCATAAAGGGAGTACTTGTGGGAAGGCCTGTAGTACCTATCTCTTCCAAGGAAGTTCTTGCTCATGGTCAAGTGCCTGGTGGTGGACTTGAAATCACCTTTGTCTGATGGGACCAGCAATGAGGAAGACAAGATGAACTCAGATTGGTAGGAGAGTAAAGACAAACTGGAGTTTACTTCTGCTTTGCTCTTCTAGTGTCCAACCGCTCAGTTCCTTCCCAAGGTAGTAGTCTTGGCATCATTTCTGCCTTCTGATCTTGGCCAGCTCTATTCTGGAACCACCCAGGGAGGAGGATTCTGGGAAATCCAGCTTCTAGTCTTAGCCATGTTGATAAAACATATTCAAGCACACAGTCCAGTCTCCTTATTTCATAGATATCGATTTTCTCATTTATAAATTATAAAATCACTTATAAGTGATTTTTAAGTCAACATATCTGATTTATCCTTATTTTGTGATTTTCAGAATGCTGTGATTGGCACAAGAATGTTTAATAGGAGATAATGATTAGAACACAGATTGCCTGATCCTCAGAACAGGGAGGACTCTTTCTACCTGCACACAGGCTAGCAAACATGCCCTGAAGCAATTCTATTGCTCCACTTTTATGCTGATGAGAGAAACTAAAGGGTAAAATAACATCTAAGGACAGTTTACATTTCCATTCAAAGACAGTGACTCAGGTGAAACTAGCCAAGTGATCACTGGAATACACAGAAAAAGCTCAAGGCCAGATTACTCACTGGGCTTTTTTGTCTCTTTTTTACATCTCATTAGCCTTTGGCCAAAATTCAGGTATATCTTTATAAAATAAAAGATTAGTATTACCTTCCTAGCAAAAAGAACTGAAGGAATATATTGTGTTCACATTTACCCATTGTGCCAGCTAAGAAGATAAATCGATCTCCATCCTTATTGTGACAAACTTGTAGAAATAATGGTGTAAGCAAATGAAATGCAAGGGAATTATTTATGTAATGGAGACATTTGTTCTCATAAATTGTCAAATTATAAATAGCTGCCGACCTGTTGGATTTTCCTAAGGCTGTGCTCTTTGCTTTTATCAACTTTATATATGATTTATGAAGGCAGATGCATCAGATTGAAAAACGATAAAGAAAATGTGACTTGCCTAAAGACAGTTCAGAGATAAGTTTGTGAGTTTTACAATATACTGGATCAGTACACAGAATTTCATTAGAGCGATGACCTAAAACTTACCTGTTTTCACCAAAAAACAATTTTTATGTAAAATACCTCCTCCTTAATCACAAAAACTTTGTGAAGTTGGCATTACAAAGCCCATCTTGCATAAAAAATAATTGAGACTCAAGGAAATGTAGCAACTTGTTCACATTGTTGTCCGAGGTGAAGATGAACGATGGTTTGCCTTGGTTCCAGGCTATAAATCTTTTTATTCTTAAGTTAGTCTAAAAATATCTAACCTTAAACCAGGCTACAGCTTAGGAAATTCGAGTCCTGCCTTAATCAAGTAAAGTTCCATGTTTCATTTGTATATCAAATTTAAGGAGAGTATCGAAAGGAGCTCAAACAAATTACAATGAAATTGACTGAAGAAAGATCTGGTCAAGAACCACAAGCTTCCAAGAGTATACACTGTGGGACAAAGCACCATGAGCACGCTCTATTAGGTGCATGATTAAGTTTCTCTTTTATTACTATTTTCTATACCTCTGTGAAATAAAAATTATATATTGAATGTATAACATATGATGTATAACCTATTTATCTGTCCCTGTCTGTCATGTATCTGGCGCAGAGCTCCTAATGCCCTTGTATTTTCCTAACATCTTTTGTTCTAATATTTGGTCTTTGACCCCAGTTTCTCACACAGAATTCCCAAATCTCTTGAAATTTCCTATGTAATAGTATCTTTTGTTCTAATGAGGGGACTCAGAGGGCTCCTGGAGGGAGGGCACCAGAAAGACCAAGCCATGACTAGAAGCTTGGAACTTTCACTCCACCCCCATTCTTCAGAGAGGGAAAATCCAAGAGGTTGGCAGCTATTTATAATTTGCCAATTTATGAGAACAAATGTCTCCATTACATAAATAATTCGCTTGCATTTCATTTGCTTACACACCATTATTACTACAAGTTTGTCACAAAAGGATGGAGATCGATTTATCTTCTTAGCTGGCACAATGGGTAAATGTGAACACAATATATTCCTTCAGTTCTTTTTGCTAGGAAGGTAACTGGAAACTGAGATAATGATTAATCATGCCTTCATGATGAAGCCCTCATAAAAATTCCAAAAGGTATAGGGTTCAGGGAACCTCTGGGTTGCTGAACACATGAAGGTGATGGGAGAGGGAGGTTCTTGGAAAGAGCATGGAAGCTCCATGCCCCTTCCTACATACTCTGGCCTATGCATCTTTTCTATTTAGATACTCATCTAATGAGGTTATCCTATCTTATTATAGTAAACTGGTAAAAAGCAAACCAAAAACAGTTTTGTTAGCTGCTCTAGCAAATTAATCAAACCTCAGGAAGGGGGTATGGGAAACTCCCATTTAGAGCAAATTGGTCAGAAGCACAGGTAAGAACCTGGACTTGCAATTGGCATCTGAACTGGGAGTGGGCGTGAAAAGCAATCTTGTAGGACTGAACCCTTAACCTGTGGGATCTGAGGCTATCTCCAGGTAAATAGTGTCAGAATTAAGTTAAATTACAAGGACACCCAGCTGCTGTGGCAGAATTGTTTGGTGTGGGAAAAATCTCCATACATCTGTTTCCAGTGTTGTGAACCTGTAGTTGTGTAAGAATAAGAGGAGAAACACAGGAGTAATGTATGTTTTCCCATACAATATCCATGTGTTGCAGGATTTCTCCGCCTTTAGCACCAGCGGTTCTTGGTCACCCCGCTTGGAAGAATGAAGAGGTAGGCCAAAGAGCGTGGGCAGCAAAGTTTATTGAGCAATTGTACAAAGCTCCCGAAGAGGGAGGAGACCCGAGAGGGTTGCCCTTGGAGTTTCTAAGTTGAAGGGCTTTTATGAACTCTTTTACGGAACTATCTTAAGCAATCAGGGTGTGCCGAGTTGGGCGTATCAGGGCTTTGGTCACCTATCAGGTTAATGTCAATGTGCTGATGGTCTTCTTTGTTAACATCTGGGGGCTTAGGTATTAACTGCCTCCTGCCTGTGATATTGACAAATGCTTTGTGGTTAATTGCCTCATTTTAGGATGTTTTGCAGAAGTCATTTCTGCAAAGGCTACAAAGCAGAATGCTAGTGCGGTCCTGTCTAAGCTGTAAAACAGGATGTGAGGTTTTTTGTTTCTGTTTTTGTTTTTAAGCTGTCCCGACTCCGTATTTTCGTGTTGGAGACCCTGGCCCTGACTATCTGTCCAACTAACTCCTAACATGTGCGGACAACTAACTTAAGCAGGAACTGTATCATCACCATTATTTCTATCTCTTTAGGCCCAACCGTACCTTGAACAGATACTCAAATATTTGATTTAAAAACAAAAAACCTCTTTTGAACTTTAGACTCATTTCCAACTAACTTATCAACACCTGCCCTTGGATCAGTTCTGAACATAGAGAACACGGAGTGTCCCAAACTCAAATTATCATTAATCAATACTTCCTGCAAACCATTATCTTCCAAGAGTTGCCATCTTCATTAATCCACCCTCAATTACCTAGTAACCCAAACTAGCAATCTGGGTCATAGTATGATGTAGCAAAGGCCAGACAGCCTGCATTTGACCTTACCTTTGCATGACTTAGATAATTTTGCCTCTCAATGACTCAATTTCCTCACATGTGAAGTGAAAATACAATAGTACCTACCTTCCAGGATTCTAGTATAGATTTAAATACTGTATATTTATCTACATTCAAAGTCAATAAATCTATACTTTGATTCTTTTTCTTTTATGCCTCACATTTATAACCAGATCATTTTCTTTCCTCTTACAAAAAATTTCTTGGCTCATTATTTCCACTTTGTTCAAGCCCTTATAACCTCGTACCTTTTGATTAACCTGTATCCAGTGAGTACAGAACATCTCAACTTTCTATCGCCACTCCTCCTCTTTGACTTATTCTCTTACCAATTCATATGTACACGATCAAGCCACTCTTAAGAAAAATTTGCTCTCTTCAATACTTAAGAAATTATCTCTAAGTTTTTAAAATGACATATGAGACCCTTTAACATTTGATAGAATGTACTTTTATTGACTACCTCCCATTTTACCCCAGCTGAGAACCAGAACCATCTACATCCATACATCTTATGGTCTACATTAACAGGACTTTATTATTCCACTTATCATTAATATAACCTTATAATTCCAGGCCACTTTTGCCAGGCAAGATAAAAGTTGCAAATAACTATCATTTATTCCAGGAACTACCTGACAGATCCAACAACTCTTCACTTGAAAGTGTTAAATGATCATTTACATCAAGACTCAACCTCTTGCTTCAAGAATCCTTGCCTTACTGCTGAGAGCTCTTACTGAGGTAAGAATAAACTTAATTTTGTCTCATTGGCTGACTGTTTTGTTTATATTCTGGGGAGGCTGCATTTGGCACCACCTACCCAATATCAGAGAATTACAGTTTCCCAAATGCCCCTTTCTCAATCACACCCTGTTTCTTTCCACAAGTCCGGAAGGCTTTATACCATTCCCCCCCCCTTTTTCCCCCCAACTAACAATCTTCAACTTAAAGTTTAAGGACAATTTTATTTATTATGTGAAGTCGCCTTCAACAATTTTAATTAGAGATAATTATTTACCACTTCTACCAAAGCACTTTGCATAGGTGTTAATTATTGCATGTCCCATGCTATATTATAAATATACACATACTTTTCATGTTCCATTGGAAACATGCTCCCTGAAAAATAAGCTAAGTTCCTTTCACCTCAATGTCCCAAACAGCCCATCTAGTGACTAACCCATTGTAGCAATACATTTATTCTGTCACAAAAATGAATATACACAGTAAACATGAGCCATCTTAATATTAGGTACTCATAAGTTAATTTTAAGATATCAAATAACTCAAATCAATAATTCAGCAAGGTAGTAATGAATGAAAATGTAGAAAATGGCACCCTACTTCTCCTTAGAAGAATTTATCCCTTTTGAAGGATAATTACAATCTGAGAGTTCAAATGGTGAAGGGTAATGGCCTAAGCCTCATGGTCTTTGGCAAGGTTCCTTTCCCACTCCAATTTATAGAACTGTTTTCTATTTTCGAATACATAACTAGTTCATTAGACTACCATGGGGTTCATTTTTATTTTTAAAAGTTATGTCCAGTGTTTTGGAGTTGATTTTCAAATCGAGAGAGCAGCTACTGTGGCAAAATGGGAACAGATTCCTAATAGAGCACGAATTGAATAATTTTATTCACTATAATTAAGGTTTATTTCTTCTACATTCCCTATTCATTATAATATTTAAGCTCTTATTTCTCCTCCATTCGGTAAGGAGGGTTTGTACCTAAGTTAAACACAGAAATTTCTAGGATTGGAAAGGATAAGATTTAGTCAGAGGACCCATATTTTAGCACTACATATACCATTTTCTAAATGCAGTCTCTAAATAACACTCTTGCCAATCTAGGATCAACCTTCTCAAGATGGAGTTCTAGAATGCATCAAAGTAAACACCTTGGACCTAAACCCAAGTGGAAGAGCAAATTTGCAAATATGAAAGTTTTCCAAAATACCAATCAATGAGAAACGAGTGAAATTCAGTAGAAATCAGGAAAAAAAAGTGGATGGATTATTATAGAAGGATTCATCTGCAAACAAAGAGAATGGTGTTAAGTAAGCTTCCTTCTCTTTCAAAACTGTATAAAACCAAAGTGGAGTTGAAGAGAAATTGGATAGGAGGGGAACAATGGAATAGTAAGAAGGATAAAAAGCAGAGATTTTATAACTTAGAGAGTTGTATGGGATTTGGGATGAGGACAGGAAGACAGTTGACTCAGGGCTTTTGAACTTCTGCGGCATCTGCCATCCTTACAGTAAAAGCCTATTGAGAAGCAAACACTCATATCATTTCCTCTGTGTCGTGTCTGCTGAGTCTTTCAGGAATCTTTTGGGAATGGTAAATGGGTTTTAGGAGTGTGAGAAACCCCAGCAAGTTTTGCCCCAGTGCTGTACTAACTCAGGTAAACGCTGTCGCCTCCACTCTTATCTGTGTTACCCTTGGGTGTGCGATAAAGCTATTCCCAAAGGGCACATAGCTTCCCGATTCCCCTGTCCTTTAAGTTCCTGTGGCTTCTTCTCAAGAAAAATAAGAGATTGGTAAGAGCACTGGGCCTCTCTGGATCTGAGCCATAACACTTACATTTACTAGTTTCACAAAATTGGGAGTTATAATATTTCTGAGATTTGGAACAAGTCAAAAACGAATTTGCTCTCCTGTGTTGTTGGCAGGAACAGAATAATATGGTATATAAGAAATTTTTAATCTGTAAACAGATACATAACCTTTAAAAAATTAACACTTTCCCTTATCAACCTCTCAATAAATACTTGGCATTTCTGGTACAGGCCACCATTTATTTATAGAAGCCACCACATACACACATATATAAATATACTATAAATATTATACACACACAGATGCAAGTTTGCAGCTGGTCAGAATTTGTAGGCCATAAAAAGAAAACAAAAACAAAAAGATACCCACACACTCCTCCTGTGTTATTTCCTCTACTCACATAACTCACAGTGCTTCTGAGAGTAGAGCTGTAGGTTTTCCGCCCACCAAGCAATGTTCTGGCACCAGCTGAGTATCCTATGATGTAACTATCTGGAGATAGTATCAGACCCCACAAGTTAAGGGCCCAGTTCCACAAGACTGACCACCCACTTCAGATGCCAATCATAAGGCCCAGGTTACACTTGTACTTTTGATTGACCAATGGTAAATTGGGGTTCCCATGATCCTCTCCTTGGTTTGATCATTTGCTACAACACCTCACAGAACTCAGGGATACACATTTACTAGTTTATTATGCAATAGAAGATATGATAAAGGGTAGAGGTGAAAGCTAAAATGAAGAGATACATAGGGTAAAGTCCAGAAGGGGTCCCCAGTTTAGGATCTTGTCCCCCAGGTGTTGACATACACCACACTTCCAATGTATGTAGATGTCTACACCAACCCAGAAGTTCTCTGAACCCTGTACTTTCAGTATTTTAATGGAACCTTCATCATGTAGGCATGAGTGATCATTATCTCATTTTCTAGCACCCCCTTCCTCTCTGGAGAATGAGGCCTGGGACAAAATTTCCCAAGCTTCTCATCATGGCTTGGGTCTTTCTGGTGACTGGCCTCCATCCAGGAGTCACCTCAGTAGAACAAAAGACATTACTATCACCCAGGAAATTCCAAAGGATCTAGGAACTTTGTCAGAAACCAGGGTCAAAGACCAAATATTAGAACAAAAGATGCTCTTAATACTATATCACTTAGGAAAGTGCAAGGGTTTTAGGAGCTCGGTGCCAGTGACTGAGAGCAGATAGACCTAGCCTATCTATTATTTCACAAAACAAACCACACAAGAGCCTCACTGGTAGGCCAGGATACACACTCAGTGTGTCTAGCAACAAGTTAGATTAGTTAATGAACCCCAAAAGTCAGTTTAATCTAGCAGCACAGGGCATATCCTAAGCCACTTGCTACTAGCTTACAGAGGAAAAAAATGTACTACTATATTTTTTGAGATCCTTTGTCTTTTCTACTTAACCATCATGTCCTAAACTCACTGGGTCTATCAAAATATCTATCAGATACTCTCTCCCCCAGTCATTTCAATTCCTTTTAAGACCACCTTTCTTTTGAACTGATTCAATCTCTTTTCTTGGTCTCTTTCCTGCCAAAGTAGCCCAACCCAAGGCTCAGAAACAGTTTTCTTTCCTGGAAATGCCTCTTGTAATGTTAGTTCCTATTAATTCTTGAACAATTAAGTCATCCCGTTAGTATACATGAAAACAGATGGCAACATCTAGACCACACCAAATAAATGCCACACATCTAGGTGTATCTAAAGCCAAGTTACCACCCGTTGCTTTTTTTCAGGTTACGAAGTACTAGATTCAACATTAACAGCTGATTTTGACAACTCTATCATGCAGAGATGGTTTGTAATATGGTTAAAAGAAGAATATTGAGCCTCCATAGTTACAAATATGTTCCAAGTTCACCTTTTACCCAGATGCATGTTTGTATGTAAATAACATATGTACCTTTTTGTAAATAGCAATTGTTAAAACAATTTGCAATTAATTTGCCATTTAAATTTTAAGTGTATCCAATTCAGCAAGAAAATATACTTATTTACTCAATGGTTACTATGATGCCAAAGTATGTACTAGTTACTTTGGGTAAGAAACAGACAGGGAACTTACCTTTATCTGATTCCTACACTGAACCAAGTACTCTGTTATTTTATTTAATCTATGCAATTCTCCCTTACACCATAAGTATTAGCATCACTGTGTTATATGTAAGGAATCTAAGGTTTCGGTACTTTCAGTACTTTGCCTAAGGTCTGCAACTCAGAACCAGAACTAGCTGGCTTCAAACTACTTTCTTTCCACCTTTACCAAAGTAAGTTCTGCTCAAGAGGACTTTATAGGCAGAAAAACACATAAAAACAATGAAAAAGTAATACAGTAAGATTCATCTGTGTAGTATCAAAAAATTGGTAAGGGGGAGAAAAAAAGCCATGAGTATAGGAAAAAGGTTTGGCGTTCACAGATCTGACGCAAATGTGGGCATACTTAGAAAAAGTCAGCCTAGAGCTGCTTACCTGTTAATCAGATTGCAGTGCTGCATTAATTTCCTATGGCTGTTGTACCAAGTTACAGCAAATCGGGTGGCTTACAATGACAGAAATTTATTCATTCATCATTCTGGAGGCTAGAATTAAGGTGTTGGCAAGGCCATGCTCCCTCTAGGGATTCTAAGAGAACCCATTCCTTGCCCCTTCCAGCTTCTGGTGGCTTCATCATTTCAATCTCTGCCTCCACGATCATACCTTCTCTTCAGTGTCTCCTGTGTAGGAATCGCTCTTTGCCTCCCGCTTATAAGGATACATGTGATTGCCTTAAGGGCCCACCTGGATAACCTATGCTCTTCTCCCCATCTCAAGATTCTTAATCACACCTGCGAAGATCCCTTTTTTGGTTTGTTTTCCATAGAAGGTACATTTCCAGGTTTCAGGGATTAGGACACGGATATCTTTGGAGATTGGGAGGACATTTGTTAACCTACCACAAGTATCTTCTTGACGAGTTGAAAAATTCTCCAACAGAGTAAATGGTAAGAAGAGTTTTGAACCTCCAGTACATTCTCTTGGTTCTCTACTCAGAGCCCTTACCCAGGCCCATGAACCATCCCAGTTGCTATGAGGGTTGGGTAATAACTGCTCACAGCTGCCTTCCCTGGAGAATTGTCTGCTGATAGACGATGACTTACTCCCAGCCTGCAGCCAATGACTGACTGATTCAGGGGTGCAAAAGGTCAGTTCTACTGCCCCAATAAGAATAATTAAAAATGTTAACTTAAATATGTTATTCTAACCTAGCAAAATGTTTCCAGAAGGAACCCAAATCTGCATCTCGTAAATGAAAATATTATAGCCCACCTTTTTTCACTGATTGAAATTTTAAACACAAATAAAAATTCCAAGTGGTAACAATTAATTATGAAATTGAAATAACTCAAGTTCTGTTTCTTCGTCTTTACTAACACTGGGCTGTTATTATTTCAAATGTACTATTTATTTTTTTAAAGATTTTTTACATATTTATTTGTGAGAGAGAGTGCAAGCACAAGAGGGTGGGGCAGAGGGAAAGGAAGAAGCAGACTCCCCACTGAGATGAGGTGGGGGAGGAGGCCTGGGGAGCTGGATGTGGGGCTTGATCCCAGGACTCTGGGATCATGACCTTAGCTGAAGGCAGGCAGATGCTTAACTGACTGAACCACCCAGGCACTCCATCAAATGTACTATTTAAATGCAAGACTACATAGTCCTGCAGTGACACAATATTCACCCAGAGAGCAAAGAATTCCATCCTTGCCTATTAGCTCTCACAATGAACACACACAGCTCAATCTGCATGTGTTAGGAGCCACTATGTAAATGGGAGAAATTCAAATTAACTTCCATGTAGAATATAACATTTAATAAAAGATAATTGATAAAAATGGGTAATTTGAAGCATATATATAAATAACAAAACATCAACAGAAACTGATAAAAATTTTTCTAAATTTAGAATTCAAACTAACCAAAGCTTTTGGGGATGAGAACTACAAGCAAGTGAAGAGTGGTAATGGCACTGATCTTTAGCTGGCTTTAAAATTGCTTTTACATTCTGTTCAGAGATTATATTCCCTTATTACTGCCGGCACCCAGGGCAGAACACTCTTTCCACTCTTGGCACTTGCTCAGTTGGGTAAATAGGACAAAGTGTTTTGCTTTAATTGATGGCTGATTTTGTTTAATGAAACATTAATCAGTGGGATAAAACACAAACAATTTTTAATATAAGATTTCTCAGATCTTTAACATGCAAAAATACATTATAACCTTTTAATAAGAAGTTTCAAACTTTTTTTAATCTTTAACATGGAATTCTTTGCTCACAGAGCATCTGGAGAGATTAATGTTCAAAGGATAACACGGTGGGAAACACAGCTGTACTGGAATTCCATCCAGCTTTTAAATAATACAATAAAGTTTGTTAGTGCCATTACTATTTAGTATTTTTCTGGAGGGTCTATTCAAAGTCAAAAGAGAAGAAAAAGGAAGAAGAAAGGAGGAAGAACAAGTAATGAGTTAAACCTAGTAGAAGAATGAAACAAGATGATTGCAATGATGTCACTACATCCTTTTTTTTTTAAAGAATGTAGAGGATTAATTCTATTATATTTTCATTAATAACAAAATCCAGTAAAACAGCTAAATAAAAAAAGCAATAAACTTCCTACATATCAGTAAAACAGTTAGAACATGCAATGTATTGAAGTTTCCTTCAATAAAGCAATGTTAAGTAAATAAAATGTATAGAAATGATCAATTCTAAGGGGAAATGGCTAGAATTCACATATAAGCAAAGCTTACAACACTTTCTAGAGCTATGAAAATTTAAATAAATGCAGAAACATATTTTCCCTGAATGGAAATATTGAACACTGAAGAAGTTATTTATGTCCAAAATACTTCGTACATTGACTGAAATCTCATTAAAAACCCCAATTGAAAATTGTTTGGAATTTGATAAAAATCCTTTAAGGTTATTTGGAAATATTTTGAGAAATTAGTCTGAAAGTGTAAATAAGGAATTTCCCTCATCAGATATGTATAAATATATCTATTATAAAAGTATAACAAACGATTTATTGGTGTAACATGGGAGAGAGAGATCTGTGAGCTAACATAAGTAGTTCTGAAACAGACCAGAGAATACGTAAGAATGCAATATATGATATGATACATGATACAATTAGCATTCCAAATCAACACAGTGAAGATGCAGAGATAGTCCAATAAAGGCCAGAATCTTTGTTTGCCTGTAAATTCTGATTAGCAGATAAATATTTATATGTTTATATAGTTACATTTATATACTTATATATGTCAAACTTATATGTATCAAAAAGGGACTTATGCTTAAGGTATTATAAATGTCTTATTGAGAAGGCAGTAAAGGAAAATGTTAATTTATTAAAGCATGTATAATGGCCATTACTTTATAGACCAAGAAGTTATTTTATATATGCTCTCTCCCCAGCAATGTTAGAAAGTACAACACACACACACACATACAACTTAAATGCTGATCGATAAATACATCAAAATAAACTCAGGAATTAAAGAATTTATGAAAATAAATGAAAAAACTAGAAGAAAATGAAGGTAATATTTTAAATGATTACATCATGGGTAAAGATTTTTTAAGAAAGAAGTAATCTCAAAAATTTATATCTGTCTACAGAATAATGACAAGAATTTATATTTGTTTACAGATATGTGGACAAAAGCAAACATTAAATTGAAGAGATCTTAGAATATGTATCTCTAAAAATATACTACTATAAGTCAGTATTTTGGAAAGAATGATATGTAAAGGTTTAGAAAGTCAGTTCGAAGAAGGAAGAATATAAATGGCTAATTAACAAATGAAAAAGTTTATTCCCTTTTATAGACAGAAAAATGAAAATAATCTGATGAGCACAGTAAGATTCCATTTTTCATCTATCAAACTGACACAGGTTAGAAACAGTAAGGATAATCAAGGCTGACTAGATCAAAGTAACAATGACAATGATGGTGGTGTAAATTGGCACAGGTGACCTGAAGGGTAATACAGCAATATGTATCCAGAGCCTTTGACACTACTTATGTACCTTGATGTAGAAATTTCATTTCTAGAAATCTTTGGTAAGAAAATAACACGTATAACATATACAGATATAGACATATTGTCAGGGAACTTATCCAAGTGGGGATTTTCTTCGTGTGGTTGTGTGTGTGTGTGTGTGTGTGTGTGTGTGTGTGTGTGTGTGTGTTGTAGAATAGCAAAACTTTGGAAACATCCCATATGTTCAGAAAAAAAGAAAGATTCATTTAAAAAATATATGATACATCTATGTAATAAATCATTGTGCAAATATTGAAATCATGTTGTCAAAAAATATTTTTGACATAGGACCAAATAATATAACATTGCAAATAAAAGTACACCATATTTATCTGTGTATAGAGAAAAAAAGAAGAAACATAACTGCATTTTAACATATTTTAATGTCCTTATACTTTAAGTTTTATAGGCTGAGCACATAATTTTATAATTGGAAAAAGAAATCTTCTTTTTAGTATAAATGTAAATTTGTCTGTAATCATATAAAAGAATTTGGAAACCTAAAATCTGAAACCATTCCCTGGATGCTACATTATATTTTCTGTCACCAGCTTCCTCACAGCGGAATAACAAAAGACAAAATTCCCTTTCCCCTCCAAAAACAAGAACAAACAACTAACATGAAATCCAAAAAATAATCAAAGAACTTCATTAAAGTGTGGCTTGAAAAAATAGGTTATAATCAATTTATACATGAAACCTTTAACAGAATGATATTCTAGTTTTGTGATTCAAACATCCCCTCAGAGATTCAGTGTCACATCTGGGGATTATTTTACAAATAGAAGCTTTGAGTTTTGTCAATCTGAATTTAAAATGTCATCTTCATTAGCATCACCTACAGACATGTCATTTATTCCTGCCAAGGTTGGTAATGATATGCTAAATACTGATTGAGAAATATGATTGATGTCTTTTTTGTTGTTTTAATCCAAAACTGGTTCAAGGCAACTAGGTGTGTGTATAAGCCTCTTTTTATATTTTAGCAATTACCTTTTTTCTATATGTCTTACAAGAGCGAGACACTTCCTGACTGGAACATTAGATTTTATGGAAACAAAAAAAGCAAGAACTTGAAAAATTCCAAGAGGCACACTGTTTCATTGCTTAAAACACACCCCTGATTTATTTGCATTGCAATAACTAAACCTTTCTTTAGCCATAATCTTAATTACCATAATCACTCATTCTATAATAGCTCTTATTTCCTTGACTTCTCTCCTTCCAGACTCCAATTTGTAACGTTGCCTCCGTGAGGATTCATTATCTGGCATTCTATACCCTGGCAGAGGGGATTTCTCACTTCAAGCTCTACTCTCCAAGCATTTATAAGTCTCTAGACACTCTTGCCTATAATATATCATGGCAGCCCTGTCTTTAGGAGGTGGCTAGCATCCATATGAATAAAGAACCATTTTCTATAAATAAGAGTTAAACCAAAGATATTCATTTTTACAATGAGATGTTGATTTCCCATTAAAAATAGAATCTTTCATTTTAAATAATTTGATGTAGTGGTCCAGAGCATAGTCACCCTACTCTTTATATTTTGGGTGCTCCAAATTAAATATGCATGTTTACTGTACCATAAATTTCATTACTAACTGGATATTTTCATATATTTTTTTAAATTTTTCCATTCATATTTCAAACCCTAGAAGCTATCTAAACTCTCCCTAACTAAGCCAAGAGAAATTTCTATAGGATGAACCATCCAAATGTTGCCCAGAGTTATCCTCTCTCTTTTTGCTGTAAAATTCCCGATAGTAATCCTAACCTTCCAGTAGCTTATCACATCTTCCTGATACCATGGTCTTCCTGCTTACACCGATACATCTCTCTCTTTCTAAAGTATATATCTGATCATGTCATACTGGTATGAAAAATCCTCTAAGAACCCCATGCATTTATTAGGGTGAAGCTAGCTGTAGTGACAAAGAAAATTGAAAATGCCTGCAGCATAACAGAATTAAAGTTAATTTCTCAATTGTGTATCTGTCCAACGGAGGTGTTCTTAGTTAGCAGGGTGGGGATATGATTCATCCAGTTATTCAAGAACCCCCTTGACCTGGGACAGACACATTACCCTGCTGCTTACACTGAATTAGTGAACATTAGTCACAATCTAGATTTGTCAGAGCTGGGGACATGTAGTCCTTGGCCGAGAAGCTTTATTTAGCTGTAATTCTGTATTACTAAAGGGGACCCCAAATCTTTGGTGGTCAGTTTGCTTTCTCTAACATCATTTCTATCACCAGGCTTCTCAGTAACAAATGCAAGATGATGATGCTAATGAAGATGACATTTTAAATTTTAATCTCAGTAAACATTATCTGGGGGAAAAATCAGAGAATGCTATGATTTAATGGCACCGGGAAGATATGACAAAGAAAGTTCAAAACAGAAATGTTCTGAATCTCAGACTGAAAATAGAGAAAATAGGAAACTTTTATAGCTATAGTTTGGAAAACATATATATTGTGTGGAATGAAGCTATGGAATTTCACTGGGGAGAGTTAAGAGCTCGCAGAAAGCTCATAGTCACAGAACTGTCTAGAAAGTACCTGGATGCTAAAATAAAACTCTTTATAACGATATATTTAGAGTTGTTTTTTCAAATATTTGGAAAGATTCCATGAAGTATCTCCAAAGTGTTATTAATATGAAAGAATTTTGTTTTCCTCTTGGCTCCATGCTGGTTGTCCTGGGATGTGTTCAGCCAAAGGGCACTTAAGAAGTTCAGTGAGTGACTTCATTATGTATAAAGGGTAATGAGTGTTCTACACTGGTAAAACCTACAAAAAAAAATTTCCTCACTTGCTCAAACTCCTTTCCCTGTAGAAAACTTGAAGTCTTTGCTCCAATAGTCATCCAATGATTGAAGCTACAAAGGCAAAACATACTTTCCTCTGGGACTTTAACCTAATTTTTGAACACTGAAGATTGCAAAGGAAAATGCTTTTTCTTTTTTTTTTTAAAAATCACTTAAATTCATATTCCTGATTTCTAGTTAATGTATTCAAGATCTGAATCCAATGATCTCTCATTGTAAGGTTCCCTCATTTTATCTAACACCCTCTGAGATTAAGGTCCTCTTAAATCCTATAAACTCAACCTCTTTTATTCACACTATCATCTAGATTTGACTGTTGTTTTCATTTATTTAAGTCATTCAGGAAGTGTGTATCCAAAATAGAAATACAAAATAGCACTAATGTAGAATTAACTCTGTGATCTCCACAAATAATGACAAATTCCAGATCTAGAAGCAATGCAGGGTTGCTGAAATTGATTTACCTGGGCAGCAGTCCCTGAGCTGGAGTTTAACATGCAAGAAATTTATCAGGGAGCGCTCTGGGGATCTAACCTATGGAAGAGAAAGGAAATAAATAAATAAATAAATAAATAAATAAATAAATAAATAAATAAATAAATAAAACAGGATTGGGCAAAATGAGATGTTGAACTGCAATGTGGCTTCAGTGGAGGTCACAGATGACCCTGCAGAGAGTTGTAAGGAAGGCTTACTCTTCAAACCTCCTCTACTTTGGGGCTAGATGGCTGGGCCCTTCAACTTTTGATTAGTTATTGGTTGCAGGAAGTGGACATGAGTTTGTGTGAGGCAGATCTCCACCTATCACAGTAACTGGAGAGGCCTGAAATCTGAGGCACCAGCAACTGGAAGTTTAAATCCTTCATTCCTGCGGATGATTTGGGCAGGAGCCACAGTGTCTACCACAAGGTTGCAGCTACACTTGGGTAAAGTAGTACAGAGAGCTTAAACCCTACAGAAGGTAGTGTTGTAATAAGTAGGAATATGTGGTTGAGATCTGTGCTGAGAACAGTAGTGCAGAGTGGTTGATGTCAGTCACAAGGGAAATGCAACCAACAGCCCCCACTGGGAACATTTGGAAATCTTTGTCACTGCATCTTACATACCTGCACTTCTGTTTCCTAATCTAAAGAGTTGAAATAGTGACACATTCCCCACATCCTTATTGGACACATGTTTAAGACCCTCCCCTTGGGCCATATCTCCTCACTGATCTCAAGCACTGAAGGAAAAGAAGAGGGAGTCCTCTCAAACAGCATGGGAACTCCTCATAGATGATTCTCAGCAAGGTAGCTGCCATTTCAAATTGATCTGATTAACAACCCATTGATATGATTTCTCACTAGTTTATTTGCAACATTTTTCAGTTAGCACACCGGCATTATCAACTAGAGGGGCCCTGCTAAGATCCTGAGTTAACAGAGCAATGAAATTTCTGTTTTCTAAAAGGCAGATGGCCAAGAGGGTAGTTTACTCACCAAAAAGAAGACCTAACCTAACTTCACCCATTTTAATATTTATCTCATCATTCTTCTTATAATTATTCTTTCAAATAGAAGCAGAATCACCCCTTACATCCTTATCTTTATTCAAATATGGGAAATATTTGGCAAACTGATATGGTGGTCTGACCAAATACAATTCCAGTCCACAAAAGTTGTGACATGTTACATACCTACTGAACTTCATACTCAAATCCAAAGACCAGGATAATTATTTTTGTTATATAAATAAAAGAAGGTTAGAGAAATGGATGTAAAACCAATATTTATTTAAATATGTATATAGAAAGTCATTCGCTGCACAAAGTGGCTACAAAAGAACACCTAATGGAATGTAAGTATTATATCATGAAAATTGTGCTGTGAATGACTTTCAGAATAATACAAATTCACTTCATAATCTGGATTCTATTAACAATAATGCCCAGTGACATTATTGCACTTCTACTAATCCATTAAGCTGATGTTTTAGAATTACTTATAAGGAAATGTTAGTATGGGATATAATAAAATACCATACTATACTCTAACATGTTGGATTTTAATTACTATTCTTATAAAATATGAATTAACATGGTGGCACTTCACTTGAAATCTAATTAACGTGCTTTAGTTATCTTGCTCAATGCCCACAATATGCAAATAATCTTTACAAAGTTAACATATTAGTAAGAATATTATTATGCATTTTCCTTAATTTAATTTCTATTTAATCAAGTTACTAAACTTGGTTTGTCTCATAGTGAAGTACCAGTTTTGTAAATAATATCTGTAACTGTCACTTGATCATAGCTTTTAAAAACAACCCAGTACCTTACTAATTCTGTGTAAATAATTAAATGTATCTGTGCTTAATATCCAATGCCCCAATTTTCTGCCACTCTGAACCAGTGCTGCTCTGGCTCTTTCACAGATTTCTCTCTATGTGAAATAGACAGTATGTGGAATTACAATTCCCATGCCCTAGGCATCTGCCCTGATACACAGACTGACATGGAGAAGATAGGAGACCAGCGAGAGAAAGAGATGGCAGAGCAAGAGCAAGGTACCAAGGTCAACTTACAGGTCATGGATAAAAAAGAGGTATATTATTTGTAAAACTCGACACTGTATATTTTAAAAATACCAATGTTATGCTGAGTTGCAATCATTTTTTTAAATATTCATGCAAATCAACTCAAATTTTCCTGCTAATACAGGGAGGAATATATTATATAGCAGAGAATTGGAAATCTACTATACTTTCATCAGCTAAACAGTATTTCATCTCAGCTCCCTCGTCCTTCATCCCCTAAGATCCTAAAGAGACTGGTTGGAACAAGCTCAGGGGCTTGTTATTTTCCTTGTGGGATGCCACACCTCATGGGAGTGACCAATATTCCTCCTATATTCAATTCTGAGAGATTTTCCTAAGATCCCAAATTAAAATAACTTCTTAGGCCTCTGTGACCAATCTCTTCCTGTTCACATGCACGTTGAACGAAAGGGGAAGGTACAAGGAGGGCAGAAGGAAACTTTCCGGGTGAGCCGATCTGCACGTGCCACTTTTGCCCTTTATCCTGAGAGATTTCTGATTCTATCTTGTGTGTGTGTGAACACCTGGCATTTTATAATCTTTAGCATCTGCCCAAAGGAGCATGTTAATGCTTCATGCCAAACATCAAAAGTCTCCAATTTATATCCCTTCCTATAACCTTATTTACAGAGACAACTAGAAACAAGCCAAGGTAGGCTGAGTAGGTGGAGCCTTTGTCTCTACTGAGTATTCTCATTAATACATTAATACTAATGCATTTGAGCCCAACAAATCCATCAGTGAGGTAGACCCTATAATCCACATTTTATAGATTAGGAAACCAAGGCTCAATGGGATTAGATGATTGATTCAAGTATCCCTAGTGAGTCAATAATGCTTCTATGATTTGAACTCAGAACTTTGAGCTCCAAGCCCAGTTAGTGTTCTTTCTACTCTCTCACAGATGGGTCTCATGCATAGATTTAAAGAAACCACAACTGTTTCCTCTCTCCGCTGTTACTTTTGCTGGGAAGCTGTTTCTTTAAAATCTGATTGAGAGTCCTGACCTTGGTCTTAATACTTTTAGGGCAATTGGGTCAAAATATCAAAGAAAACATTTAATCTTCTACAAATCTGTGCCTTCCCCAAACTAAAGGGATTTCTGTGGTTCCTTATTCAGAACCTAATACTGACAGGCCTAGGTGACCCTGGGATCTAAAACCAGAAAGGCCGCACTGCCAGCCATAAAATAAGGATTAAGGCCTTTGCTGACACAGGACTAAGACACATGACAAAGAAGTTTTAGCTTCAGCTTCTTTTCTTTCCATGAAAAACTTCTGGGATTTGGGGGCAATGAAATAGGCCCACATAAGCATGAGAACATCAACCACAACAATGATAAAAACATTTACCACAAACTACATTTTTAGGCAATATGTAAAAATATTGACCCCTATTATTCAAATAATGCTATAACATAGGTTTTACTAGGATCCATTTATAGATTTAAAAAAGAAAACAAGGGGCGCCTGGGTGGCTCTGTTGGTTAAGCGACTGCCTTTGGCTCAGGTCATGATCCTAGAGTCCCTGGATCAAGTCCCACATCCGGCTCCCTGCCCAGCAGGGAGTCTGCTTCTCCCTCTGACCCTCCCCCCTCTCGTGCTCTCTCTCTTTCATCCTCTCTCAAATGAATAAATAAAAATCTTAAAAAAATAAAAAAGAAAACAAAAACAAAGACCAAACCAAAAACAAACCTGAGGTTTAGAGGGTCTAAGTAACTTGTCAAAGACTGAAATCTTCCTAGTGAGGGTGGTAGGATTTGAAAGTATGCTATTTAATTCCAGAACCCGTGTTCTGAATCACTAAGTTGTGCCACCTTCATAGTATTGTGGGGAAATATGGAAAATGAGGATGGGGGTGCATGACTCCTAATGGCTCATGGGAAACAAGTGTAGAAAATATGATAGAACCATGCAAAATACATGGAATCAGCTACATAAGCGCTAGAATATCGGCCATGTTTCAATTCTACTCTGCTAAATTTGGATCATTCATTCTCATGGGGGGGTGATACCACCTTCAAGGGTGTGAAAATTGGTTCTTGGAGGACAAAAGCCCCTTAGTGTTCTTATGTGTAAAGCTCAGGCATACATATGGTACATAAACAGAGATCTAGTATATCTATAGTAGGATATTTCATGAGGGCATCATTTAGGTAAACAAATGTCTGAAAAGTCTCCTTGGTGGAGACATTGAAAAAAAAAAAAGAAGAAGATTAAGAAATACTGATCTACATAAACAACTTAAAAATTTTAAAACTAGAAGCACTTTGGTAGAATTCAATGGAGACTACATTTTTTTTTTTAAGATTTATTTATTTGAGAGAGAGAAAGAGCATGAGCAGGGGTGGGGGCAGAGGCTGAGAGAGAGAGAAACGGAGAAGCAGACTCCCCACTGAGCAGGGAGCCACTCAGTGCTCCATCCCAGGAGATCATGACCTGAGCCAAAGTCAGATGCTTAACCAACTGAGCCACCCAGGTGCCCCTCAATGGAGACTATATCTTAAATACCATATGAAAGTGGTCAGTGCACCAACTCTCTCCCACCATAGTCATTTTTGTTACATCACTCTAGAAAAAATGTCCACATTTTCTTATTCTTGTTCTGAAAAAAGCATTCTGGTGACCCTAAGCTTGACCAAATTTGATGCAGCAAAACAGGACATGAAGGCTTTGATGAAATCTTTCACCGTGTGACTTTAAAATGAAACAGTATTGTATACTGTGTGCCCCACCATATTTCTTAGCCCCTTTCCAGTTTGGTGGGGCCGGAGGACTAGTGCTGGCCAATGGGCTCAAAGCAGAAGTAACAAGTCTCATTTCTAGGGTGAAGCATTCAAGAGTCAGTGACATATGTTCCAGATTGTGCAGCTATAAATTGCCAGAGCCTCCAAAGACCTGGGTCCAGGTGGAAAGATGTGGAGGAATGGCTCCTACTCATCTGCATAAGAAAGGTAGTCTTGTTAGGGGTTAGCTGGACAGTTAGGTAGTCAGTGCCAGGGTCCCAACAAGAAAATATGGAGTCAGGACAGCTAAAATAAACAGCACTAACAACCTGCTTTGCAGCTTAGACAAGACCGCACTAGCGTTGTTTTGTAGCCTTCGCAGAAAATGACTTCTGCAAAACGCCTTAAAATAAGACAATTAACCACAAAGCACTTGTCACTATCACAGGCAAGGGGCAGTTAATACCTAAGCCCCTAGATGTCAGCAAAAAAGATCTTCAGCACATTGACATTAACCTAATAGGTAGACAGATATGTGGCCAAAGTCCTGATTGGCACAACTCACCCTGATTGCTTAAGATAGTTCTGCAAAAGAGCTCATAAAAACCCCTCAACTTAGAAACTCCAAGGGCAACCCTCTTGGGTCCCCTCCCTCTCCGAGAGCTTTGTACTATTGCTCAATAAACTTTGCTTTGCTGCCCACCACTCTTCTTCTGGTCTACCTCTTCATTCTTCCAAGCGGCATGACCAAGAACCTTGGGCACTAAAGGCAGAGACTTCCTGAAAGAGTCTGAATGAGAAATCAACTCTGCTTGTGTTATAAGTCATAGAAATTCCAGGATTAATCTGTTACAGTGTCATACTCTAGCTTATCCTGAAAAATACAAAAGGGATGGCTAGTTTTGAGATACGGAGTTGATATTGGGGTTCCAAATGTATTAATCCCTGCTACGATTTTATAGCCTTTGTAAAATATACTCCTGTATAAAGCCCAGGTGTTGTGGACCAGATATAAATGTTTCATAAACTGTCCTAATGGAAAACCCACAGGTCTCCTTCAGAAGCAACATGTACTCTTCTTTATTTCTTAAAGAATTCATTACAGTGACCTCAACGGTGACTATTAATAATAGAGTCAACTCTCAAGGTGAAGTTCACAGGATTAAAAAGGAAAACATCATAAAGCAAATATTACCAATGATTTGGGAATTATTTTTTATTTTTATTAAAATATGCTTGCCTCCAGCATTCCTTTTAAGCCCAGCCAAGTTCCTTTTAAATCCTGGGCCTGTGGGCCAGTGCTTATTTGCATGCTAATTACCAGCTAAAGGCATTTTATGCTGATCTAAGCTCTTTAACCAATTAATGAACCAAGAAATGATGATCTTTCCTTGGAGGAGAATTGCTTACTTTCATCATCATTACCACTGAATTGTATTCATTGTACCCATTGCCTCATACTTCAGGCTCTTTCCTGAATATATAAGTGGAAAATTAAGTAGCCATGGTTGGATGCCACTGAGTATTTCATTGTGTATATCTATACTTAGGAAACATGCCAGATACTGTAGATATGTAACTGATACTAAATGGGCAAAAGGAAAGTCTAAAACAGTCTTCTTGCCATGCCAGAATCTTCTTAGAGAAGCAGTTATATTCTGCCAAAGCTCTTAGATCTTTAGATGAGCCCCTATAGTGCCCCTTGATCACAGAATTGTTATTGGTGTATTTAGAGACACTGCAGACAAATAAAATGGAGAGTCTAGCAAGAGTAAAAACTAAGAAGACAATGTCAAGCACTAAATGGACGTCAAACAAAGGATGAAAACTGAGATGTTTTTCGTGATACTTAGGGAGGGGACCTAACTACTTGGTTTCCATATTTTATAAGAGGGTTCCACATAATTGGGAGGGTTTTTTGAAATCTATAGTCGTTTATAACAGCTGTTCCAATGACTTAAAATATGCCTAAATAGACATAAATTCCTTCAAGCATGGGCATTATCTCAATGACCAAAACAGCTTACCTATCCTGTTCTTTTCCCTAGGAAGTTGATCTTTATAATTAGGGGCACAGTTCTAGTTCTCAGCCTAAAAGTTAAAAAAAAAAATGCATCAGCACAAATACACAACGGTAGCATATTATTTCTCCAGACGACTCATTTCTTGATCCCAACTCTCTGAGGCCTCCTAGGCTTATCAGTGTTGGCAATGAGCAATGACAATACTCTATCCTAGGCATATCCCTTTGCCAGGTATTCTGTTGCCTTACTACATCCCTTGTTCCCTAATAGAGCAGAGCTTCAACATTAGTAATATGTTGAGAAACACAGCTTTGCTTGTTTGTTTTCTTAGAACTAATTGATATGGTATGCTCTGAAACACTGTCTGTCTCTGAGAGAAGGGAACCAAAATTTTTCCAGCAATTCAGTAATCTAGACCAATATAATAGTTTAGATTCTCTGAATAAGTCAGACTCTGGGTAGTTCAGGAGATACATCCTTCTTTCAGATTTAAGTCAACCCTCTAACAAAACCCCTCTCTTCTATCATCAGTGCCACATGGGAACTGAGTGAGGCTACTCTATCTCTGTCACTCAGAACAGTTATCAGTACAGAGCAGGCACTCAATAAATATTGTTGAATGAGTAGATGGAAATAAATACACATGGTTCTCCTTCCAAAGCCCCAACTAAGGCAGGAGCACTTGGTGTTCTCCTTACTCTATTACAATCTACTGAAGATCTGAAGCAGGGATACTAGAACATAACCTGAAGCCTTCCTACTGCTACCATTTTTATCTGCCTCCTCTCCATTCTTAGAAACCGGGAGCAGTCTTCAAACTTTCTCTTTTTGACTGGATCAACTTTACGTAAAACTTTTTGCTATTCCGCCTACCAAGTATAGTTGATTGTCAGCTAAAGAAGGGATTGTGGAGTTCCGTGAATTCCCTCCTTCCCCACACCTTGTTTTCTAATCCAGGGTCATGCTAAACAGGCTAATATCAGACCATTTCATCTTCTATTTTGGAAGGCAGGGCTTTAGACTCAATCTCAAGAGAAAGAAGTCTGATTCAAAAGAGACGTGATGCAGAGTAAATGCATAGAGTTCATAGTCACAAAATATTCTCCCTGTTTCACTAGGAATTGTTAGGCACATTTAAAATCACCAATGATATATAGGTCAGAGCCATTTTGAATGGAAGTGCACAATTCATTGGTAACTGACCTAAAGAGAAAAAGCAATTGGTGTACATTTGGTCAGCGACTGCATTGCCACTAGTCATGTCCCCTCCTTCTTGAGTGTATGCCAAAGACTAATGACAATGATCGGTTCGATGAGCAAAGGAAGTGGTGTGCATGGTAATAGGAATAATGAAACTGAAATACTCGATAGAGTCCACTAGTTAGGACCTTCTGTTTGCTTGCTTTGTATGCTGTCCCTGCCATTCCAAACATTCTTTTGGTTATTAGTATTAAATATCCCCATGTTTTCATGGGGTTTGGGTAAAGGCATACCCAAAACACTTGCTGAAGAGGATGGGAGATAACAAATGGCATGCCAGCTACTTTGCTTTTAGTAAGCCTGTCTATGCTGCAAGATACTAAGTTGATTAGATAATCTATGCTCCAATATTAGCTATGATAAAGAAAGCCATTCAAATTAGTGCTATAGATCCCACCACTGACTGCACATCAGAATCTCCTAAGGGATTTTTAGAAACTACTGATTCTTGGACCGCACCCTCAGATAACCTGATTTAATTTTTCTGGGTTGGGGCCTGGGCACTGATTTTTTTTTTTCCCCTGAAACTCCCCAGGTGCTTGCAATAGGAAGTTCTGGAGGCAGGATTTGGAACCACTGGATTCAGGGCCACTCTGTCACTAATTGCCTGATCCAGGCAAGTTGCCTCACTCTGTATACCTCAGGTTCCTCATTTTAAAATGCAGTGCAGTAATGCTAACTTACATACCTATTTTGAAGAATATTATTTGGTAATGCACCAAAAAATATTTGGAAACTCCAAAGTTAACTATGCACCTGAAACTTAAATGATTACTCAGATTATATTAAATGATTTGAAGTAGAAACACTTAAAAACATAATAATAGTAATAATAATAATAAACCACTCTGTCAATCCCAGGAGATGGTCCTTGCAAATCTTATATAGAATATGGTTTTTGTGACCTCAGTGAAGCAACTACAGTAATGGAGTTATTTTCTTTAGTAGTTTATAAGTTTCTCTCTGGAGACCATACCTAATAAAATTGAATTTTATTTTCAATTTATTTTCACCTAGGTAATTCTTATTTCTCTGTCTTCCCCATCATATGTATTCCCCCTATTCAGAACAGAGTTCTAAAGTACTATGGATCCTCTGAGAGGAGCTTGTAGATGGAATGCTAAATACATGTTTATTATACCCATTGCTTGTTTATGAAGCTAAAGGGCAGCAGGGAGCCATTTGAATGTGCTGTTGTTTGCAATGATAAAGTGGAGGAACACGAAGAGGGAGAAAAGTTACCTTAAAGTAGGGGATGACCAGAGGATAGGATACATTTGCTGCATAGCCTTCCGATAAAAATATCCTAAGTAGACTACTGGAACTATTCCTGGATGGAAGGAGACAACATGACTGGCAAGAAAGGAAAAAGATAGAACTAGCCAAGCAAATAAGAGTGTGTTTGAATGTTTCAAAGAAGAGGTGACTTGATTCCTTAGTGAGGACTTGGTCGGAATCCTCACTCCATGTATAGTTTAAAAGACTATACACAGAGGTGTATAGTCTTTTAAATACCAGCCCAGGAAACACTTGCATCCCATGGAATGATTTCTGGCTACTCTGAATTGGCTTGGCCTTTGAATCAAGGAGCTCTAAGTTGGCACAAATTCTCACCTTAAGGACGCAGAAATAAAACCGAACCCTCAGTGTATCCCACATATACTACCACAGATAGAGCCCAGAGGATTCCTAGGCAGATATCTGCCAGAGAACCAAAATGGAAGACTTCCAGTGGTTGAGCCAAAGATGCTGTGCTTAACTCTCCATGTAGCTGAAAGATATTCTTAACATATTCATCCTTTCCAACGAAGCTTTGGCCTGGGGAGTTGTGTTCCACTTAATCTCTGATTCAAATCAACAACCAAGGACAAAATATCATTCTTGGTGACCTCATGTTAAAGATATCAATCATTACTACAATAATCTTACAGGAGTAAAACTAGACATTCCATGTTCAGGAGATGAACTCTCCTCCCCCTGTCTTTTTATTTTATTTTTTGAGGGAATGTTAGGCTATTTTAGGGCCAGTAAAATGTATTTATGTATGAACAATCATACAAGAAAATGGGCATGTAATCTTTAAACTATGTATGCAATAAATAGCCTCCTTAAATGAATCATCCCAGGAAATAGAGTGTTATTTCTATCCCAGCATTTGCTGATCTACACTTGCTTTAAGCTACATATTTCAACATTGCTGACATCTAGAAATGCAGTGCCTAAGCTGTAGCTCCTACATCTGCCTCATCTCACTTTCCCCTTGTGCTTCAATTCTAAGGCACTCCATACATTTCACTCCAAATGTTTCCCAAGTTCTTTTGATTATCTTATGGTCGGATGATGACCAAACTTGGTGTCAGAGAAGACATTTCAGAAACTCAATAAATAGACTTTCAAAAGGAATACCAAAGTTAGAAAATGATGAAGAAAAGACGTGACTTCCCGCCAAGCTCCGGAGAGTTGAAATCCTTTCTGAAAAGATGATGAAGAGCAGGTCCTTCTGTCTCTCTCAGGGTTGCTCTGGTGCCAGCCAGATGCTTGTGGAGCCAGCCTGTTAGCACGTGCCTTGCCAGAGAATGTTAGAGAGAAACATGAGAAACAGCACATCAAGACCTTGTTCCAAAATGAGGTTCTTTGGGGGGAAAAATTAACAAAATCCTCCCGATGTTCAAAGAGCATGTATTGTATGCACAGCCCAAATTAATAAAATGATGGCAATAAAAACAGATTTCACCCTTTATTTATACCCCAAGTTTTCCAGAATGTTTTTCAAAGCAATTGGTCAAACAGACCTCCTCAGATGCCAGCCTTCCACTTATTTATCAACATGAGAATGGAGTGTAGATAATTAAATCCACTTATGGGTCAGATGCAGGAAAGGCTAAAAATAAGTTACGTTTGTTCTCAAGAGTTTTTCAGTACCTGAGAGGACTTGGATTTTAGTTCCAGCTCTGTTAATACCTAAACAAATGGCCCTGGTCAAGCTGTTCTACTTCATAGGGGTTAGGTTGGCTTATCAGTATTTCTCCCCAACCTCTCTATTCTATAATATTCAATGACTTTTGTTCTGCCAAGAACATCTGGGGCAGATGCTCACCCCATCTCATGATTTCCATTTTCTAGGCCAATGGTTCACAAAGTATAGTCCAGGAGCATCGGCATCACCTGGAAACTTGTAGAAACACAGATTCTCAGGCCTCACCCTAAACCTGCAGAATCAGAAACTTTGGGGATGGGGCCCAGCACTCTGCACTTTATCAAACCCTGGAATGTGGTTCTGATAGAAACTAAAGTTTAAGAACCACTGTCATAAGCCACGCCTTACAATCTCCATTGTAGTTTTTATTCAGTAAAGCTCTTTGAGTCAAGGTGTAAATAGATGAAAATAAATTACTTACAAAGTAACAGCGTCAAGAGGTAAACCTGGAGTCAGGAGAACCTGGAATGGAACGTTGGCTTTGCCATTGTACTCAGTCAAAGTTGGGTGACTTGGCCTAAGCCATCACTTTCCCTCTCCTCATCTGTGAAATGGTAATAAAATCACTGTGTAATTCAAGGGGTCATTATGAGAATTATGTGATGGTATTTGTATCTGAAACATAATAAGCACTGAGTAAATGGGAGCTATTATTCTTGAGTTACTTAGGTATTTTGTTAGTGTTATTAATTGTTTTACCTAAAACATTTTAAAAAGAGCATTGCAAAAATTTCAGATTTGCTCAGTGTGATAGCCAAAATAAACACCCCTCAAAGATATCCATGCACTGATTCCCCGGAATCTGTGAATATGTTACTTTACTTGGCAGAAGGGATATTGCAGATGTGACTTAGGGTACAGACCTTGAGATGAAGAAATTATTCTAGATTATTTGGGTGGGCCAATTTAAAATATGAGTCCTTAAAAGTGGAGAACCTCTCCCAGCTGTGATTAGAGAAAGATGTAATGATGGAAGAAAGGTCAGAGAGATGGTGCACTGCTGATTTGAAGATGGAGGAAGGAGGTCAAAGAGCCAAGGGACGTGGCTAGTATCTAGCAACTGGAAAGGATAAGAAAATAAATTCTCCCCTACAAGCTCCAAAAAAGAATGGAGACCTGCTTATACCTTGATTTTAGCTCAATGAGACCTATGTCAGACTTCTGACTTACAGAACTATAAGATAATGAATTTGTAGTTAAGTCACTATGTTTGTGGTGATTTGTCAAGGGAGCAATAGAAAATGATTAGTTAGATCACTAGAAAAATATTTGGACAGGTTTCCTTTAATTTATCCCTTATAAACAGCTATTTAAAATGCCTCAGTGTATGACTATATAGGTCATACATGTATGCTTGTGTAGGTATGTTATATAGTCTATATGTTATATAGTCTTTAAACCATCTACCACAACCATGAGTATATGGCTGATGTTGCTTCTCATCTTTGTATTGTACTCAACTGTACTTACTGAACACATTTGGAATGCATATATTTCAAGCACACAGCAAATAAATTCATCAATAAATACTGGCATTGCCTTATCTTTGTTTCCAGGAAGTCACTCTGGTTACTTTGATTTACCATATTGAATTCTTTGAGCCATAATATCCAAATTCCCCATCTATTACTTTTGGTTTTGAGTCCACACAGAATGTGAACTGGGCAAAAAGTAAAGATCTAAACATTCAAACTGAAACACTCATTATTTTACAACCTTTTTTTTTAATTTTAGAACAAAGGTATTTTTTTAAATTTTACTTACATAAACCAGATAAATTGTTTTACTCTATTCTTTGGGTCTAAGTCCAATTTTTGCATGTAGGATTTCATTGTGGAGAAAATAGGAGATTTGTTGGGTAGTATATAGTTGATTTAAGGATATTATTTGGGGAGAATATTTCAAATGTGACATATTTAGTAACAAATTAAACATTGTATGTATTTAATTTTGAGAGCATCCTGAAAATTTCAACAAACTTATATCCTCTTGATCTTCTGGCTAATTATTCAACATACAGTGGGTGGTTGTTGACTTCTAAAATAAAGCGGTTAAACATATATGGTCATATGCTCCCAGGCAGTTTATAATGAATAGGACAGAGTTTTCCAGCTTTAAATAGAAATAGTAAAAGTGAAAACAACTAGCTTGAAGCAGAAGTCCCAAAGGGGACCCCACACACTGGTTTCAGGTTTGCTTATTCAGATCTGCTGCTATTACTCTAAAATAGCTCAAAGAGTCATAAGAAATAAATAGTGTCCTTTAAGTGTGTACAGGCTGGAGTAGCCTGTTTCTCCTCACTAGCCAGCCATGTTGAAACATCACAAATTGCTGAAAAGCTTTGGCTTCAAACACATGTGTATTGTTATTAGTTAGTTACCTAAATAACTGAATAATATGGTTAACATTGATAAGTCATAAATCCAAGGAGGTTTTTTTTAAAAAAAGACTGTATATACATGGTTATTTTCTCCTTTGCTAATCCTTTCCTTACCCTATTTGTAGGTCTTCTGCTTTATAGACTATCTTAACAATTTAATGAAATGATTCTGATTTCATGTTGCTTGGTGAATTGTACCTGAATGAACATATCTTCAGTTCATTAATCAAAGATGCAAAAAATTTTTTTTTTATTGCTGTTCATTGCCAAGTTTGTATATGCAGAGTCATGATGAAAGGTCAAATACTACTCTTGACAAGAATATAATGAATAGAATAGAATAAACCATGAAGAAGTACAAATCTTCTGTATTTCTCACAGAAGTGAAAGCTCTCGATATTAATGCACAGTCCAATTGCACTAGAGAGCTTACTGAAGTGTAAAATTGCTGACCTCCAGTTCATTCATATATTCAATGAGTACATATTGACTATCTACCATGGTACTTATGCATTCTGTTAGGTAAGAGGATGAAACACAACACAAAACAGGCTAATTCCCTAGGTCAAGATATGTATGTATGTATGTATGTATGTATGTGTGTGCGTGTGTGTGTATATATATATATACACACACACGCACACACAAAAACATATTAAAAAGGGTAGACTTCACTGAAAAAGTGAAAGTAAGCAAAAAGTTGATGGAGGTGAGAAAAAAACCATGTAGACATTTAGAAAGAGCATTCTAGGCAGAGGGATATATATATATTACTGGGAGTGAGGGACATTAACTAAAATGCTTAACAAAAACATACAGCCTGCTAAGAGAGGGTTATGATGATGTATAAACAATAAGTGATAAAGATAAAGCAGGGTAAAAGAAAAATAAATATGAGGAATAAAGGCTAAAATTTAATATTTCTACTATGTAGAACCGTAAATATCAAAACTCATTCATTAACTCAGAGACAATACTCAGAAGAAACAAAGATCTGGTGGAGTTAACATAATATACTAGGCAGTATGTTAGAGGATGTGGAATGTTGAGAGAGAATGAGATAGGGGGATGGGTATTAGGAATGCCAGGGGTAGAGATAGAGCTGGGTTGCAAATTAAATATGGTGATCAGGGTAGACTTCACTGAAAAAGTGAAAGTAAGGAAAGAGTTGATGGAGGTGAGAAAGAAACCATGTAGTCATTTAGAAAGAGCATTCTAGGCAGAGGGAATAGCCCATGTAGAGAACTCATGAATGGATTTTGCAAGTTTGTTCGAAGAACATCAATAAAGCTAAGGTGTTTGGGCTGGAGTGAGAATTGGGAAGAACAGCAGGAGCTGAAGTCTGAGAGATAATGGGAGCCAAGCTGTGTATGGTTCAGGGGACATGGTTGTGTTTACTCTAAGAAAAAAATGAATGAATTGCAAAGTTTGCTTAGAGAAATTATATAATCTGACATATCTCCTCTGCTTGCTCTGTTTAGAATAGACTATGGGGCAGCATAGGCGGAAGGAAGGAGAGGATTCCAGGCTGTTAAGCAATCCAGAGAGGAAAAAATGGTGGCTCAGAAGAAGGTAATAGTCATGGAGGCGGGAGATAGTAGTTGTGTTGTGTGTTTGTCAATGCAGTAAGTCCAGAGATGACTAAAATGGGGGTAAAATGAAGGAAAAAAGTCCAAAGGGCAAGTTCAAAATGGTGTTTTATTTAACTATTTTCTCTATTCATTAATTGCATTTTCTGGGCATTTGATGAACTCCAACACATAATTCTATTGCCCTGGAATTCCCACTTAAAAGTAGTTAAACAGTTTGTTTCCTAATTGAATGACAATTCATGATTTCTTATTTCAGTTACAGACCTTGCCTCCTTTCATTTCTCTTTTAAGATAACTGAAATAAAAAAAAAATTTGCAGAGTTCCATTCCAAGGTGGTGACATAGGAAGACCCTGAACTTACCTTCTCCACAGACACACCACATCTGCATCTATCTATAAAGCAATTCCTCCTAAAGAAGACCTGAAGGCTAATTGAACAGCTTCTGCACAATAAAAGATAGAGAGACCACATAGGGAATGGCAAGAAGGATAGAGACATGGTAATAAAGGCACTCCCCCCCACTACAATCCCTGAGTCAAACTGCAGTGGGAAAGGATAGTACTAAAGGACTGTGAGCGGATTTATCTGCCCTGGGGAGACAGAGGAAAGCTGTGGTTTTAAAGGACAACTAGAATATAAAGGAACCAACATTAGAACCCTCCCAAGTGGGGGATGGGAGAGCTGCATTCTCTCCAGGTTGGAAGGGCTGGCAAGAGCCACAGTTTATGTTACACCTCTACCTTGAATGTGCAGGTGGGAACAGTGTCCAGATGCCATAGCTGGCCTGCCACCTCAGTGAGCCCTGGGCTCCAGATGCCTTAGAGCACAGAAAAAAAGCTCCAATTTTAAAAAGCAACTAAAATATAAAGGATCCAAACTTAGAACTTCACCAAATGTCAGAGGAACTGCTAAAACTCTATAGGTCAGAGGAGCTGACAAATACCATGGTTTAGGCTCCCCCTTCACCATGTCCTCCAGCATGGACAGAAGCAGGGTCCAGGTACCCTATTGGGCCTACAACCTAGTGAACCTGGGGTCCCTAGCTCACACCACCCCTAGCTATCCCATCAAGGCAGCCTCAGTGTGGCACACATTGGGACACCCCTGGTCAGCACTCACCACGGGTCCAGCCATCTCACCAAGGTGTCAGGTACAAAGCACCCCAGGACACTCCGAGCCCACACTGCTTTGGCTCCAGCCACACAGCCAGGGTGCCCTCTGCACAGAGCACCCTGGGAACTACTGTCCCATGTGTGCCTTTGCTTTAGCCACACCACCAGGGCGCTTCATGTGAGGAGTACCCCAGGATACCTTGGCTTGTACCCATCTCAGATTTAGTTGTCCTCTCAGGAGATCTGTGTGGAGAGCCTGAGGACTTCCTGGCTTGCACCACATTCAGCTGTAACTGTCTGGCCAGAGACATGGACGACTGCCCTGGCCTGCACCCATTTCAGCTCCATCCATCCCACCAGAATGTCCCTAGCGCTGAGTACCCTGGGATCCCCAGCCCATGACAGCCATGGCTCCAGCCTGCCAGAGTAACCAGGCGCATACAGTCTACACAGGGGATGGCCATACACAAGATAATCCCTTCAAGTTTAGGAGAAGTAGCTATTCTACCTAATTCATAATATAAATACAGAAAGTCAAGCAAAATGAGGAGACAGAGGAATATGTTCTAAAGGAAAGAACAAGACAAAACCCTAGGAAAAGAACTAAATGAAACAAAAATAAACAATCTACATGATAAAGAATTCAAAGTAACAGCCATGAAGATGTTCACCAGACTGGAAAGAAGAGTGATGAATTCAGTAAGAACATCAAGAAAGAGAATATAGGGCGCCTGGGTGGCTCAGTCAGTTAAGCAACTGCCTTCGGCTCAGGTCATGATCCTGGAGTCCCGGGATCGAGTCCCGTATCGGGCTCCCCGCTTAACGGGGAGTCTGCTTCTCCCCCTGAACCTCCCTCCCTCATGCTCTCTCTCTCTCTATCTCATTCTCTCTCTCAAATAAATAAATAAAATCTTAAAAAAAAGATCATCTACATCTATCACCATTCATTAAAAAAAAAGACAATATATTTAAAAAATCAGATTTGAAGAATTCAATAATAAAGTATACTAAAAATATACTAGAGGGAATTAACAGTAGATTAAAGGCTGCAGAAGAACAGATCAGCCATCTGGGAGCCAGGATAATGGAAAGTATCCATCATGAATAGCAAAAGAAAAAATAATTGGAAAAAAATAGGATAAGTTCAGGGATCTCTTGGACAACATCAAGTGAACAAAATATTGGTATCATAGGGGTCCAAGAAGTGAAAGAGCAAAAAGAAGGAGTAGAAAATTTATTTGGAGAAGTAATAGTGGAAGTCTTCCCTAACCTAGGGAAGGAAACAGACATCTAGGTTCAAGTAGCACAGAGAGTTCCAAATAAGATGGACCCAAAGAAGTCCACACCAAAACACATAATAATTAAAATGTCAAAGATTAAAGATACAGAGAGAACTTTAAAAGCAGCAAGAGAGAAGCAACTAGTTATGTAAAAGGAAAAGCCCATCAGCTAATTTTTCAGCAAAAACTTTGCCAGCCAGAGGGGAGTGGCATGATATATTCAAACTGCTGAAGGAAAAAACTTACAACCAAGAATACTCCACCTGACAAGATTATTACTGAGAATTGAAGGAGAGCTAAAGAGTTTCCCAGACCAATGTTAAAGGAGTTTGTCACCACTAAACTTGATTTACAAGAAATCTTAAAAGGACTTTTTTAAATAGAAAAGAAAAAAAAACATAATTAGAAGAAAATTACAACAAGAAAAAAAATCATGACTAAAAGCAAACAGATAATAAAGATAGTAGAGCAATCACTTATAAAGCTAGTGTGAAGGTTAAAAGCCAAAAGTAGTAAAATCAATTATATCTAAAAAATATAGTTAAGGGGATTCACAAAAAGAAACATACGTGAAAATATGACAACATATACATAAAAAACTTGAGGGGGATAACTAAAAATGAAGTTACTTTAGAATGTGTTCAAACTTAAGTGACCATCAACTTAACATAGACGGCTATATATTTAGAATGGCATATATGAACCTCATGGTTCTATACGGTACCCGCAAAACAAAAAACTATAAGAGATACACAAAAAACAGAGAAGGAAAGCCAAGCATAAACAAGGAAAGACAGCAAGAGAAGCACCCAATTTTAGTAGAAGTTCGTAGAAGGTAAGAATTAATAACTCAGAGTTGAAATAAGTGAGACAGAGACTTCAAAAAACAAAGAATTAATGAAACCAAAAGCTGGTTCTTCAAAAATGTAAACAAATGTGATTCACATTTAAGCCAGGTTCACCAAGAAAAAAAGAGAGAGGATCCAAATAAATAAAATTAGCAATGAAAGAGAAGTAATATTTGACATCACAGAAATACAAAAGATTATAATAGAATACTACAAAAAAATTATGTGCCAACAAATTGGGCAACCTAGAAGAAAAGGATAAATCCCTAATAATTTACAATCTTCCATAATTGAACCAGGAAGAATTAAAAAATCTGAACAAACCTATTACTAGTAACAAAATTGAATTGGTAATCAAGTAAACTCTGAACAAATAAAAGTTCAGGACCAGATGGATTCACAAGTGAATTGTATCAGATATTTAAACAGGAATTAACACCTATTCTCCTAAATTATTCCAAAAAAGAGAGAAGAAAAGATTCCAATTACATTTTACAAGGTTAGCATTACTCTGATACAAAAAACAGACAAAGGCACTATGAAAGAAAGAAAGAAAGAAAGAAAGAAAGAAAGAAAGAAAGAAAGAAAGAAAGAAAGAAAGAAAGAAAGAAAGAAAGAAAGAAAGAAAAAGAAAGAAAGAAAGAAAGAAAGAAAGAAAGAAAGAAAGAAAGAAAGAAAGAAAGAAAGAAAGAAAGAAAAGCTATTGGAACTACTACAAAAAACTTTTGCACAGTACAGGAAACCATCAACAAAATGAAAAGGCAACCAGCTGGATGGGAGAAGATATTTGCAAATGATATATCTGACATGGGGTTAATATTCAAAATATACAAAGAACTTACTCAACACCAAAAAAAAAAAAAAACTGATTAGAAAATTGGAAGACAGACTGAATGTACATTTTCCCAAAGAAGACTTACAGATGGCCACAGACACATGCAAAGATGCTTAACATCACTAACCATCAGGGAAATGCAAGTCAAAACCACAATGACATATCACCTTACACCTGTCAGAATGACTAGTATCAAAAAGACAAGAAAAAACAAGTGTTGGCAAAGATAAGGAGGAAAAAGAACCCTTGTACACTGTTGGTGGAAATGTAAATTGGTGTTGTCAGTGTGGAACACACTACTGAAGTTTCTCAAAAAGTTATAAATAGAAATACCATATGATCCAGTAATTCCACTACATAATATATACCCCAAAAAACAAAAACACTAATTTGAAAAGATACATGCACCCTTACATTTATTGCAGCATTATTCACAATAGCCAAGATATGGAAGCAACCCAATTGTTCATCAACAGAGAATGGATAAAGAATTGGTATATATATGTATTGCTCAGCCATAAAAAATAATGAGATCTTGCCATTTGAAACATGGATGGACCTGAGGGTACTATGCTATGCTATGTGAAATAAGTCAGACAGAGAAAGACAAATACTATATGATTTCACTTATATATGGAATCTAGAAAACAAAACACATGAATAAACAAACAAAGAGTAGAAACAGACCCATCAATACAGAGAGCAAACTGGTGGTTACCAGAGAAGGTGTTGGAAAGATGGGCAAAGTGGGTAAAGGGGAGTGGGAGGTATAGGCTTCCAGTTATGT
This sequence comes from Zalophus californianus, assembly GCF_009762305.2. Classification (NCBI taxonomy): domain Eukaryota; kingdom Metazoa; phylum Chordata; class Mammalia; order Carnivora; family Otariidae; genus Zalophus; species Zalophus californianus. The sequence goes on from NC_045595.1 coordinate 81,558,829, forward strand.
AATGAATTAAGTCATGGGAATGAAAGGTACAACATAGGGAGTATAGTCAATGATATTGTAATAGTGTTGTATGGACAGATGGTAGCGACATTGTGGTTAAGCATAGCATGACATATAAACTTGTCAAATCATTATATATTGTACACCTGAAACTAATATAACATTGTGTGTCAACTATATTTCAATAAAATAAAAAAAGCAAGTGTAAAAGATGTTTAGGAGCACATCTTTTTAATTGATTAATGTGATCTATTATTATATCACTACTACAGAATGATTGCATAATGTTGCAGTTTGTTCTTGATTTTCCACACAATTACAGACAATCTTTAGTTCACAAAAAATAAAGACCTGATGAAGAAATAAACCAACCTTGAATATGCAATTCTATATATTAAAATTCTATATATTAAAAGTCCATTTTAATCTATAGATTAATCTAGCAGCATAAATATATGAAGATTTTAGGCATGCCAAGGAAATTGGGTGGCCATAATCAGTGGGTGAAATCTTTTTGAATAAAGAAAACATTCGCTGTTTATTCTCTAAGCTGCACTGTCCAATATGAGAGCCACTAGGCAGTGGCTAATGAGCAGCTGAAATGTGGCTAGTCTGAATTGACTGCATTGCAAGTATACAATACACATCAGATTTCAAAGACTTAGTATAGGAAAAGAATGTAAAATACCTCAATATTTTTATGTTGAAACGATAAATCTGAATAGATTAGGCTAAATAAAAAGTATTGTTAATATTAATTTAATATGTTAATTTTTTTCTAGTATAACTACTAGAAAATTTAAAATTACATACCTTGGTTATATTTATGGCTCACATATTTCTACTGGACATTTCTTCTCTAGGATATAAAATAAGGAGGATACGATTTTAAATATTTTCTCATCTCCTATGTCCCTTTTTTTGCATGACTTTATTTTTTTATTTTTATTTTTTAAAGATTTTATCTATTTATTTGACAGAGAGACAGCGAGAGAGAGAACACAAGCAGGGGGAGTGGAAGAGGGAGAGGTAGGCTTCCCGCGGAGCAGGGAGCCCTATGCGGGGCTCAATCCCAGGACCCCAAGATCATGACTTGAGCCAAAGGCAGACGCTTAACGACTGAGCCACTCAGGCGCCCACGCGTGACTTTTTAAAAAATTTTTATTTTTCTGTTAATCACCATACATTACATCATTAGTTTTGGATGTAGTGTTCCATGATTCATTGTTTGTGCATAACACCCAGTGCTCCGTGCCCTCTTTAATACCCATCACCAGGCTAACCCCCCCCCCCCCCCCCCCCGCCCCCTGCGTGACTTTAAAGTGAAGGAAAAGAACCTGTTTCTGCCAAGGGAGAGGAAAGTTGATAGAATGCAATGGGAAAATGCATGAAGTATTTTTAAGGATGTATCTCCCTCATTTCCCACCTCCTCTTTTTTTTTTTTTTTTTAAGATTTTACTTATTCATTTGACGAGAGAGAGATAGTAAGAGGAGGAACACAAGCAGGGGGAGTGGGAGGGGGAGAAGCAGGCTTCCCACTGAGCAGGGAGCCCGATGCGGGGCTCGATCCCAGGACCCGGGGTTCATGACCTGAGCCAAGGGCAGCCTCTTAACTGACTGAGCCACCCAAGTACCCCTCCCTCACTCCCTTTTTTGAAGCAGATTATTCCTATCGATAATGAAACAAATATTTCCACATGTCAGAGATAATTTGTTCGTGTGTGCATTTAAATTCTAACTAAAGCCTCCTGCCTCAGACAGAAAAAAAACCAGAGAAAGTAATTTTTTTTTTTTTGAAGATTTTATTTATTTGCCAGAGAGACACAGCCAGAGAGGGAACACAAGCAGGGGGAGTGGGAGAGGGAGAAGCAGGCTTCCCACGGAGCAGGGAGCCTGATGCAGGGTTAGATCCCAGGACTCCAGGATCATGACCTGAGCCGAAGGCAGACGCTTAACAAATGAGACTCCCAGGTGGCCCGAAAGTAATTTTGTTATATGTTTAATTTATTGATCACTGATATTGAAAAAAATGAAAAAAAGAAAGAACCAAAAATACCGTTTACTCCTAGTTTCTGTACCTGGGCAGGTACCACGCTTTCAGTTAAACTATTTATTGTCAGGTCGAATTCAAAAGAGAATTCTCAATTGTCCAAATCACTAACTTCCAAATTCTAAATAAATCTTAAATCAATGTTGTATAACATTGTGTAACTTACCTTTATTCTGTTTTTTATTTGTTGTATAATATTTACTACCTGAATTAAATATTTTTTATGTAGTTCCTACTTGAGGATAAGCATAGCAAATCCCTATAATCCAAGACTAAAGATACAATTAAAAATAATTATACCCTCCATTGTTCTATAGGTAGTTTTCTGTTCTATACTTTATGTACATGATTCATTTTGGTTATTATTATTATTTTTTTGCACAAGGTGTGAGACTTAGATCAAGACTTCTTTATTTATTTATGTTTGGCCTATGGGTATTTATGTTTTGGCAAGGGTTTCATTCCTTCACTGCACTGCTTTTGCAACTTTGCCAAGTATATTTTGGGCATATTCATGAGCCTATTTTGGAGTTCTCTATTTTGTTCCACACCCCTCTTGATTGCCATAGGTATAAATCTTGAAATCAGGAAAGAGGATTCCTCCACTTTATTTTTTTCAAAATTCTCTTAGCTGTTCCAGTTCCTTTACCTTCCTATACAATTTTTCCTTGCTGAGATTTTTGATAGGAATTATTGTAAACTTGCATATCAATTTACAGAAATTCACACTTGTGTATGTAGAGTTTTCCAACCCATGAATTCAGTATGTCTCTCCATTTATTGAGATTTTCTTTGATTTCTTTCACCTGATTTTTGCAGTTTCTGTTTACCTGATTTGTTAGATGTACTCCTATTTCATTTTCTCTTGAATGACTGTAAGTGGTATTTAAAAATTTTGGTGTCTATTTATCTTGTATCCTGTAACCTGGCTGAATTCACTTAGTTCTGTTGGTTTTTTGTTTTGTTTTGTTTTGTTTTGTTTTTTGACTCTCAGGTATGTTCTACACAGGACATCATGTCACAGCAAATAGGCGAAGTTTTATTTATTCCTTTCTAAGCTGTTTTTCCTTCCTCCCTTTTTTCTTCCCTCCTTCCCTTTCTCTTTTTGCCTTAATAAACTGGCTAGAATTTCCACCACTAAGAGTGGTGACATGGATACATTTGCCTTGCTCCCGATTTTAGGGAGAAAACATTCAGTCTTTAACTATTAAGAATAATGTTAGCTATAGGGTTTTTATATATGCTATTTTTCAAGTTGAGGACACTCCTCTCTTATTCCTATGTTTCTGGGAGTTTTTACCATAAAGACTGATGAATTTTGTCAAAGTCTTTACTGCACAGATATGATCATGAGATTTATCTTTAGTCTGTTATTATGGAGGATTAGATTGCATTTTAAATACTGAACCAATCTTGCAGCACTGGAATAAGCCCCACTTGGTTGTGGTGTATAATTATTTCAATATATTTCTGAATTCTATATCCTAACATTTTTAAAGGATTTTGAATTTTTGTTTTTGAGGTCTGATTTTCCATTTTGTATTGTCTTTGTCTGGTTTTGGTATCACGGTAATGTTAATTTAATAATATACATAGAGAAATGCTCCCTTTATTTCTGTTTTCTAAAAGAGTTTCTTTAGAATTGATGCTAATTCTTTAAATATTTGGTAGAATTCTCTAGTGAAACTATATGGGTCTGGAGATTTTTCTTTTGGAGGTTTTAAATTATGAACTCAACTTCCTTAATAGTTAACAGCCTATTCAGATTATCTATTTCATATTGGGTGTGTTTGCTAGTGGTACTTTTCAAGAATTGGCCCACTTTGTATAAGTTGTTAACTCCACTGGTGTAGAGTTGCCTGTAGTCCTCCCCCTCCACCTCGTTATTATTATTATTATTTGATCTCCAAAGTTTCTTTAGTAATATCTTGTTTTATTTTTAGTATTGGTAGTTTATGTCTTCTTTTTTTCTTTGTCATTCTTGCTGGAAGTTTGCAATTTTATTTAACTTTTCAAAAACCATTTATTTCATTGACTTTATTGTTCTGCTGCTTTCAAATTCATTTATCTTTATTTCCTTCTTTCTGCTTGTTTTGAGTTTATTTTGCTCATTTTTTGGCTAAGTTTTTAAAGATTTTTTTTGAGGGGGGGAGGGGCAGAAGGAGAGGGAGAGAATCTCCAGCTGACTGTGCTGAGTACAGAGTTGGACGTGGGGCTGGATCCCACAACCCTGAAATCACAGCCCCAGGCAAAACCAAGAGTCAGACACCCAGGCGTCCCTTGTTAGGCGCCAAGGCCTAGCCACTCAGGTGCCCCTTGTTAGGTTTTTGAGGTGAGAGCCTAGATTATAGATTTGAGACTTTTCCCCTTTTATAATATATGTATTTAGTTCTGTAAATTTTCCTCTTAGCACTGCTTGCTGCATCCCACAGATTTTGATGTTTTGTTTTCACTTTTATTCGGTTCAATGTAACTTAACAATTTTCTTTTTTCTTGGGAGTTGCTCTTTGGCCACATGTCATTTAGAAGAGTGTTTCTTAGTGTGGGAAAATTCTGTTATATTTCTGTTATCAATTTGTTTCTATCTTAATTCTATTTTGCTTCAAAAGCATGTTCTAATTTCAATTTAAAAATTTTTAAGGATTATTTTATGAATAAGGATATGGTCTATTTTGCTATACATTGCATGGGAACTGAAAAAGAATGCTGCTCTTTCGGGGTAGAGTTTTCTGTAAGTGTCCATTCAAGTCTATTGATTGATGATATTGTTGAATTATATATTCTTTCTGATTTTCTTCTCTAGTTCTATCAATTGTTTAGATAGGGCATTGAAGTCTCTGTAATTGTGGATTTGTCTGTTTCTACTTTTAATTTTCTCAGTTCTTGTTTCACATACTTTGTAGCTTTCTTGCATATGTATACTCTTGATAGATTAATCTCTTTGTCATATATAATTCATTCTCTGTCTCTGGCTATGTTCTTTGCTCTGAAATCCACTTTATCTAATGTTAATATAGTTGCTCTTTCTTTTTATTAATTTTTGTATTACATATATTTTTTTACCTTTTTACATTTAACCTGCCTACATCATATGTGAGTTTCTGGTACCACATTTTGTAACCCACTCTGCCACTCTCTGTCTTCTAATTGATATGCTTAGACCTTTTATACCTAATGTAACTATTGATATGTTAGGTGTTCAGTCTGCCAGTTTGTTTTTTGTTTTCTCTCTGTTGTTTTCCCATTTTCTCATTTTCTCTAGATTATTTGTAATCATTTTTAGAATAACATTTTGACTTATTTATATATTTTTTGAAAGTATCTCTTTGTGAAGTTTTTTAGTGGTTGCTCTAGGAATTACATTGTATATACATAACATACTACAGTCTATGGGTATTGTCATTCTACCAGTCTATATTAAGTATAGAAACCTTACCTCCCTTTATGTTCTTTTATCCTCCCTATTTATAATATAATCTCCTTAAATATTTTTTTCTATACACATTTAGAATCACTATACACAGTGATACTATTACTATTTTTTACTTTAAAGGAAAACATCACTAGAAAATAGGAGAAAGAAAACCTATTGTATTTTGTACGACATTTTTGCTTAGTGTATACTTTATTCATTTTTTACGTTCCAAGCAAGGTTCCTTTTTTTCTCTCTGTTTAGAGAAATTCTCCTAGCCATTCTTTTAGGATAGACCTATCAACAATAAATTATCTTAGTTTTCCTTCCTCTGAAATGTTTTGACTTCCCTTTCATTATTAAAGAGGAATTTCTCTGTATATAGGATTCTGGATTAATAGTTTGTTTCTTCCAGCACTTGAAAAATGTTGTTCTACTTCCTTCTGGCCTTCATGGTTTCTGAAAAAGATCAAATAACTTTTGGCACTTAAGTAAGGTATTTTTATCTTACTGCTTTCAGGATTCTTTTTCCTTTCTCTTTAATTTTCATAAGTTTGACTATGATGTGTCTTTGTGTGGGAATTCTTTGGGTTGATCCTGTTTGGAGTTTACTAAGATTCCTGAATCTATAATTTCATATACATTGCCAAATTTAGGAAGTCATCACTTCTGCAAGTACTTTTTTCTCTTTCTCCTTTACTTGCTGAATTCCAATGACATGAATGTTAGACTTTTGTTATAGTCCCACAGTGCCCTGATTGTTCATTTGTTTTTTAGCCTATTTTCTCTTTTTTGTTCAGGTTGGTTTCTTTCTATTGTTCTAAGTCTTCTTTCTCTCTCTCCCTCCATTCTGCTATTGAGCCCATCCATTGATATTTTTATTTTGGTTATTGTATTTTTCAATTTCAAAACTTCCATTTGATTCTTCTTTATATTTTCTATTTCTTTGCTGAACCTTTCTATTTTTTATTTGTTACAAGTGTTTGAAATTTATAATTGAAAAATGTCTATGATGACTACATTAAAATTTTGGCAGCTAATTCTAACATTTCTGTCATCTTGAAATTGGCATCTATTAATTGTCATTTTCTCAATCAATCTGAGATCTTCTTAGTTCTTGGTATGACGTTTTTTTTTTTTAATTAAAATCTGGACATTTTGAATGGTAAGCTTCTACTTTACCCTATTTCCTCTGACACTATGTAGAAGGGGATGGGGAAATGTGCCACCTTGTCACTGCCAGGTGAGAATAGATGCTCAGGTTCCTAACTCTACTTCCATTGATACTCAAGTAGGTGAGAGGTTTAGTCATTACTGAGTGGGTGTTCATGTATCCTATTATGTCTCCACTAACACTTCTCTGGTTGGGAAGTGTAGGTGTATGGTGTTACTTTTCCCTATGAGGCCTCCACTGACATCATGAGAAACAAAACTGGTTATCCCTGGGTGATGGTGAATATCCATTAGACCTCTCCTGACACCACCCAAGCTGGGTTACAAATTGTGCTTTATTACTGCCAGATGTATGTGGAAATCTAGGTTTTCTACATGTCTTTATTGACTTCACAAGGGGAAGTTATCACCTGGTTGGTGATGGAATCCCTGGCTCTCTATTCTGGCCTCTCTGAAATCATGCTGGCAAGGGTGGAAATCTAGACTACCCACTCAGTCTTATCTTGAAGATAAGGGTTGGTTAGGGGTGAGGGTCGCAATTTTTTCCTGTACTATTTGGCTTAAGTAGAGAGATATTGTCCAAAGTTTTCTGTCTTCCCAGATTGTTCCTTTTCTGGTTCTTTGAATAGTGAATGTCAATGTTAGTTGAGGATATTCTATCCATTGACATCTCTGGGTTGTCAGCTTCTTTAGTTCCAAGTCTAGAATATATTAAGCAAAAAGAAAACTCAGAGAACTCAACACTTTATCACTCTTTGTGCCTCAAGACCCCTAACCAATCCAATTTCTTCTTTCTGCCTTATGTTTTTCGTATATATAATATCTAAGATTTTTCTTTAGTTATATCTAGTGGGATGACTGGGGAAAAGTGTATTTATTGCATCTTCTCAGATTTTGTTACTCTTCCCCATCCAGCCCAGCAAAGAGACTAGAGGTACCTTGAAAGTTGTATGTCTTTCCCTAGGCTCTGCTGATGGACAAGTGTGCATGCTTCCACATGCAGACTCAAGGGCACATATGGAATTCAAAGCATCTCCAGCTTCTTCCTAGTTTCCCTCTAACTTACCCACTTTGCCATTTTGAAACTACATTCCACCTTCCAAAATGAGCTGTTCAAGATACTTGATTAGAGGGGCACAGAGAAATACAGGTATATAAGGCATGTTCCCTGACAGCATCCATCAGTTGGAGGAAGTTATTTAGCTTTTTCCTCCTGCAGGACTTCTAATTATCATGAGGAACTACAAATTACCATGAATCATTTGAGATACAGGGTCAGCCAGCCCCATCTACCTGTACTGTGGGAGGCCTGATTTTATTAGCACTAACCAGGTTTGATAGATGGATGTCAAGGCTGTCTTGAATTCCTTTTACAAAAGAAGCTGTGTAACATTACTTAGCAGGTTACTCATTTATTCTGGCTGACTTGTCACTGGATTTGATTTTCAGTGAAGTCAGCTAATAGAGACAACAGCAAAAAGGTAAAAAAACAAAACAAAAAAACCCACAAAAAACAAGGAGGCAGCATGGAGTCTGTCATTCAAAGAGGACTTGAGCTAAAAAAAAAAAATAGTTCCTGACCTTTAAAATGGAAGAAATTGCTAGTAGGAATATGTAAAGTTGGGAAAGGAATGAATAGAACATACTAGGTAACACTCTCATTCTACACCTCAGTATCCTCATTCTTTAGCATTCTCTAATTTGGGATCATAGTGTTTACCCTCCTTACCTGTAAAGGTTTTTTTGAGACTAAAATGAGGTACAGTATATACTCCTCCAATAATAAGTGAGTACAAATCCTCAGATTGGCAATTTGCTTTAGTCAATGCCTCCTCTGTGTCCTTTGTTTTTTTCATATTCTTCTTTTTTACACTTCCGTTCAGGGTTTAAGAAAGAAGTGGAGGGGCGCCTGGGTGGCTCAGTCCGTTAAGCGGCTGCCTTCGGCTCAGGTCATGATCCTGGGGTCTTGGGATGAGTCCCACATCCAGCTCCCTGCTCAGCGGAGAGCCTGTTTCGCCCTCTCCATCTGCCTGCCACTCTGCCTACTTGTGCTCTCTCTCTCTCTGTCAAATAAATAAATAAAATCTTAAAAAAAAAAAAAAGAAAGAAGTGGAGAAGGAAATTCCAGGATCCATGAGGTATAGCGAAACCGGCCTTGTGATGCCAGTTATATTTTTTCATCAGAAGCCTTGCTGGCATGAGGAGCAGAAGAGGATGGAAAGATGTAATAGGGAGAGGAATGGAGGTTATAACAAACAGGAACTTGCATCTACTCATGAAATATGTGTTAGTCCCTTAGTATACACCAGGCATTATGCTAGACATTGAAATTAAAAGTACATGTGGCCCAGTCTTTTGCCAGATTCCCGTGTAGAAGGATAGACAATGAAACAAATAATAATCATATAACATAAATATTATCAAAGATAATGATTTACGCAAGTGTCTTTAAACATGCGTTCTTAACTCTGCCTACATGTTCAAGGAAGGAAATTTTCACTGAGACGGTCATATTCAAGCTAAGTCTTATAAGGGGTAAGGAGGAGTTAAGAAAAGAAGGATAAGGAAACACTGGATCAAGAAAGGTGAGGAGGAAAGTTTGCAGTGGCAACAATTTGAAGTGACAACTGAAGGGCTACAATTTACCAACAGCAAGGAAATCATTAAAAAAATAAAAAGGGTGAGAAAACAGACACAGCAAATACAACTTGAAAGCAAGGTAAAGGTGAAGGCATTTCAAGAAAATTAAGTCTTCAAGTATTTCTTTTTTTAAGTTAGCAACATTTTATTCAAGAACAAGAATCCCCCACTTGCCTTTGTTCTTAAAACATTAGAAGCTTCATGTCTGAGAAAGGAGCATGAAACCGTCTTTGTTTCTTGATTCCTTCATATAAATAGACCATGTGAAGCAACTGATGCCATGTTGACTCACCTATTCTCTTACTGGACTTGATAGGCCACAAGCCCTGGAATTCTCTCAAGAGTATAAAAAAAAGAGAAGGGGAGAGGATCAAGGAGTTATTGTTGAATCTACATGGCATCCAAGAAGTGGCATTTATTCTTGAATTTGTACATGTTTAAACCCATTAGAATCTTTGTCCAGAATCTCTAATCACTGATCACAAACTCAAAGTCCACTTCTATATGCACAAGATGTATTTATTTTGTCTACATAGCTTTTCTTTCTTTCATTCTTTTTTTTTTTTTTTTAGAGACGGGTGGGGGAGGAGAGAAAGAGAGAGGGAGAGAGAGAACCTTAAGCAGGCTCTCATGTGGGGCTCAATCTCATGACCCTGAGATCATGACCTGAGCCAAAATCAAGTCACACACATAACCGACTGAGCCACACAGGCGCCCCTGTCCATATAGCTTTTTAAAAATCTTGAAGTTTTACCCATATATATTATTTGAATTCTTTGCTTCTCTGTAAAAATCAGAAGACCAGGCTTTCTAGGTCCACATTTCTATATAACCAATGAACAGAGAGAGAGGAACTACCATCTCCCGTAGATAAAACCTATGCTCTGCAGTTTGCCAGGTCTCCATTCCTCTCTGTTTCCTTATACCTGGCTAGAGTCACCCGTTTGCTCTACTTTATGACCTCAGTAGACTTAGAATTTATGAATACTTATATAAAGAATGCAATTTAAAATGTATCTCAGGTACCTGGGTGGCTCAGTTGGTTAAACGTCTACCTTCAGCTTAAGTCATGATCCCAGCGTCCTGGGATCGAGTCCCACATCAGGTTCCCTGCTCAGCAGCAAGTCTGCTTCTCCCTCTCCCTCTGTCCCTGTTTGTGTTCTCTATCTTTCTCAATCACTCTCTCTCTTAAATAAATAAAATCTTTAAAGAATTAAAAAAATAAAAATAAAATATATCTTACTTGATTTTAATGATGTGTCTTATTTTCAGTTTTCACAAATGTAAAACCAAAGATATGGCTTTAGGTACAAGTAGTTAATTTGGAAGGTGAACCCAAGAAGCCATCATATTGGAGTGGGAACGGGGAAGAGAAGATTGCCAAGAAAGAGTGGGTTAATTGACAACTTACTGCATGGAGTGTATGTGACTTTCTGTGTGACCTTGTGAAACATAATTTAAAATGGTTCCATGTGGAGGCAAGAAAACTGGAACATTTATCCATCACAATAATGCCTTCATTGTTTGACAGTCACACCTGGGAGCCATTAACATTTCTATATGTCCAGCTTCTCCCAAGTTGCTTGAGCATAGATGGAGTGCTTGCATTAGGAAGTTGTACGTACTCAGAGTTCAGGAAAAGATGTTGGAGGAGTAGGGGACCCTATTCCAACTGGTTCCTGGAACTGAGCTGGATATCTACCAGACCACTCTGAACACTCAAAAAATCAGCCTGAGACATAAGAAGATATATCTGGATTGCTACAAACAGGATATCACAGCTGGTTGGTTTCAAGGTATGAAGTGAGGAGCCATAATTCCATGGGCACATACTGGAAGATAAATGGAAGGGGGAGGGAGCTGAACCACGGGGATCCTACACCACTGGTGCGGGAAAGCCTCCCGCACTGGGGAGCGGGCACAGACTCGCAGACCGGTAGTGGTGGGGAAAGGACTTCAGGGCAGCCCGCGGACTGAGACTGGAGCGGTGATGCAGCACGTGTGAACTGGGGGCAGCCATCAGTTTTAGAAGGACAAAGGGCAGAGACATGCCCCAATGTGGAGGCGAGGACTGGGAGCGCTGCTGAGGGGCTCACAACCCAGGATGCATCAGTTTACAGCAGCACAGACAGAAACAGAGAGAGTGTGGCCTGGAGAGCTCACTAAAAAACAGACTGTGATCTCTCTGCTCTGAGGTAGAGGGTTGGAAACAATCTCTTCTGCTCTGACTCTTGGAAGAGATGAGGAAAGTCGCCAGGGAAAGCCACCAGAGAACAAAAGCCCTGGTAAAAACCGGTTTGCACTGAGCCTAGGCCCCCACCACAAGAGCAGGGCAACTCTGCCCAAACAGGGATGCCTGAATAAGAGCATGGCAGGCGCATCCCCCAGAAGACAGGCTGGGAGAACAAGAGGCCGGCAACCCTAAGGTCCCTATAAAACAGCTGCATCTTGCTTGGGTTATGGTCAATAATTTGGACTCTGTACATTCCCTCTACCATCCCTTAACAGAATGACTAGGAGGAGGAATTCCCCAAATTGGAAAGACTCAGAGACTATGACTTCTGCCACAGATTTACAAATGGATTCAGATATAACCAAGCTGTCAGAAATGGAATTCAGGGTAACAATTGTGAAGACAATAGTTAGAATGGAGAAATCGAATAATGGCAACAAAGAGTCTCTAAGTGCAGAAATGAAAGCTGAACTGGTAGAACTTAAAAAATGCTATCAATGAGATCCATTGTAATCTAGATAACTAACAGCTAAGGTAAGTGAGGCGGAAGAACAAATTAGTGATCTAGAACCAATTGATAGAAAAGAAGGAAAAAGAGGAGCCCAGGGAAAAACAACTCAAAATCCATGAAAATAGAATCAGAGAAATAAGTGACACCACAAAATGTTCCAATGTCAGAATTTTTGGAATCCCTGAGGGGGTGGAGAGAGACAGAGGACTAGAAGATATATTTGAGCAAATCGGTGCTGAGAACTTCCTTAATATGGGGAATGAAACAAACATTTGTGTCCTAGAGGCAGAGAGGACCCCTCCCAAGATAAAGGAAGACAGGCGAACGCCCCGGCATGTGATAGTAAAACTCAAAAACTTAGAACCAAGGAAACCATCTATTTTTTTTTTTTAATTTTTATTGTTAGGTTAATCATCATACATTACATCATTAGTTTTGGATGTAGTGTTCCATGACTCATTGTTTGCACATAACACCCAGTGCTCCAAGCAGTACGTGCCCTCTTTAATACCCATCACCAGGCTAACACATCCCCCACCCCCCCAACCCCTCTAGAACCCTCAGTTTGTTTTTCAGAGTCCATCATCTCTCATGGTTCATCTCCCTCTCTGATTTCCCCCCTTCATTCTTCCCTTCCTGCTATCTTCTTCTTCTTCTTTTTTTCTTGACATATATTGCATTATTTGTTTCAGAGGTACAGACCTGTGATTCAACAGTCTTGCATAATTCACAGCACTCACCATAGAACATACCCTCCCCAATGTCTATCACCCAGCCACCCCATCCCTCCCACCCGCCACCACTCCAGCAACCTGCAGTTTGTTTCCTGAGATTAAGAATTCCTCATATCAGTGAGGTCATATGATACATGTCTTTCTCTGATTGACTTATTTCACTCAGCATAACACCCTCCAGTTCTATCCACATCGTTGCAAATGGCAAGATCTCATTCCTTTTGATGGCTGCATAATATTCCATTGTGTATATACATCACATCTTCTTTATCCATTCATCTGTCGATGGACATCTTGGCTCTTTCCACAGTTTGGCTATTGTGGACATTGCTGCTATAAACATTGGGGTGCATGTACCCCTTCGGATCCCTACATTTGTATCTTTGTGGTAAATACCGAGTACTGAAATTGTTGGATCATATGGTAGCTCTATTTTCAACTGTTTCAGGAACCTCCATACTGTTTTCCAGAGTGGTTGCACCAGCTTGCATTCCCACCAAAAGTGTAGGAGTGTTCCCCTTTCTCCGCATCCCCGCCAACATCTGTCCTTTCCTGACATGTTAATTTTAGCCATTCTGACTGGTGTGAGGTGGTACCTCATTGAGGTTTTGATTTAGATTTCCCTGATGCCGAGCAATGTTGAGCACTTTTTCATGCCTGTTGGCCATTTGGATGTCTTCTTTGGAAAAATGTCTGTACATGTCTTCTGCCCATTTCTTGATTGGATTATTTGTTCTTTGGGTGTTGAGTTTGATGAGTTCATTATAGATTTTGGATACTAGCCCTTTATCTGACATGTCATTTGCAAATATCTTCTCCCATTCTGTCGGTTGTCTTTTGGTTTTGTTGACTGTTTCTTTTGCTGTGCAAAATCTTTTTATCTTGATGAAATCCCAATAGTTCATTTTTGCCCTTGCTTCCCTTGCCTTTGGCGATGTTTCTAGGAAGAAGTTCCTGTGGCTGAGGTCGAAGAGATTGCTGCCTGTGTTGTCCTTGAGGATTTTGATGGACTCTTGTCTCACGTTTATGTCTTTCAACCATTTGGAATCTACTTATGTGTGTGGTCTAAGGAAATGGTCCAGTTTCATTCTTCTGCATGTGGCTGTCCCATCTTCCCAACACCATTTGTTGAAGAGACTGTCTTTTTTCCGTCAGACATTCTTTCCTGCTTTGCCAAAGATTAGCTGACCATAGAGTTGAGGGTCCATTTCTGGGCTCTCTATTCTGTTCCATTGATCTATGTGTCTGTTTTTGTGCCAGTACCATACTGTCTTGATGATGACAGCTTTGTAATAGAGCTGGAAGTCCAGAATTGTGATGCCGCCAGCTTTGCTTTTCTTTTTCAACATTCCTCTGGCTATTCAGGGTCTCCTCTGGTTCCATACAAATTTTAGGATTATTTGTTCCATTTCTTTGAAAAAAGTGGATGGTATTTTGATGGGTACTGCATTAAATGTGTAGATTGCTCTAGGTAGCATTGACATCTTCACAATGTTTGTTCTTCCAATCCATGAGCATGGAACGTTTTTCCATTTCTTTGTGTCTTCCTCAATTTCTTTCATGAGTATTTTATAGTTTTCTGAGTACAGATCCTTTGCCTCTTTGGTTAGATTTATTCCTAAGTATCTTATGGTTTTGGGTGCAATTGTAAATGGGATCAACTCCTTAATTTGTCTCTCTTCTGTCTTGTTGTTGGTGTATAGGAATGCCACTGATTTCTGTGCATTGATATTATATCCTGCCACTTTACTGAATTCCTGTAGGAGTTCTAGCAGTTTTGGGGTGGAGTCTTTTGAGTTTTCCACATAAAGTATCATATCATCTGCAAAGAGTGAGAGTTTGACTTCCTCTCTGCCGATTTGGATGCCTTTGATTTCTTTTTGTTGTCTGATTGCTGTGGCTAGGACTTCTAATACTATCTTGAAGAGCAGTGGTGATAGTGGACATCCCTGCCGCGTTCCTGACCTTAGGGGGAAAGCTCTCAGCTATTCCCCATTGAGAATGATATTTGCTGTAGGTTTTTCATAGATGGCTTTTCTGATCTTGAGGTGTGTACCCTCTAAAGCTATACTCTGAAGAGTTTTGATCAAGAAAGGATGCTGTACTTTGTGAAATGCTTTTTCTACATCTATTGAGAGGATCATATGATTCTTGTTCTTTCTTTTGTTAATATATTGTATCACGTTGATTGATTTGCAGATGTTGAACCAAACTTGTAGCCCAGGGATAAATCCCACTTGGTCATGGTGAATAATCCTTTTAATGTACTGTTGAATCCTATTGGCTAGCATTTTGGTGAGAATTTTTGCATCCGTGTTCATCAAGGATATTGGTCTGTAATTCTCCTTTTTGATGGGGTCTTTGTCTGGTTTGGGAATCAAGGTAATGCTGGCCTCATAAAATGAGTTTGGAAGTTTTCCTTCCATTTCCATTTTTTGGAACAGTTTCAGGAGAATAGGTATTAATTCTTCTTGAAATGTTTGATAGGATTCCCCTGGGAAGCCATCTGGCCCTGGGCTTTTGTTTGTTGGGAGATTTTTGATGACTGCTTCAATTTCCTTAGTGGTTATAGGTCTCTTTAGGTATTCTATTTCTTCCTGGTTCAATTTTGGTAGTTGATACATCTCTAGGAATGCACCCATTTCTTCCAGGTTATCTAATTTGCTGGCATAGAGTTGCTCATAATATGTTCTTATAATTGTTTGTATGTCTTTGGTGTTGGTTGTGATCTCTCCTCTTTCATTCATGATTTTGTTGATTTGGGTCATTTCTCTTTTCTTTTTGATAAGTCTGGCCAGGGATTTGTCAATCTTGTTAATTCTTTCGAAGAACCATCTCCTAGTTTTGTTGATCTGTTCTACTGTTCTTTTGGTTTCTATTTCATTGATTTCTACTCTGATCTTTATTATTTCTCTTCTCCTACTGGGTTTAGGCTTTCTTTGCTGTTCTTTCTCCAGCTCCTTTAGGTGTAGGGTTAGGATGTGTATTTGAGACCTTTCTTGTTTCTTGAGAAAGGCTTGTATTGCTATATACTTTCCTCTCAGGACTGCCTTTGTTGTATCCCAAAGATTTTGAACAGTTGTGTTTTCATTTTCATTGGCTTCCATGAATTTTTTAATTCTTCTTTAATTTCCTGGTTGACCCATTCATTCTTTAGTAAGATGCTCTTTAGCCTCCATGTATTTGAGTTCTTTCCGACTTTCCCCTTGTGATTGAATTCTAGTTTCAAAGCACTGTGGTCTGAAAATATGCAGGGAATAATCCCAATCTTTTGGTACCAGTTGAGACCTGATTGGTGACCTAGGATGTGATCTATTCTGGAGAATGTTCCATGGGCACTAGAGAAGAATGTGTATTCCGTTGCTTTGGGATGGATTGTTCTGAACATGTCTTTGAAGTCCATTTGGTCCAGTGTGTCATTTAATGTCTTTATTTCCTTGTTGATCTTTTGCTTAGATGATCTGTCCATTTCAGTCAGGGGGCTGTTAAAGTCCCCCAGTATTATTATATTGTTGTCAATGTGTTTCTTTGCTTTTGTAATTAATTGCCTTATATAATTGGCTGCTCCCATGTTCGGGGCATAGATATTTACAATTGTTAGATCTTCTTGTTGGATAGACCCTTTAAGTAGGATATAGTGTCCTTCCTCATCTCTTATTACAGTCTTTGGTTTAAAATCTAATTTGTCTGATATAAGGATTGCCACCCCAGCTTTCTTTTGGTGTCCATTAGCATGGTAAATGGTTTTCCAACCCCTTACTTTCAATCTGGGGGTGTCTTTCGTCTAAAATGAATCTCTTGCAGACAGCATATCAATGGGTCTTGTTTTTTAATCCAATCTGATAGCCTGTGTCTTCTGAATGGGACATTTAGCCCATTTACATTCAGGGTAACTATTGAAAGATATGAATTTAGTGCCATTGTATTGCCTGTAAGGTGACTGTTACTGTATATTGTCTGTATTCCTTTCTGGTCTATGCTGGTTTTAGGCTCTCTCTTTGCTTAGAGGACCCCTTTCAAGCTTTGTTTTAGGGCTGGTTTCGTGTTTGCAAATTCCTTTAGTTTTTGTTTGTCCTGGAAGCTTTTTATCTCTACTTCTATTTTCAATGACAGCCTAGCTGGATATACTATTTTTGGCTGCATATTTTTCTCGTTTAGTGCTCTGAATATATCATGCCAGTCCTTTCTGGCCTGCCAGGTCTCTGTGGATACATCTGTTGCCAGTCTAATGTTTCTCCCATTATAGGTTACATATCTCTTCTCCCAAGCTGCTTTCAAGATTTTCTCTTTGTCTTTGAGACTCGTAAATTTTACTATTAGATGTCGGGGTGTGGACCTATTTTTGATTTTGAGAGGGGTTCTCTGTGCCTCCTGGATTTTGATGCCTGTTTCCTTCCCCACATTAGGGAAGTTCTCTGCTATAATTTGCTCCAATATACCTTCTGCCCCTCTCTCTCTTTCTTCTTCTTCTGGGATCCCAATTATTCTAATGTTGTTTTGTCTTATCGTATCAGTTGTCTCTCGAATTCTGCCCTCATGATCCAGTAATTGTTTATCTCTCTTTTTCTCAGCTTCTTTATTTTCCATCATTTGGTCTTCTATAACGCTGATTCTCACTTCTGCCTCATTTATCCTAGCAGTTAGTGCCCCCATTTTTTATTGCACCTCATTAATAGCCTTTTTGATTTCGACTTGGTTAGATTTTAGTTCTTTTATTTCTCCAGGAAGTGTTTCTCTAATGACTTCCATGCTCTTTTCAAGCCCAGCTAGTATCTTTAAAATCACAATTCTGAACTCTAGGTCTGACATCGTACTAATGTCCCTATTGAGTAGGTCCCTGGCAGATGGTACTACCTCTTGTTCTTTTTGCTGAGGTGATATTTTTCGTCTTGTCATTTTGTCCAGAGGAGAATAGATGAATGAGAGAACAAAATGGTTGTTAACAGGTTAACAACGTCCTCAGCAAATATACTGTAAACCAATCAGAAAAGACCTGATACCAGAGAAAAAGAAAGGGAAAGAAAGAAAAAATAAAGTGAAAAAAAAAGAAAAAGAAAAAGATAAAAACAAACAAAAACAGAACAAAACAAAAAGAAACAGAATATGATCAAATATGATCAGGCTAGGGCATAGATCAGTGCCACACACTAGAGATTGGGTGTATTTTGTTGTGTTAGAAGAAAGTGCCTCCTAAAATTTTAAAGAAAGAAAGACTTATATATGTACAAAATAACGTTTGATACAATGAAGGGATGGAATATGATTGTAAAGATGAAAATTATAAAAGATTTTACAAAAGGAATTGATGATAAGAAGTTGTTTGAAAAAAGAAAGAAGAAGGTTTAAAAAAAAATGGAGAGAATGTGATCAGGCAGGCGACTAGAACGAAGCCATACACTAGTGATTTAGGGTATATTTTGATCTGTTAGAAGAAACTGTATCTCAAAATTTTAAAGAGAGAACATCTTATATATATATATACATATATATATATATATATATATATATATATATATATATATATATATGCCAAAAAGAAGGGTATCTACTATGAAGGGATAGAATATGACTCCAAAAATGAAAAATAAATATTTTTTTTCAAAAGGGATTGTAAGATGTTGGTTGAAAAAGGGAAAAAGAAAAATTTAAAAAAAAAGTTAAAAAAATTAACTTTAAAAAACTAATGAATCAGGGTAAAAAAGCCATGAATTCTATGTGCAGTATTCCCCTAGCGCTGGAGTTCTCCTGTTCTCCTTGATCAGTAAACTTGGTCTTGGTTGGCTTTTTGTGCTGATCTCCTGGGGGAGGGGCCTGTTGCCGTGGTTCCCAAATGTCTTTTCCGGAGGCGGAATTGCCCCGTCCTTGTCGGTCCAGGCTAAGCAAGCTGCTCGGGTTTGCTCTCAGGAGCTTTTGTTCCCTGCGAGCTTTCCGTACAGCTTTGGAGGACGAGAGTGAAAATGGTGGCCTCCCAATCTCCGCCCAGGAGGAGCCGAGAATTGGGGGCCCCACTTCTCAGTGAGCCCCCAGAGAAAAGCAATCAATCACTCCCATCTCCCCGGTCTCTGACAGCACTCCGTGCTCACCCGGCCAGGCGTTTCTATTTCTGGCACCCAACACTGTGTGGAGTCTCCAAACCCAGCAGATCCCTGCAGTGCACTCCTGCACGGCTCCTCCCAGGGGAGGAAGAGGAGTCTCCCCGGATCTGCCGCTTGTTGGGTCCCTGCTGGAGGAGCAGTGGCCTGACTGTGTCACCGATCACAGTTTATGGCAACCCTGAGCCCACACCTTGACTCCTTCTCTGCAGCTAGCTTCCCAGCTCTGATACCTGGGAGCTCTGCCACACTCAGGCACCCCGGGTCTTTCTGTGACCCCCAGGGTCCTGAGACCACACTGTCCTGCGAGGGTTCCACCTCCCGCTTAGCCACTGGAGCGACGTCCCTCAGCAGAGCTGACTTCTAAAAGTTCCGATTTTGTGCTCCACGGCTCTATCACTTGCCAGAAGCGGCCGATGGAGGCTCCCTCCCCCACTGTCTATCCTCCCGAATATCACCTCGGATTCACTTCTCCGCATGTCCTGCCTTCCAGTAAGTGGTCCTTTTTCTGTTCAGAGAGTTGTTGCTATTCTTCTCTTCGATCTCCTGTTGAGTTTGTAGGTGTTCAGAATGGTTTGATCCCTATTCAGCTGAATTCCTGTGACCAGATGAAATCCAAGTCTCCTACTCCTCCGCCATCTTGCCAAGGAAGCCATCTTAAGGGCAGTTAAGGGGAAGAGATTCCTTATGTACAGAGGGAGGAACATCAGAATAACATCAGAGCTATCAACAGAGACCCGGCAGGCCAGAAAGGGCTGGAAAGACATATTCAGGGTACTAAATGAGAAGAACATGCAGCCAAAAATACTTTGGCTGGCAAGGCTGTCAGTTAGAATGGATGGAGAGATGCAGGTCCTCTTCCAAGACAGGCAGAAACTGAAAGAATATGTGACCACTAAGCTGGCCTTGCAAGAAATATGAAGGGGTTCTATAAAAGGACAAAGACCCCAAGATCGATATAGAATAGAAATTTACAGAGAAAATCTATAGAAACAAGGGCTTCACAGGCAATGTGATGATAATAAAATCATACCTTTTGGTAATCACTCTCAACATGAAAGGCCTAAATGCTTCCATAAAACGGCACAAGGGTGCACATTGGATAAAAAGACAGGACCCATCCATATGCTGTCTACAAGAGACTCATCTTGAACCTAAAGATACATTCAGACTGAAAGTAAAGGGATAGAGATCCATGTTCCACGCCAGTGGACCTCAAAAGAAAGCTGGGGTAGCAATTCTTATATCAGACAAATTAGATTTTAACCTAAGATTGTAGTTAGAGACCCAGAAGGACACTATATCATTCTTAAAGGGTCTATCTAACAAGAAGATCTAACAATTGTAAATGTCTATGCCCCAAACATGGGAGCAGCCATCTACACAAAACAACTGTTAACCAAAATAAAGAGTCATATTGATAATAGTAAGTTAATTGTAGGAGAACTCAATACTCCACTCTCAGCAATAGACAGATCATCTAAGCAGAAAATCAACAAAGGAACAAGAGCTTTGAATGACACACTGGACCAGATGAACCTCATAGATATATACAGAACATTCCACCCTAAAACAACAAAATACTCATTCTTCTCGAGTGCACACGGAACTTTCCCCAGAATACACCACATACTAGGTCACAAATCAGGTCTCAACTGATACCAAAAGACTGAGATTTTTCCCTGCATATTCTCAGACCATAATGCTTTAAAACTGGAACTCAATCATAAGAAAAAATGTGGAACAAATTCAAACACTTGGAAGCTAAAGACCACTCTGCTCAAGAATGTTTGGGTCAACCAAGAAATCAAAGAAGAACTTAAACTATTCATGAAAACCAATGAGAACGGAAACACATAGGTCCAAAACCTATGGGATACTTCAAAGCTGGTTCTAAGGGGGAAATACATAGCCATCCATGCCTCACGCAAAGAAAACAGAAAAATCCTGAATTCACCTTAAAGAACTAGAGAAAAAGCAACAAACAATTCCTAAGCCACACATTAGAAGAGAAATAAAGATTAGAGCAGAGATCTATGAATTAGAAACCAGAAACACGTAGATCAGATCAATGAAACTAGAAGCTGGTTCTTTTAAAGAATTAATAAGATCGATAAACCACTGGCCAGACTTATGCAAAAGAAAAGAGAAAAGACCCAAATTAATAAAATTATGAATGAAACGGGAGAGAGCACGACTAACACCAAGGAAATAGAAACACTTATTAGAAATTATTATCAAAACTATATGCCAATAAATTAAGCAAACTGGAAGAAATGGAAGCCTTCCTAGAAACATATAAACTGCCAAGACTGAAACAGGAAGAAATTGACAACCTGAATAGGCCCATAACCAGTAACAAGATTGAAGCAGTGATCAAAAACCTCCCAAAAAAAAAGAGTCCAGGGCCTGATGGATTCCCTAGAGAATTCTACCAAACATTCAAAGAAGAAATAATACCTATTCTCCTGAACCTGTTTCAAAAAAATAGAAAGAAAGCTTCCAGACTCATTCTATGAGGCCAACATTACCTTAATCCTCAAACCGGGCAAAGACCCCATCAAAAAGAAGAATTTCACACTGATATCCCTGATGAATATGGATGCCAAAATTCTCAACAGAATCCTAGCTAATAGGATCCAACAATACTTTTAAAGGATCATCCACCACGACCAAGTGGAATTTATCCCCGGGATGCAAGGGTGGTTGAACATTCTCAAATCAATCACTGTGAGAGAACACATTAATAAGGGGAGAGAGAAGAACCATATGGTCCTCTCAATTGATGCAGAAAAAGCATTTGACAAAATACAGCATCCTTCCTGATTGAAACTCTTCAGAGTATAGGGATAGAGGGAACATTCCTCAAGTTCATAAAATCCATCTATGAAAAACCAACAGCAAATATCATTCTCAGTGGGGAAAAGCTGAGAGCCTTTCCCTTAAGATCAGGAACATGACAAGGATGCCCACTCTCGCCACTATTGGTCAACATAGTACTAGAAGTCCTAGCAACAGCAATCACACAAGAACAACAAAAAATAAAATGTATTCAAATTGGCAAAGAAGAAGTCCAACTCTCTCTTTTTGCAGATTACATGATACTTTATGTGGAAAACCCAAAAGACCCCACCCCAAAATTATTAGAACTCATACAGCAATTCAGTAATGTGGCAGGATACAAAAATCAATGCACAGAAATCAATTGCTTTCTTATACACTAACAATGCAACCATAGAAAGAGAAATTAGAGAAACGATTCCATTTACAATAGCACCAAAAACCATAAGATACCTCAGAATAAACCTAACCAAAGAGGTAAAGGATCTATACTCTAGGAACTACAGAACACGCATGAAAGAAATTGAAGAAGACACAAAAAGATGGAAAAACATTCCATGCTCATGGATTGGAAGAATAAACATTGTTAAAATGTCTATGCTGCCCAGAGCAATCTATACCTTCAACGCCATCCTGATCAAAATTCCAATGACATTTTTCAGAGTGCTGGGACAAACAATCCTAAAATGTATATGGAATCAGAAAGACCCTGAATTGCCAAGGAAATGTTGAACAAGAAAAACAAAGCTAGGGGCATCACATTGCCTGACTTCAAGCTATATTACAAAGCAGTGATCACCAAGAGCATGGTACTGGCACAAAAACAGACATATAGACCAATGGAACAGAATACCGAGCCCAGATATGGACCCTCAACTCTGTGGTCAAATAATCTTCCACAAAGCAGGAAAAAATATGCAATGGAAAAAATACAGTCTCTTCAATAAATGGTGCTGGGAAAAATTGGACAGCTATATACAGAACAATGAAACTCGACCATTCTCTAAGACCATACACAAAAATAAACTCAAAATGGATGAAAGACCTCAATGTGAGACAGGAATCCATCAAAATCCTGGAGGAGAACATAGGCAGTAACCTCTTTGACATTGGCCACAGCAACTTCTTTCAAGACACGTCTTCAAAGGCAAGGAAAACAAAAACGAAAATGAACTTTTGGGACTTCATAAAGATAAAAAGCTCTGCACAGCAAAGGAAATAGTCAACAAAACAAAGAGGCAACCCACAGAATGGGAGAAGATATTTGCAAATGACACTACAGACAAAGCACTGATTTCCAAGATCTATAAAGAACTTCTCCAACTCAACACCCAAGAAACAAATAATCAAGTCAAAAAATGGGCAGAAGACATGAACAGACATTTGAGCAGATATTTCTCCAAAGAAGACATACAAATGGTTAATAGACACATGAAAAACTGTTCATCATCATTAGCCATTAGGGAAATTCAAATCAAAACCACATTGAGATACCACCAGTTAGAATGGCAAAAATTGACAAGGCAAGAAACAACAAGTGTTGGAGAGGTTGTGGAGAAAGGGGAACCCTCTTACACTATTGGTGGGAATGCAAGTTGGTACAGCCACTTTGGAAAACAGTGTGGAGGTGCCTCAAAAAATTAAAAATAGAGCTACCCTATGACCCAGCAATTGCGCTACTGGGTATTTACCCCAAAGACACAGATATAGTGAAAAGAAGGGCCATATGCACCCCAATGTTCATCACAGCAATGTCCGCAATAGCCAAACTGTGGAATGAGCTGGATGCCCTCCAACAGACGAATGGATAAAGAAGATGTGGTCCATATATACAATGGAATATTACTCAGCCGTCAGAAAGGATGAATATCCAACTTTTACATCAACATGGATGGGACTGGAGGAGATTATGCTAAGTGAAATAAGTTAAGCAGAGAGAGTCAATTTTCATATGGTTTCACTTATTTGTGGCACATAAGGAATAGCATGGAGGACAGTAGGAGGAGGAAGGGAAAAATGAAAGGGGGGGGGAATCGGAGGGGGAGACGAACCATGAGAGACTATAGACTCTGAGAAACAAACTGAGGGTTTTAGAGGGAAGGGGGTAGGGGATGGGTTAGCTCAGTGATGGTTATTAAGAAGGGCCTGTACTGCATGGAGCATTGGGTGTTATAGGAAACAATGAATTGTGGATTACTACATCAAAATCTAATTATGTATTGTATGGTGACTAACATGACATAATAAAATAAAATTAAATTAAATTAAAAGGAAGTTGTAGGTACTCGATGAGAAGTTTCCATTATAGCTGCAGATAGCCTCTAATTGGCTCAAGTGATATGGATGAGGGAACAATAGTTCCTGCTACATAGTGATACTCCTGAAATGCAATGTTAGTCCCGGTCCTTTAAGACAGAGACAATAAAATGGACTTAAGCACGCGAGTATTCTATTAGGGGAAATACCTGTGAGAGAAAATGGGAAAGGCTGGGAGAGTGGTAGAACTCAATGCTGGTCTGTCCTTGAATGAGGGATAGAGGAAACGGGATAAGGCAGAAGTGTCTCAGACTGCCAAGGAGTCTTAGAAAGGTTTGGCAAAGCCATTATGAAGTATTTGAGCCAAAGTTTGTGGTCACAGGCATTTCAAATCTAGGAATGGGCCTGCCTTAGCATTCCTGACACCCTGCCATTGGATGGGAGCCATTGTAAGAGGTATGTCCTGTGCACAAATATGATGGTTCTGGAGCATAGCTGTTGGACAACTCCCATCTCTGTAGCTGAAGGTCTTCTAAGTGCATTGTGGTGGCCATTACAAATAGTAACAAAAATATGGTATGGCATACAACATCCAATAATGTACAGATGTCCAATGATGCTGGCCTATGTATCTTTCAATTCTTTTTCAGTGACTCCTTGACAACATGAAATTGGCCATAATGGGAATCTTTGCAACACAGAAATTAACAAATGTTACTAATCACTGCTTTTTCTCCCCCAGGAGACTGTTGTTAAACAGATACCAGTGCCCCACTGATAACTATACTAAATATGTCACAATGTCGCAGAATAAAAACTTCTAAATATTTTTCCATTTTCAATAGAAGATTGAATCTAAAATCTAAAAAGATTCCACTTTTTTAGAATAATTCCATATGGTTTCCTTTGAAATAATGAATGTCACTCACTTATTTTTACCATCAAAAGAGGCTCCCTTCCTTTATTTGTCACACAAGTATGTCATGCAAGTTTCTTTTTCAGAAAAGAAACACATGGTATTTTTACACCAGTGTTTTATTGTCTCTCTAGCCTGAAGACTTAAGAAAAAAAAAATTCTTTGAAAAGCAAAATTGTGTTCTGTAATTACAATATTATATGTGGCATTAAAGTGATAACACCCTTTTTGGTTAATATACCATCTCTAGATGCAGTAATAGAATTAAAGTTTAACTGTCAATGAATGAAATGAGGCACATTCAACCTAGCAAAAGGGTGAGAGTCAATTCAGGTACCTGAATTCTAATATCATGTATTATTCACCCTTGAATTTCAGGGCACTGAACTGGTCTCCCTTCTATAGCCTAATTCAACAAATGAATAGGTAGTATTGCCCCCTACTTACTACAAATAGAGACATATATAGAGTAGAATAACACCATTAAAACTATTTGAGTTTTTGAGAAGAAAAGTGCTTTATAAATAGCAAGCATTATTATTCTTATTCAGGAATTTTGCCAACTCCTACAGCTTTCCTTGTGATTATCTGCCATTTCCAATAAGTAACATTTCAACATTTGATGCTATCATGCAATCATAATAGAAGAATATTAAACTAGAAAAAAAAAGAAAACCAAACACATAGAAATGTCTATACGTTGTATTTTATCTTATCATGTAATTTAAAATTCATAAAGTCTACAAGACTGATATAATTTGAGCCTATTTAAGGATATGCTGTCATTTTGGAATAAACATTGTTTCTCATAAAAATTAGATTTTTTATGAGGGTATGACATTTTAAATAAATACCTTGCTCAAAACAGAGAAGAAAGTTAATGTTTAGATTAGGTGGTGCTTACCTGTCAGGGATGCTGTGCTGAAACTGGATGTACTCACCCTCTTGAGAGTTCTGCGATTTGAACGATGGGTGAGGGTTGTAAGAGCAAGGATGGTAAAAACGAACATATCTACTAGTAAAAAGTAAGTGTTGGGGACAAAGTGGATTTCTGCTCTCACCTGCATTCTTGAACTGTCCTAGGGTAAATAAGAATTGCACATTTGCAGAAGCCTATTTTATAATCCTAGCCAGTAGAACTATGGGGAAGATAAAAAGACCTCTAAATCCCCAAAATGACTTCCTATCTTTTCTTCATTAGAGCTTCATTATGTTGGATCTTTAATATTCTTTGTACCTTCAAGCATTGTCTTTTAAATTAAATATATATTTGAGTTAGAGCCGTTCTTTAAGAGTCTCAGTAAATATTTTATTGATAATAAGCACTTAAATTTCCAGTTAAGAATGAAAGACCAGGGCATCGTTGGAAGAGGAATAATGTCACAGAGGACACATCTTGGGGTGAGGACAAGAGAACCAAGGGAGAGAGAGGTTTGAAATAAAATAAATAAAACAGGGGAGGGAAACCTACAGCTTGGTCCTGTGCTTCTCAAATTACATCATGCAGACAGTTTTGTTGATTACTGGGTTAAACCAGGTTTCTTTGCATATAATGGAGGTTCTATCTTCATACCATGTGTTGGTTATCTGTTTATTTTTACACACACACAGATACACACACATACACACACAAATGTGTTTCCTTTGCAGGAAGGAATATACAAATATGTTATCTAATTTGATTTTGATAACCATTCTATGTAGTATATATAATTAATTCTATTTTACAGACAAGATTATGATAGCTCAGAGATGTCAACTCCCTTGCCCCATGTGAGATATTTGAATGTGGAACTGTCAGATACCAAAACCCTTTCCTAACCATCATGTGACATTATCTTCCTTCTAGCAACTTGTTCAGTAAGACGGTTCATGATGAAAAGTTGTTCTGTGATTCAATATGTTTAGGAAATGACACATATTATAATCCCTTGGATAATCAGGAATAACATTAACATATTAAAGGCTGCAAGAAATCTCATATTTATTTAAAATAAAACACCTTTGTTTAACCTGCCATTTTCTAAGCTTATCAATTTCTGATGGAGCTAGTACCTACAGACCCTAACGGATATCATGGCTGAGAGAAACATGAGCTACTCCTACATTTCCATCCCTTCTCTTTATGATTTTATTAAAATCCCATCTTGATTGTTCATGAAGCGTTTAAGTTCAGTACAGAATCCTAAATAGAATTCGGAGAGATGATTCCTCAATGCAAAGTCTTTTGTGGGAAACAAAATTAACTGCTGAAAAACTGTAAGTCACTAGTAATTTGCAGGTATCTTTCTCCTAGGAAATAAATTTGGATTTATTATACAGTGCATATTCTTAGTTATTTTTAAATTGTTTTTTAATTTATTATTATTTTTTATTATTGTCTAGCTCTTCCTAAATAATAAGCTCCAGTGAGGGCAGGGACTAAGTTTTATTTCACCACTATCATAAAGCCAGTATACTTCTTGGGCTATTAAGAGCTACAAAACAGATATTTATTGAATAAAGATTATCAATGATTAAACAATAGAAAAGTGACTTAAAAATTCAACATATTCTCAAAACTAATGTCTGACATTAAAAATCCAGGATAGACTGTGGGGGCGGGGGGCGGAGCAAGATGGTGGAGGAGTGGGAGACCTGGATTTTGTCTGGTCTCAGGAATTCAGCTGGATAGGGATCAAACCATTCTGAACACCTACGAACTCAACAGGAGATCGAAGAAAAGAATAGCAACAACTCTCTGAACAGAAAAGCGACCACTTTCTGGAAAGTAGGACGTGCGGAGAAGTGAATCCGAGGTGATATTCAGGAGGATAGACGGCAGTGAGGGGGCCTCTGTTGGCCACTTCTGGCAAGTGATAGAGCTGTGGAGCACAAAATCAGAACTTTTAGAAGTCGGCTCTGCTTAGGGATGTCGCTCCAGTGGCTAAGCGGGGGGTGGAACCCTCGCGGAACAGTGTGGTCTCAGGACTCTCAGGGTCACAGAAAGACCAGGAGTGCCTGAGTACAGCAGAGCTCCCAGGTATCAAAGTGGGGAAGCCAGCTGCAGAGACGTAGCCGAGGAGCAGGCTTTCAGATCGGGGTTGCCATAAACTGTGATCCGTGGCCCTGTCGGGCCCCTGCTCCTCCAGCAAGGACCCAACAAGTGGCAGATCTGGGAAGACTCCCCTTCCTCCCTCAGGAGGAGCGGCACAGGAGCACACTGCAGGGATGTGCTGGTTTGGAGATGCCACTCGCAGTCGTGTGCCAGAGAGAGAAACACTCGGTCACAGGCTGGGTGAGCACAGACCGTGGCTGGAGACCAGGGAGATGGGAGTGACTGACTGCTTCTCTCTGGGGGCTCACTGAGGAGCGGGGCCCCAAGTTCTCAGCTCCTCGGGGGTGGAGATTGGGAGGCCACCATTTTCAAACTCGTCCTCCAAAGCTGTACCAAAAACTTGCAGGGAACAAAAGTACCAGAGAGCATGTTGTTCTCTCATTCATCTGTTCTTGTCTGGACAAAATGACAAGACAGAAAAAAATCATCTCAACAAAAAGAACAAGAGGTAGTACCGACTGCCAGGGACCTACTCAATACGGACATTAGTACAATGTCAGACCTAGAGTTCAGAATCATGATTTTAAGGATACTAGCTGGGCTTGAAAAAAGCATGGAAGTTTTTAGAGAAACCCTTTCTGGAGAAATAAAAGAACTAAAATCTAACCAAGTCGAAATCAAAAAGGCTATTAATGAGGTGCAATAAAAAATGGGGGCACTAACTGCTAGGATAAATGAGGCAGAAGAGAGAATCAGTGCTAGAGAAGGCCAAATGATGGAAAATAAAGAAGCTGAGAGAAAGAGAGATAAACAACCACTGGATCACGAGGGCAGAATTCGAGAGATAAGCGATACCATAAGACGAAACAACATTAGAATAATTGGGATCCCAGAAGAAGAAAGAGAGAGAGGGGCAGAAGGTATATTGGAGCAAATCATAGCAGAGAACTTCCCTAATTTGGGGAAGGAAACAGGCATCAAAATCCAGGAGGCACAGGGAACCCCTCTCAAAATCAATAGAAATAGGTCAACACCCCAACATCTAATAGTAAAACTCACAAGTCTCAGAGACAAAGAGAAAATCCTGAAAGCAGCTCGGGAGAAGAGATATGTAACCTACAATGGTAGAAACATTACATTGGCAGCAGACCTATCCAGAGAGACCTGGCAGGCCAGAAAGGACTGGCATGATATATTCAGAGCACTAAACGAGAAAAATATGCAGCCAAGAATACTATATGCAGCTAGGCTGTCACTGAAAATAGAAGGAGAGATAAAAAGCTTCCAGGACAAACAAAAACTAAAGAAATTTCCAAACATGGAACGAGCCCTACAAGAAATCTTGAAAGGGGTCCTCTAAGCAAAGAGAGAGCTTAAAAGCAACGTAGACCAGAAAGGAACACAGACAATATACAGTAACAGTCACCTTATAGGCAATACAATAGCACTAAATTCATATCTTTCAATAGTTACCCTGAATGTAAATGGGCTAAATGTCCCAATCAAAAGACACAGGCTATCAGATTGGATTAAAAAAACAAGACCCATCGATATGCTGTCTGCAAGAGACTAATTTTAAACCCAAAGACACCCCCAGATTGAAAGTGAGGGGGTGGAAAACCATTTACCATGCTAATGGACACCAAAAGAAAGCTGGAGTGGCAATCCTTCTATCAGAAAATTAGATTTTAAACCAAAGACTGTAATAAGAGATGAGGAAGGACACTATATCCTACTTAAAGGGTCTATCCAACAGGAAGATCTAACAATTGTAAATATCTATGCCCCTAACATGGGAGCAGCCAATTATATAAGGCAATTAATTACAAAGCAAAGAAACACATCGACAATAATACAATAATAGTGGGGGACTTTAACACCCCCCTGACTGAAATGGACAGATCATCTAAGCAAAAGATCAACAAGGAAATAAAGACATTAAATGACACACTGGACCAAATGAACTTCAAAGATATTCAGAACAATCCATCCCAAAGCAACGGAATACACATTCTTCTCTAGTGTCCATGGAACATTCTCCAGAATAGATCACATCCTAGGTCACCAATCAGGTCTCAACTGGTACCAAAAGATTGGGATTATTCCCTGCATATTTTCAGACCACAATGCTTTGAAACTAAAACTCAAACACAAGAGGAAAGTCAGAAAGAACTCAAATACATGGAGGTTAAAGAGCATCTTACTAAAGAATGAATGGGTCAACCAGGAAATTAAAGAAGAATTAAAAAAATTCATGGAAACCAATGAAAATGAAAACACAACTGTTCAAAATCTTTGGGATGCAGCATGGGTAGTCCTAAGAGGAAGTATACAGCAATACAAGCCTTTCTCAAGAAACAAGAAATGTCTCAAATACACAATGTAACCCTACACCTAAAGGAGCTAGAGAAAAAACAGCAAATAAAGCCTAACCCAGCAGGAGAAGAGAAATAATAAAGATCAGAGTAGAAATCAATGAAATAGAAACCAAAAGAACATTAGAACAGATCAACGAAACTAGGAACTGGTTCTTTGAAAGATTTAACAAGATTGACAAACCCCTGGCCAGACTTATCAAAAAGAAAAGAGAAATGACCCAAATCAACAAAATCATGAATGAAAGAGGAGAGATCACAACCACCACCAAAGAAATACAAACAATTATAAGAACATATTATGAGCAACAATATGCCAGCAAATTAGATAACCTGGAAGAAATGGATACATTCCTAGAGATGTATCAACTACCAAAACTGAACTAGGAAGAAATAGAAAACCTGAACAGACCTATAACCACTAAGGAAATTGAAGCAGTCATCAAAAATCTCCCAAGAAACAAAAGCCCAGGGCCAGATGGCTTCCCAGGGGAATTCTATCAAACATTTAAAGAAGAATTAATACCTATTCTCCTGAAACTGTTCCAAAAAATAAAAATGGAAGGAAACTTCCAAACTCGTTTTATGAGGCCACCATTACCTTGATCCCCAAACCAGACAAAGACCCCATCTAAAAGGAGAACTACAGACCAATATCCTTGATGAACATGGATGCAAAAATTCTCACCAAAATACTAGCCAATATGATCCAACAGTACATTAAAAGGATTATTCACCATGTCCAAGTGGGATTTATTCTTGGGCTGCAATTTTGGTTCAACATCTGGAAATCAATCAACGTGATACAATACATTAACAAAAGAAAGAATGAGAATCATATGATCCTCTCAATAGATGCAGAAAAAACAATTGACAAAGTACAGCATCCTTTCGTGATCAAAACTCTTCAGTGTATAAAGATAGAGGGTACACACCTCAAGATCAGAAAAGCCATCTATGAAAAGCCTACAGTGAATATCATTCTCAATGGGGCAAAACTGAGAGCTTTTCCCCTAAGGTCAGGAATGCGGCAAGGATGTCCACTATCACCACTGCTTTTCAACAAAATATTAGAAGTCCTACCATAGCAATCAGACAACAAAAAGAAATTAAAGGCATCCAAATCGGCAAAGAGGAAGTCAAACTCTCACTCTTTGCAGATGATATGATACTTTATGTGGAAAACCCAAAAGACTCCACCCCAAAACTGCTAGAACTCATACAGGAATTCATTAAAGTGGCAGGATATAAAATCAATGCACAGAAACCAGTGGCATTCCTATACACCAACAACAAGACAGAAGAAAGAGAAATTAAGGAGTCGATCCCATTTACAATTGCACCCAAAACCATAAGATACCTAGGAATAAATCTAACCAAAGAGGCAAAGGATCTGTACTCAGAAAACTATAAAATACTCATGAAAGAAACTGAGGAAGACATAAAGAAATGGAAAAACGTTCCATGCTCATGGATTGGAAGAACAAACATTGTGAAGATGTCAATGCTACCTAGAGCAATCTACACATTCAATGCAATCCCCATCAAAATACCATCCACTTTTTTCAAAGAAATGGGCAATTAATCCTAAAATTTGTATGGAACCAGAAAAGACCCCAAATAGCCAGAGGAATGTTGAAAAAGAAAAGCAAAGCTGGCGGCATCACAATTCTGGACTTCAAGCTCTTACAAAGCTGTCATCATCAAGACAGTGTGGTACTGGCACAAAAACAGACATAAAGATCAATGGAACAGAAAGGAGAGCCCAGAAATGGACCCTCCACTCTATGGTCAACTCATCTTTGACAAAGCAGGAAAGAATGTCTGACGGAAAAAAGACAGTCTCTTCAACAAATGGTGTTGGGAAACCGGGACAGCCACATGCAGAAGAATGAAACTGGACCATTTCCTTATGGCACACGCAAAAATAGACTCAAAATGGTTAAAAGACCTAAATGTGAGACAGGAGTCCATCAAAATCCTAAAGGAGAACACAGGCAGCAACCTCTTTGACCTCAGCCACAGCAACTTCTTCCTAGAAACATTGCCAAAGGCAAGGGAAGCAAGGGCAAAAATGAACTGTTGGGACTTCATCAAGATAAAAAGCTTTGGCACAGCAAAAGACAAAACCAAAAGACAACCGACAGAATGGGAGAAGATATTTGCAAATGACATATCAGATAAAGGGCTAGTATTCAAAATCTATAAAGAACTTATGAAACTCAACACCCAGAGAACAAATGATCCAATCAAGAAATGGGCAGAAGACATGTACAGACATTTTTCCAAAGAAGACATCCAAATGGCCAACAGACACATGAAAAAGTGCTCAACATCACTCGGCATCAGGGAAATCCAAATCAAAACCTCAATGAGATACCACCTCACACCAGTCAGAATGGCTAAAATTAACAAGTCAGGGAACGACAGATGTTGGTCGGGATGCGGAGAAAGGGGAACCCTCCTCCACTGTTGGTGGGAATGCAAGCTGGTGCAACCACTCTGTAAAACAGTTTGGAGGTTCCTCAAAAATTTGAAAATAGAGCTACCATACGATCTAGCAATCGCACTACTGGCTATTTACCCCAAAGATACAAATGTAGGGATCTGAAGGGGTACGTGCACTCCGATGTTTATAGCAGCAATGTCCACAATAGCCAAACTGTGGAAAGAGCCAAGATGTCCATCGACAGATGAATGGATAAAGAAGAGGTGGTATATATACACAATGGAATATTATGCAGCCATCAAAAGGAATGAGATCTTGCCATTTGCAACGACGTGGATAGAACTGGAGGGTGTTATGCTGAGTGAAATGAGTCAATCAGAGAAAGACATGTATCATATGACCTCACTGATATGAGGAATTCCTAATCTCAGGAAACAAACTGAGGGTTGCTGGAGTGTGGGGGGTGGGAGGGATGGGGTGGCTGGGTGATAGACACTGGGGAGGGTAGGTTCTATGGTCAGTGCTGTGAATTGTGCAAGACTGTTGAATGACAGATCTGTACCTCTGAAACAAATAATGCAATATATGTTAAGAAAATAAAAGTAGATAGCAGGAGGGGAAGAATGAAGAGGGGGGTATTCAGAGCAGGAGACAAACAATGAGAGACGATGGACTCTGAGAAACAAACTGAGGGTTCTAGAGGGGAGGGGGATGGGGGATGGGTTAGCCTGGTGATTGGTCTTAAAGAGGGCATGTTCTGCATGGAGCACTGGTTGTTATGCACAAACAATGAATCATGGAACACTACATCAAAAACTAATGATGTAATGTATGGTGATTAACCTAACAATAAAAAATAAAAAAAAAAAAAATCCAGGATAATGGTTTCCTTGAAATGAGGGTAAGAACTAGTGACTGGAAGGGAGCAAATGAGTCCTTCTGGGGTTTTCACAATGTTTGTTCCTGGTCTTTGTGATGGTTACATGAGTATCCTCAGTGTTAGAAAATTCATCAACCTATGTTTCTCCCAAAGTTTATTGTACTCCAGTAATACTAGGGAAATATGTTAGATTTAGAAGTGATCTATATTTTCATCCATTTCATCAATCCCTTATGTCAGAGCTCACAGATACAAGGTCATCAGTAATTTGCCACCAATATTGATGGACAGCAGGGCAGGGCATGGTTAAAATCTCACACTGGTGAACCTTCCCTAGATGGACCTTGCCTAGGCCTGGGCCTTTCTATGCTGTTTTGGAGCAATTTTCAGATTGTGGTTCTGTGAATGCTGGGGCTATGGTAGAGAAGGGAAGTTACCTATTTTGTGATTAGAATTGAACTCTGTAGTTTACTTATATCACCTAATTCTGTCCATCCAATAATTCTAATTTCGATATTATTATCACCATTTTACAGTTGGAGTTGCTGAGGCCCAACAGGCTAACCTAACTGGTCCAAAGTTGTAGGGCAAGCACAAGATTCAGACTCTCTAGTCTTGAAGATCCAGGTTTTTCTAAATACTGGGCTGCCATGGAACCAGTTCTTCTATTATTTGAATGATATAAGTTTAGAACAAGAGTTGGTTGGATAAAATACAGCTTGTTCACATTTGGCTCAATCAGAAAGTGGAGTAACAATAATAAAAGAAACAATTAAATTGCTTTTTAAATGTATTTTGATAAGGCCTTACAAAGGCAAAAGTTTTTATCAGGTATATTCCGGAAACAGCTTTATTTCAATTGTGTATTTTTTACTTTAGGAGGGATCAGAAACCAGAATCTTGGAGACAGTTTTCTTCTTTTCCTTAAAAAAAAAAAAAAAAAAGCCTCTCAGATCCTGGGTAAAATCATGAAAGGTGGGAGAAATCAGTCAACTCCAAAAGGTTCATTTAGTTGCTGACAATATTCCTCACATTTGCAATGAACTATGTAGAAAGAGACACTTGATTAGCATGTGCCATTAATCATGTAGGTAAAAGAAAGGAGGGGGACCTTTCATTTTCAATGAGTAGAAACACTGGGCAAATGAAGGCAAAAATCAATGGATGACGAGTAGTTTACTTATCTCATAGAATAAAGTCTGATTTGGAAAAAAATACTGTGATTCCAGCAGCATTCATTTATGATTATTGAAGTCATTTATTCTTCATGGCACACGAATATATCATTTGTCAAAACATATTGGCTTTTTAAAATTTATCTTTTACTATTTATTTTCACTCTTCAAAGAGAACATGAAGCTTTCTGATCTAAAAGCATATTGAGTGAAAACTGTGGATTCTGCCTTCCTGAATGACTCTTCAAAAGTACTTTACCTGCCACCGAAGGTCAGGACAAATCGTCATAGTCTTTGTGTGAAAGGTGCAAAACTTGATCACTTAAAAGTAAAAGAAAACAAATACTACTCAAACAAAATTCTAGGTTAGCTTTTGATTAGAGGGAATTAGAATATAAATGAATACAGAAGTGGAGATAGGTCAGGTAGTTCTTGAAAAAATGTTGTAGGACACTCATCACAAAAGGAGGTTTGATCTTTGTCTCAGTCAGGATTCAGTCAGGAGATAGAGATAACACAGTAAGTTGAATAGAGTTAATTTAATACAGAGAATTATTAAATAACAACAGGAGATGAACTATACTAATGAATAAAGAGAATGCTAAAGAATTCCAGAATGGGGGATTTTAGAAGCAGCCACTACTTCTAGGGATAAGTGTTAGTACCTAAAGAAGTACCTAAAGAAGGGACGCCTGGGTTAAGCATCTGTCTTAGGCTCAGGTCATGATCCCAAAGTCTTGGGATCCAGTCCCGCATCGGGATCCCTGCTGAGCAGGGAGCCTGCTTCTCCCTCTGCCTGCCGTTCCCCCTGCTTGTGCTCTCTCTCTGTCAAACAAATGAATAAAATCTTAAAAAAAAAAAAAAAAAAAAGAAGTACCTAAAGAAGAAACATGTTTAGAAGATGTTCCCCACCCCCTACCAAGGCTGAGATTCAGACTTTGTTGGAACGGTAGCTTTAGTGCACCAAATTGCCGAGAAATTTTTTGAGATGCTGCCAGATAGGGCTGGGAGGGAGGAAACATCCAGGTACAGTGTTGGTGTGAACCACTGAAAAGCTGCTTTTAAAGGTACCACTAAAACTCTCTGAGAAACTACCCTCTGTGGAACCACTGAAATTCATTTGCAGGTGAGTGTAAATGAGTGTCCTGCATATCAGTCAAGTACTGCAAGAGCAGGAAGAGAAAAACACACTAGAACCAAGAAAAGAAGCCACTCCCTCCCGTAGTGTCCCTCCAGTGCCATAGACAACAAAGCTTAATCTTGTTCCAGCTGCAAAGAAGAAATGTTTCTAGGGTCCAGCTCCAGTATCAGAAAGCAGGGCAACAAAGGATGGATTTGTTGCTAAGAGGAAATAACATGTCAGTTAATATGTTGCAAATGCCTTCTCCCATTAAATGGATTTTCTTTATATTCTTTAAATACTGTACTTTAATGAGCAGACATTCATAATTTTATTATAGTCGATTTTTTCAATATTTCCCTTTGTGTTCTTCATGCCTTTTTGGGTGTTGTTTAGTAAATCCTATAACAGTCAAACTTGAAAAAAATTATTCTATACTGTATTCTAAAAGTTTAAAAAAATACCTTTTTATGTTTGTCTGATTAAGCTGAGATTGTTTTGCAAATAATATTAGGAATATGTTTTATTTTTTCTTCCATATAAATAATAGTTACTAATTTATGAAATTTTATAACAAAGTTGTTATTAATACCATACGATTTCACTTATATATGGAATTTTAAAAATGAAACAAACAAAACAGAAACAGACTCATCGATAATAGGGAACAATCTGGTGGTTCCCAGAGGGTGGGAGGTAGGAAAAGGGGTGAAATATGGTAAGGAGATTAAAAGGTACAAAATTCCAGTTATAAAATAAATAAGACACAGGGATGCAATGTACAGCATAGAGAATATAGTTAATAATATTCAAACAATTTTGTATGGTGATAGATGGTACCTAGATTTATTGTGGTGATTGCTTTGTTATGTGTATAAATGTTGAATTGCTATATTGTACACCTGAAACTAATATAGTATGTCAACTACACTTCAAATAAAAAAAAAATTGTTCCAACATTGTTTTTTGAATATTTTAAAATTTTCTTACTGATTTTCATTACTGGCCACCTCAGGTTTCCATGTTGGAGTCTGTTTCTGTTTCTCTGTCCCTTTGATCGATTCTGTGCCAATACTATTTTAATTAATATTAAAAATCTTACCCGATCATTCTTCATCACTGTCTTGAATTTTCTTAGCTCTTTTCTACTCCATAAATCTAGAATAAGCTTGTCAAGTTCTTTGAAATACACTAGTGGAAGTTTACTTTGCAATTTTATCAAATCTATAGATCAATTTGAGAAAAATTGACAATTTTACTATATTGGGTTTGTCTACTGCAAAACAGTATTTTTTAAATGTATCAGTAAAGTTATATAAATTTTTTTCATTTATTTTTTATTATGTTATGTTAATCACCATACATTACATCATTGGTTTTTGATGTAGTGTTCCATGATTCATTGTTTATGCATAACACCCAGTGCTCCACGCAGAATGTGCCCCTCTTTAATACCCATCACCAGGCTAACCCATCTCCCCCACCCCCCTCCCCTCTAGAACCCTCAGTTTGTTTCTCAGAGATGATAGTCTCTCATGGTTCGTCTCCCCCTCCAATTTCCCCCCTTCATTCTTCCCCACCTGCTATCTTCTTCTTTTTTTTGTTTTTTTAACATATAATGTATTATTTGCTATGGTGAGTGCTGTGAATTGTGTAAGACTGTTGAATCATAGAACTGTACCTCTGAAACAAATAATACACTATAAATTTTTTTTAACTAAAGGTCTCACATATCTTTTATTATGTTTATTTTTACAATCTTTCATTTTTGTTATGCTATTGTAAATGGCATTTTTGAGTTTCATTTTCTGGTTTTTGGTAATAGAAATGGCAATTGATTTTTGTACTGATTCTATATTTAACAAACTTTCTAAACTCTTCTTATAATTCAAATATTTTATCTGTAGATTCATTTGGGTTTACTATAATGACAAGCACATTATTTGCAAATAACGGTTTTGCTTCTTCCTTTCCAAGCACTGTAGATTTGTATGTCTTTTTCTTTTCTTATTGTGCAGGCTAATACCTCCAGTAAAATGTTGAATATAGTTAAGTAGACATGGACATCTTTTTTTTAATTATTTTAAAAGAATGATTTTAAGTTTTCAACATTGCATATATTAGTTTTACTAATCCTTTTTGTGGAGACTTTTTTAATAGATTGGGCAAGTTTTATTTATTTGCTTGCATTGAAGGCCTTGCTTCTTCATTTCTTTTATGTTTCACTTTTTTAAATATAAGAAGCATAGATATTTTTTACTTTGCATCTGATATTTCCAAAATCTGCAATACTTATTTTTCTGATTCTTCAGCTTATGGTTTTTGCTGACTCTCTCTCAGGTGCCTCATTTCTCCAGGTTTTATAACAATTTTTTTCATTATGATCTTAAGTTCCATGTAATGTTGCCTGAAGTAACATTTTTCTGCCTAAGGTTTGAGTGTGATTTTCCAGAGAGGAGGTGTGAATGCTTCTAGTAGGCAATGGGAGAAATACAACCTAAATTTCAATTTGAGTTTTTTAGGTAGTGAAAGGAATCTATTGAAACACTCCCCAGCTCCCAAGCCACACTTACAGACAAAACTCACAGGTGTCTGCACTTGGCCCTAACTTTTTGATTTTCCTAGATCACAGTGCCCTACATTCTTGGAAAGGAGATCCCAACTACACAACATATCCTTCTCTAGACTAACCACAGTCCACAGCCCACATTGCGGATGAGCCCTGGACAGAGCCCCTCGAAAAACCTGCCAGTATGAATGTCAGTCACATACTTGGGTATCTTAGTGACTCTCAGGGGGAGAATTTTCTTTCTGAACCCCCAGATCCAAAGCCAAGAGAGATGACTATGCCTCAAATGTATCCCTGAGTAGCATTTTTTTTTTCTACTTCACCCTTAAAGTGTCCTAGCTTTATAAAGGGAATTCCAATAATTTCCTACCCTGCTTGGATAAACTGACCATAAACCTCCAGAAGTCGACTTCAGGACTCCTAGGGATTGGCCTATGTCTTTAAGGCGAAATGGGGTTTTGGGTTTGATCTTCTCTTACAGATTTGTATTTATTTGTATTTTTGCATTTATTATTTTCAGCGTTGGAGAAAGTCTCTTTCTTTCTCATAAGCTCAGACACATCTTAAAATTAAATAAGTTATCAGGCAATTTGCTCCCCTGAAGCTCCCCTGACAGTAATTAAGACAAAAAGGAATTGGGCCATAAACAGAATTTGGAATTTCACAGTGTGTAACTAGACACGATGAAGATAGAACTTGGCCAGTGTCTATCTCTGGTGGCCTAACTATGGGGGTGGGCAGATATCATTTTATTTTTTATTTATTTTTTTAAAGATTTTATTTATTTATTTGACAGAGAGAGATACACAGTGAGAGAGGGAACACAAGTAGGGGGAGTGGGAGAGGGAGAAGCAGGCTTCCCGCTGAGCAGAGAGCCCGATGTGGGCCTCGATCCCGGGACCCTGGGAGCTCCCAGGAGGGACTTTGTATTGATAATTAGTTTGTCATGGAAACAGACATGAAATTCCCCTTCTCAAAGCAGCTAGAGTAAGCAAAGGAAGATGAAAATCTGATATAACATGTAAGTTTCCTGCATAAAATCCTTCAGTTGCTTTGTGTTGTTTATGTCCTCCCTGCCTCACAATCTGCCTCAGAACCTCTCTCCTTCAACCAAGATTTCTACATACTTTCCCTTTTCCCGTTATCCTGGCCTCCATTCAGTTCCTTGATTGGAACTTGCTTTTTCCCACATCAGGGCCTTTGCACATACACGAGATGCTCCTTACTGTGATTCTTCTATCCCTTATTAATCTGAAGATCCTCTATTTACCCTTCCAAGCTCAAGTGAACATTGCTTCAAGGAGCTTCGTTGATTTCTCTCTCAACCCAAACCAAAAACGAGCCTAGGTCACTGTTACATGACTTCCTTATTCTCTTTCTTCTTTACAACCATTATTAAAAATATTATAAGGAACTGAGTACTTAAATAATTAATGACTATGTACCTTTTCAGAATGTAAGCACCAGAAGGGTAGAGTCTATGTTTGCCTTCTTAGTGCATTTTTATGTATTTCTACTGCCTCAGATGGTAAGCAATGAATAAATATTTTTAAATGGATGAATGAATTAAATTATTGTGTAGGAAATGCTGAATTAGTTAAATCATTTTTGCCTTTGAAGATCTGTGCACTTTAATATGTTATGAAATATAGTACAAGTCACTGAAAATAAGATAGAAGATATACTAGATTTATAGGTAAGATTTACAAAAATTTACTGAGACAAAAAAGAGTACTGATGTTTAAAATATTTTGCATTAGGAACAATACATACATACTTTGAACATGGCCCACGGATCACTAATTTTCAAACTTACAATAAACTAATACCATATGTCATAAACAATGGCAGGGATCATATCATAAGTAAGACAAGACAGTAATGAAGACAAAAAGGAATTGGGCCATAAATAGAATTTGGAAAATCGCAGTGTGTAACTAGACACAATGAAGATAGAACTTAGCCAGTGGCCATAACTATAGGGTGGGCACATATCATTTTATTTTTTATTTATTTTTTTAAGATTTTATTTATTTATTTTGAGAGAGAGAAATAGATAGTGAGAGAGCAAATACAAGCAGGGGGAGTAGGAGAGGGAGAAGCAGGCTTCCCACTGAGCAGGGAGCCCGATGCGGGGCTTGATCCCAGGGCCCTGGGATCATGACCTGAACCGAAGGCAGACACTTAACGACTGAGGCACCCAGGCGCCCCGGGCACATACCATTTTAATTTAATTTTCCAAATTATTTCAGCATGTATATTACTATTATTTAAAAATAAATCATTCATTTCATTTTTCTCCAGAAAATATTACACTGTGCCTAAACCATCTTTACATATGTGTACTTGTATATGTATATATGTGTTTCTATTTTTATTTTAACTCTAAAACAAGGTTCTCTGATCCCTTTAGTGGATGTGTCATACTGTCTCACATGTTTTGGTCAGGAGGTGCTTATTTAATTTATGAAAATCCTTCTATGTGTAATGGTAAATGATTTTATCCTGACTTAGTAGAATTGAAGAATAATCCTTCAATATTAATAGTTAAAATACATCTATATGGCATAAAGCTGTGATAGAAAGGAATCATATATTTTAATATCACATTTTTCTTTTGGGGTCAGGAAATCTCAATTCCTACAGCCTGTCTTCCTGTTTAGTTCAGTTCAACAAATACCTCTTGAGGATTTTTCTGTACCAGTCAGGGTGTTACTTAGTGCAGAAAAAGGTATAAGTTATAGTCTCTGTCTTAATCGAAACAAATAGTTTCAACAACAGATGTGTGAACAAAGCCCCAGATTGTAAGAAATATAACTTGGTTTCCTGCAAGAACAAGGGCAGGTAGTCATACAAATTTCATAGCTATACTAGGAAATAATTTAATTATTTACATGGTTCTTTATGCACTGATTCACATTCAAGTTCTTAATAGCATTCATATCCTAGATATGAGTACACTTCTGTCACTACCTTTTCCACTTACGACTTCTTGCAGCAGCAATTTCACTAAAAAAAAGAGACTGACCCTGTCTAGTTTGGAAAGTACATTTCTGGAGATGGAAACACCGGCTGAGTTAGTGCTGTATAATATTATTATATCATAATTATTATATCATAATAATATTGTTGTGTTCTCAGAATTATTTTCAAGTTATCTTTCATTCTCTTTAACACTCTAAAGCCATGACAGAATGGTAGAATGTTCTTTGATTGAAATGAGAAAAAAAATGCACCCAGAACATGTGCAAGAAATGCATTAGGATGAAAATAAATATATTTATATTTGAAGTAAATTTTAAAAGAGCAAATAGAATTATAACAAATCAGCATTGCATGGAAGGCAGGGAAATGGAGTGTGTATGTAGATTTCATTTAGGTCCAAAAATGAGAGAATTAACCACTAACGATGCACTAAGTCACTCATGGGTGTTCTCTCTTTTACTTCTCACCAAATTCTGCAATAGAGACATTCTTTCCAAAGGAGTCACAGTAATGATTAGAGACATTACAAAGCATGCCAAGGTTATGTTCTTAGCAGGTAAAAAACAAAAATGAAGATTCAAACCCAGGCCTGTCAAGTCCCTAAGTGTGTGCTCTCTCTTGTAGCTTGCAATGCTTCCCAGTTATTACAATGGTGAAATAAAAGTATCACAGGAACCATACAGTGTGCACTTGGCACACAGTGCGTGCTTAACAAATGCTAAATGTCGTTTGTTGTTTTTGTATTGTGCTACCATCCAGTTAGAATCTTCTAGGGAAAAATAACCAACAAAGGGTCAGCACGATCATCATCACTAGTTGGTTTGTATAGCCAGTGTTTCTCACCGTGTATAGTATACTTGAAGCTTTTCACATTAAGGCATCCGAATCATCTGGGAACTTTCTTAAAATGTAGATCCTGATTTTTGAGGTCTAGGGAGGGCCCCAAGATACTGTATTTCTAACAAGGCTCACAGATGAGGCTGATGCTACTGACCCAAGGACCACAGTTTCAGTAGCAAAAGTTTAAACATCTGCCTGTGAGTCACCGGGTATGTTTATTTTTTTTTTATTTTTATTTTTTCATTTTATTATGTTAATCACCATACATTACATCATTAATTTTTGATGTAGTGTTCCATGATTCATTGTTTGCGTATAACACCCAGTGCTCCATGCAGAATGTGCCCTCTTTAATACCCATCATCAGGCTAACCCATCCCCCTACCCTCCTCCCCTCTAGAACCCTCAGTTTGTTTCTCAGAGTCCATAGTCTTTCATGGTTCATCTCCCCCTCCGATTTACCCCCCTTCATTCTTCCCCTCTTGCTACTTCTTCTTTTTTTTTTTTTTTTAACATATATTGCATTATTTGTTTCAGAGGTACAGGTCTGTGATTTAACAGTCTTGCACACTTCACAGTGCTCACCATAGCACATACCCTCCCCAATGTCTATAACCAGCCACCCCATCCCTCCCACCCCCCACCACTCCAGCAGCCCTCAGTTTGTTTCCTGAGATTAAGAATTCCTCATATCAGTGAGATCATATGATACATGTCTTTCTCTGATTGACTTATTTCGCTCAGCATAATCAGGTATGTTTATTTAAAATGCAATTACTGTGCCACAGTTACTTAATTAGAATTTGAATGTAAGTCTTGAGAATCTGAATTTCCCGCACATCTCCCGGTTCTTTTGCACACTAAAATTTAAGAATTGTTTGTGTGGTCTATGGCTTAATCATTTCTGTCGTACCATTGTGAGAGAACAGAAACATTAACTTTTGTTCTCATAACTTGGTAAGTTTTATATTTCAATTTGTTGAAAGACTTTTTGAGGCTTATCTTGAGATTCTTTTAAAATATGGCTTTGAGAATCAAAGATGTATATATTAGTGGCTAGTTTTGGATACTGTGGTGTCTTCTGATCCATAGCTTTTGCTCAGTGTTAAGAGTGAGGGTTCCAAATTTTTCCCTTCTCCTTCATATTTTATCCTCTTCCTTCATGGAGATAAATCCACAAAGAGATGAATCTGAATGAAGAGTAATTCCAGACTTCTTCCCTGAGGTGAGTCTTCATCCTAGAGTTTCTGGGGTGTGTGTGTGTGTGTGTGTGTGTGTGTGTTATATTTTGGGATTAGGCTGATGAAGCAGGCACTCATATTTAGGAGGCAACAACCACATGATGGTCCCTGTGGAAAGCCACAAAGGAGATACAAACTATGATATCTAAGGAGGTCAAGAGAAACATACAAACCCAGAGAACCTCAAACAAAAGTCATAGGAAGGATGTTCATGAGTGGTAAGAGGCTGGTTTTGTGTATCAAAAGGGGATCCTTGGAGAAGCTGCCTTAAACAGCTATTTGAAAAGGTTTAATTCATCTACTACTTACTGGCAGATCTTATATGTGTCACGTGTTGGACAGCAGAGGAAGGTCAATAAAAGGATACAGTCCTTTTTCTCATGCTAGTTGCAATCTAGCAAAAGAAGATAGCTTAAAAAAGAGAAATTAAACCTGAATTCCTGGTGGGAAGAAAGTCAAGGAGTAAAGTAACTTTACGAGGTTGTTTTTTTAATTCAGTGAGGAAAACCTATGTCCACAAAAGTTTTTAATAATATAAAATAACTGAAAAAATCCAAATATCCATCAACAGGTGAATGAATAAAGAAATTGTGGTATATTCACACAATGGACCTCTCCTCAACAATAAAGTGAATGAACCAATGATGTAGGTAAAACATGGGTGAATCTCAAAAACATTAAGAGAAAGAAGTCAGATATAAAACAGTGCACATTGTATGACTCAACCTGTATAAAATTCAATGGAAGGCTGAACTAATTGATGATATTAGAAATTAGAACACCAATCACTTACATTGATGGAGACTGGCTGGAAGGAGCACAGGGGAATTTTCTGAGGTAGTGGAAATGCCTTTTATTGTGAACAGGGTGGTCGTTAAGTATATGCATTTCTAACATTTACTTAAGATTTTGCATTTGAATTTATTGGCAGAGTTTCTTGAACCTAATTTTTTAAATAATGGCAAACATGGCAAACAA
The DNA here is from genome assembly GCF_009762305.2 of Zalophus californianus. Taxonomy (NCBI): domain Eukaryota; kingdom Metazoa; phylum Chordata; class Mammalia; order Carnivora; family Otariidae; genus Zalophus; species Zalophus californianus. Next base: position 81,603,336 of record NC_045595.1, read on the forward strand.
TGTGTCAGGGACCTTCTCCTGTCCTTACTAATTTACAAGTCCCACCCTTGGTTTTTTCATTGTCATTTCTTTCTCCTGGAGTTACTTTAATAATTACATAGTATTATAATGTTTGTAAAGCACCTAATACAATATGAACTTAAGTGTTAGCTAATACTACCATTGAGGTTGATAGTAATAAGGATTTCAACACCATGAATATCTATATTAGAAAGAGTTTATATCATAATGTAAAACATATACATGCATATATATGTGTGTGTATGTACATATATGTATATATACATATATATACACATATACATGGTACATGAGTATATGTGTGCATATAGATAAATAGATACATATTGTTCATGAAGAGAAAAGGCAGGTAGAGTTTATCTTGCAGAAGACCAAACAACTCATATATGGAGGTAATAAGGCAGCCAATATAGAGGGGTAGGGTTAATTTGTTAACTTGTGAAGAAATTGAAAGGCCATGACATGGAATTTTCATTTGATTTGAGAAGCAGTTGAAACTCTTATTTCAGAGAAGTAGATTAAGGCAATAGTGTATAAGGAGTATGGTTCTGATCATGTGAGGTATTTTTATTATTGTTCTTACTAGTGAGACCTTGGGTGCTATAGATAGCAGGATGATTGATGTAAAGGAAGGACCTATGGGGAAAAGAAAGCACTTAGAAAACTATTTGAAATTAAGAGTGTTTCCTTTTTAGTGTAGGTCTGAAAAAGCAGCTCTTTCTCTGAAGTGTAGTGGATTAGAAATGGCAGGAGTTGATAGTAAAAAAGACATGAAAAACCAAAAAGGAAGGAGAAGGCCAAGTTTCTTAACAGAAGGGGGTTTTTCAACAATGGAAATGTTTAAAAGGAATAGCACTTTGGCAGAGAGGAAAAGGAAGGCAACATGGAATATGTTTTGTTTCATGTTATTAAAAAGACCGGAAGTACAACTTCCTGGTGCAGGAGGCCTTGAGGGGCAGACAGAAGAGAGCTTCAGGAAGCACAGATCTGCTGTGCTGCCTTTCAGCTAGATTTGTGGCTGAGTCCTTCAAATCTCACCTCAGGGAAGTAAGATGGAATAATCTACTCAGGGAAACCCCCGAGTTTCTAATGGGATTTAGAGTAGTTTTAATTGTGCATTATCAAAATATTCCCACAGTGTGACTTCCTGGAATATTCCACATCAGGGAATTTCAATGGAAAGGACATAGGAGTCCAGGCATTCCTAGGAATGAAGCCAAACTTGAGTAATTGCTTACCTTCTTTTAACCTCAATTTCCTCAGAGACAAAATGGGATAATAACAGCATCCTCATAAGATTAGTTTTGAGGATTAAATGAGATGATGTGTGTGAGGTGCCAGGCGAGGTATCTCCTAAAAAGCATTTTCTCAAATAATGATGATTACAAAATCAATATCGTTGAGAATGTGAATGATCCTTTTAGTTTATTTATCTTCAACCTTCAAACTACTAATTTCTTAAAAAGGTCTTTAAAGAATGTTTACATTGATTCATTTGCTCAACTGCAAATACCAAAATAAGGATTCAAATTTATTTCAATTGTTTCCTCTCATAATCCTTACAATACTCATAGAAAGAGGTACTGCTTTTTGAGAATACTTTTGTGGGAAAAATGATCTTGCTTTGCCATTCTGAGGTTTGACTATTAGCATAAATATTGCTATGAAAAAAATTAATAGAGGCTGAATGCTTTATAAACATAGTGGATGGATTTATAATTCTATTCAGAGATGAGCGTTTATACTACACCATTGCTGATTTAAAATGCAATGGTTGAGATGTAGGCAAAGACAAAATTGAGTTATATCAAGGTGCTGTGTGTCACTGTGCTAGCCAGGGTATCTAATGTAATTTGTCTGTTACAGTGTTTATGAAACATTCCATCTGGCACAATATGCCTCTAAGACAGAAGGTGTTGGCAAATTAAAGATGCAAGCATCCCACATATGACTATTTACCCATTTATTATTTCAGCAGAAAGGAAGACAACCTTTAGAAAACAATGAAGAGATTAGCAAACACAGACACTTGATTCAGATATAAATTTGAGGACTACTACATTCACAATGATCAAGATATTTTAATAGGAAATGGGATTTTATTTTGAAGCTAAAAGCAAATAAATCCCAGATACATTTTTTTTCTTTTTGTTCATGGAAATGGTACTTTTTACCTTGGTTGGTTGGTTTTTGTTTTAAGAGAAAGGGATTTTGAAACAAAAATTGCACTGTCACAACAAGATATGTTAACAGAGCAAATTTTCAGGCAGAGTCTGAAAGAAAAACAGTCCATTGTAGATCTAGCTCTCATTAAAAACAAAAGAATCACTTGATGGCCGTTGATTACATTTCATGGATCTTTTAACAAATTGCAGTGAATGCTATCTTACCATACATCCCTGCAGTCAATTAACTTGGCACTTTTTTTTTAAATAATAACTTCCAGAGCGATAATATATGGAACTGAAAGGAGGGAATTCCAGCATTCGGTTGAAAGTTTCGATTCCCTGTTGTCTGACCTATTAACTTTCAGGGCACTTATCTGGATGCCTAACTCTGAAGGCCAAGGATTCACAACAGACCCTCCCCACTTCCCATTATGGGGACCTTTTATAGGAATATGTTTCCATTCTCAAGACAAGGCGATAATTATTTTTCTTCATGATGTGGCTTGCCTTTACAATCTAGTTTATTATGCAATTTAGAAGAAACTAAGGAAAGCTTAAGAAATGCCTCATGAATTCATGGATTAAAATCATTGTCTTAATTGGACACTCCTTAATCTCATGAAGGAGACAATGAAATTTATAGCTGCATGACTAAGTGCAGAAATTGACAGCTTTTTTCAATTAGTGGTCGAAAATATAATTTCAATGTGCTAGTGATGGCGAGTTAATTAAAATGTAAAGCACCGGTAAATTATGTAAATCAGAAATTGCATAAATCATAATCAAAATTCCTAAAATTCTCTCCCTTTAAAAAAATAATTTTGTAGTAAGCATACAGTTGGAAATGTGTGATCAAAGAAAATGTGTTATGAAAACAAACGCAGCCAATGATTTAAAAAACATACTCTGCAAATGGCAAAGTATGTTTTTTAAAAACTCTTGATAAATCATGACTGTTCTTTTTGCTGAATTAATCAGCTATTTTAGAAAGAAAATATATATGTGATTAGTTTAAACTTTAGTTATCATGATTTAATATGACCATCAGTTAGAACAAAGAATCTGATCTGATTTGATAGCAGATCTCTTTTTAAAATGTTTTCTATTATAAAATTAACATAACACATTTTTAGAAATTACTTAAACAAAAGGGAGAAACACCCATAATCTTAACAGCTTAACACACATTTTGTTATATGTTTTTAGTCTAATTTCCTATTCATTTTTTTATACAGAAATGTTCTTTTTCTTATTTTCTGTTGTATAGGCAGCATTTTGAGTCTACTAATCTTTATAATACTCAATTTTAATGGTTGAAGAATATCCCATTTTGTAGTTTTAAACCATCCCTTTATTATTGGACATGGGCATTTTCTTATCTGTAGGTTTTATTGTAATTTGAATAGAATTGCCACTTTAAAAGTGGTCCTAAAATGTAGAATTGCTAGCTTAAAGCCCATGAACTTGAAATTTTTCCTTTTGGCCATGCTTATTTCTTATTAGACTTTGAACAAAAGATACTTAGTACACATTTAAAAAATATATAAGTGAATGGATATTACTGTTAAGGTGTTCTGTCCATTCTAAAAGTATTCCCAAAAAGCTTATGAAAACTATGGAGTCATGGGGAACTGAACTGAACTCCTCTTACTTATTTGTGACCCAAGGCAAACTGCTTACATTTTCTTGGCCCCAGTTCTTCCAAGTGTGCAAAAGTACAGTATTAGTATCTACCTTTGAGCATCTTTGCTTGAATATTAAACAAGAAAAATGCGTGAAAAGTACTTAGTACAGTACCAAGCTAATTGTATCTCAGTAACATTCCTTAATTCCTTAAAAATCAATGTTGATATTGATGGTAATATCTACTCAGTCCCTCAGTAAATAAATTCATTAAACAGCATATCTAAAAATGTTTTTGGCCAAGCATTTTTAGCTAAATGCCTGATTATTAAATTAACACAACTAACTAAAATGTGCTAAAACGTCTCAGATGGGCCAAGTTTTTCTTTCCCCCTGGAATTGACCAGTAGTTTGGGCATCATATAAACTCTCTGGATCAGATATCTGTACAACTGATTGAATTGGCGAGGTAGTCGATCTGAATTGGCTCTTGAGACGGTATTTATCAGATAGATGTGACTCTGAGTGACGTGGATGGCTCTAGGCATTCACATCTCACACTGCCACCATGACATGCGGATGGAATGTGCTCTTCTCAAGCCTTAATTTGGCAAGGAATCTCTGCCTCTGAAAGCAAGAATGTGACAGCTGTCTGAGCAGGCACCCAGCATAAGGGAGGAATTATACAGCTGCAAAGACAGGGCTCTGCTCTGTCATTACCATCATCATCATTTAATATTTATCAGGGTGTCCACAATGTGCCTCTGCTTTACAGGCTGCAGGCATCCTTACACCTCAGGAGAGAGAAACAGATAAAAAAAACAGATAAAAAAAAAAACAGATAAAACATGCCAAAGATGAAACAAACACCCACACTTCATCAAATGTACCAGCACTATTTAGAAAGATGCTACTCATTTCTGAGTGCCGAGATTGTACATGCCGGTGGGAAACTTCCCAGCCAGCAATAGCAGGCCTTCAAAAGGAGAAGTAGCAAAGGTAAGGTTTGGGGATCTTTTTGAGCAATGATCCCGATACAAAGATAAGGTTGAACACTATTTTGAAGGTATGCTCTCCCCCTCTCTTTTTTTTCCCTCAGACGTGAGGTGAAAAAAGTGGATGGGACATCTTATTTTTCACGTGCCACACTTAAGATGTTAAATCACTTGGAGAATGCATTCATTTCTGGGAGCTTGCTGTAGAGTAATGGCAAACAGCCCGTACTGAAGCAAGGGTTTATAACACTATCCGCAATTTTTATTTTTTATTTTTTAAAGATTTTTTATTTTTTTTATTAGAGAGAGAGTACAAGCAGGGGGAGTGGCAGGCAGAGGGAGAGGGAGAAGCAGACTCCCTGCTCAGCAGGGAGCCCCATGAGGGGCTCGATCCCAGGACCCTGGGATCACGACCTGAGCCGAAGGCAGATACTCAACCATCTGAGCCACCCAGGTGCCCCCACTATCCGCAATTTTTAATTGTATACTTTTTTTCTAACAATTTGTTAATGTCTTTGACAGTAGGAGAAATTATGGAAAGTATAAAATAATTAAGGAAAATGATTCCTTAAATCCTTAAATCCACCATGTTTAACATTTTGTTTACTGCATTTCCATTCCGTCACATATCCATTTGGGAAAGACTTTCCTTCTGAAACTTTTAATTCTCTTTTCGTCATTAAAATGTAAGTACTTTCTCATTAAATATGAAATTGTTTCTATTATTCTTTTTAATAGCTAATCAACAAGAAATTCTTTATGATAAATAACTAAAAATTTTATTTTCTGGAACAAAAAGTCATGCCCATTTTTAATTTTGATGGACACCAACCAGTCTTTAAAACACACACATATACAATAAAAATCTACTCCCACAAGTAATATATGAGAATTTCCATTTGTTTATGCCCTCTCCAAGCCTGGATACTGGCTAAAGTTTGACATTTTTTGCTGTTATGATTTGTAATTCTTTGATAAAAATTGGCTAAAGAATTATTTCGTATGTTCATCAGCCATTTTAGATTTTTATTATGTGAATATATTGTTTATTTCACCACTTAAAATCTGGCTATCTTTTTTTTTTTTTTTCCCTGATCTGTGCTAGCTCTTTACATTTTCTGGTGTCAAAGCAAACATTGCACCACACAAAATTAAACACATAAGGGTAATGCAATAGCGTAGAGGCCAGGACTCCGACAGAACTCAACTCTGCCTAATTGAAGGGCAGGGAAGTTTTAAGTACTGGGGTGAGAGGGAGAACACAGGTCATCTGTGTTTACTAAGTAGCTTTACCCAGGCCCCAAACCAGACCGAGGAACTTGAAGAGAAGGTCATGGAACAGCATACGTTATACAGAGAGAGAGAGAGAGAGAGAGAGCACGTGAGCACAAACAGGGGGAGTGACAGGCAGAGGGAGAAGCGGGCTCCCCGCCGAGCAGGGAGCCTGATGTGGGACTCAGTCCCAGGACCCTGGGATCATGACCTGAGCCGAAGGGAGACTCTTAACCAACTGAACCACCCAGGCATCCCTGTGGAAAAATTTAATTCAGTGTCTTACACATTGGGAAAAAAAAAAAAAAGTAAACTTTCTCATATAGTCCTGACAGGAGGGACACTCATACTTTGCCAAAGAAACTAGAGATGTGTGAAGTTCTATCTCCCTTGAAGATTACATTTTGAAGAGGTAGCTCCCACGTCCTTGAGAAAGACATGCCTGAGTCATAAAACTGGCAGGAGATTTTAAAAAATTTTATAGAGAAGATTCTGGGAAGATGGCAGTATAGGAAGCACCAGGAATCTATCTCCCCTCCTAGACAACAATTGTATTGGCAGAAGCTATCTGTTGTAACTGCTCTGGAAATCTAGAGTCTCCCGAATGCTTGCAACTTCCAGGGGAAGATGTGGTGGTAAATTGTGGTTTATTTTGCTTAATTTCATCTCTTTTCACAGTAGCAACTACCTATCCCCATCCCTACTCACGGCAGACAATTATGCACCTGCTCTACACACACACACCTTGTGGGAACCAGAATGGACAAAAGCACCCTGTCCTCCAAATATTTGGATCTGGGCTTTAATTGCTGACTGCTGCTTCTGGTCACAGAGGTGCAGACAAAAAAGCTGTGGCCATTGTTGTTGCATCTTCCCCCATTATTGTGAGATGTCCCCAACACACACCAACTAAAGCAACTTCCAGGGGATTTAAAGGGCCAGTGCCCTTCCTCCCTTATCATTTTTCCCTTTGCCCCCTTTTGGGAGCCAGATATTAAGGACTCGAACATGCAAATGGGGGATACTGTTTAATGGGTAGAGAGTTTCATTTTCATAAGATGAATAGAGTTATGGAAATGATGATGATGGTTGTAAACATTATGAATATTACCATGTACACTTAGTAAACGTGGTAAATTTTATGTTATGTGTATTTTACCACAATAAAAAAATGGGAAAAAAAAGATCTACATATATCCCAAAGGGCCAGGAAAAGAATTTACAAGCTTTCTAAAGAAAATGCTCTAAGAAAAAAATAGGTCAGGGACTAGAATCAGGAAGAAACTGAGGGGGACATTAAGGAAGGTTGTTTTTGTCACAGGATATCATTCCCTTGAACTATATATATTACAAATATTTTCTCCAGGTCTGTCATTTACATTTTAACTTCACTTATATGTTTTTTTCTGCAGAAGAATTTTAATTTTTATAGTAATTAAGGATTTTATGCCTTATGTTGGTTTAAAAAGATTCTTTCTAAGTTAAGGAATATATTTTTTCTGTTTTTTAATGTGTTTTTTTTTTGTATATTGGCATTAATTCATCTGAACTTATTTCTTTGAAACTAATATTTTTCTCCAAATTTTATGGCAAAATATCCTAACCCTACTTGTTTAAAAGTCCATCCTTTTCAAAGTGTTAATGCCAGCTTTATTTTTTACCATGTTGTGTTAGTCACAGGGCTACTACTGATTTCACTCTAGTCTATCATTGTATCTGATTAGAATTCATGCACAAGGAGAAGCCAGCCATGTAAGGAACAGTAAAAGAGAGTGTTCTGGGCTGAGAAAACAGAAAAGGTAGAAGTCCTGAGATGGGAAAGATCTCATTATCTCATTTTTAAAGAATGAACAGGATGTTGGTACGTCTAGAGTGTAGTAAGTCAAGAGGAGAATGGTTCAAGATGAAATTTAAAAGATGAGTGGAGCCAGATCATATGGTTGGTGGTGCCTCTGCCTGGTGAAACTCACAAAAAGTGTGGGTGAAAAGTGTCTGGTCACTGCTTCTCTGGAGAAGATTAGAGACAGATAAGGTCTGTCTCTTCTCCAGGCCACTCTGGACCTCTGTCCTCCTCAGACTAGTTAGGCCTTCGATGGGATACAAGAGAACCTCCATTGGATGGTCAGGGAAATCTTGGAAAACACAGTGTGGAAAAAGAGGTGGAAGTTCTGTCTAATTACTTGATCGCTTAGATTATGCAGAGACTCTTCCAGACTCAGCTGTTGAAATGAGTGTCCTGTAGCTGCTTTCTCTCTCCAGACCCCTGTGTCCATTCATTCCCATTTCCTCCCCACGGCACTTTTAAATTCCCCAGAACCACACCGTTAGACATTCCCTAACAAAATGCACTGCTCTTCCAGGGATAAGGAGCTTCATCCTCCTTAGAACCCCTTACAAAATTGTGAGCCGTGGGATTTAATTATATTCCAGATGATCCTACCACAAAGATACCTGAGGAAGAGGCAGAGTTCATCAGGTCCCATCAAAGTATTACCTGTGATTTCCTAAAGTTTTAATATCCAATGGTATCTCTCTGTTATGGTATTTTCCTTCTTTCAAATGGCTTTCAAAATTAATCTAATATATGATTATTTAAAGATCTATACTTGTATCGTGGATTGCATGCAAATATCTAAAGAAGAATATAAAACCTCAGAGCCTTTGGTATATTTTGGTTGGGTGGGTAGGAACTGGTCATATATATACTCACAGGCAAAGGCTTAAAAATTTGAAGATAATTATGGTGATAAAACCTTACACTTAAAAAATGTATACATGTATGATCACATGTACTATCACATTTGAGTTTCACAACATCCTTAGAGGATAAGCTTAATTATTATTATCCCCACCTTACAGCTAAGAAACAAGTTCGGAAAGAAATTGCTTTCTTTCTTTTTTTTTTTGTTTAAGGATTTATTTATTTTATTTTAGAGAGAGAAAGAGAGAGACAAAGAGTGCAAGAGTAGAAGGAGGGCCAGAGGGAGAGAGAGAGAGACTCTCAAGCAGACTCCCTGCTGAGCACAGAGCCCACTGTGGGGATCAATCTCATGACCCATGTGATCATGACCTAAGCTGAAACCAAGAGTCAGATGCTCAACTGAGCCACTCAGGCACCCAAATTACTTTCTTAATGACATATATGGGCACAGAAGATGAATCTTGAACCCAGCTTCTCTGACTCTGTGACTATATGTAGCTCTTTCAAGTATACTCTTCTGTCCTTCTTCAATTTTACTAGGGAAGGAGCAATATCGTCACCATACTCTACATTTTTTAAGGGCTACTATTAGGCAAATGAACAATTAGCTCACTATTATAAAACCAAAAAACATCGTTACTTTTTATTCGTGAAGGCAGAAAGATTATGCTAACAGAACCTTGAACTGATGAATAACCTTTTATCATGAATTACAATGTAATACCTGTAACATTTAGCTATAACAATATTTTAATTTAGTGAAGCTTTCTGTAGTAATGTTAGCACACTTACATGAAAACCAAGCAAAAAGAAATACTGAAAGAATCTTAATGGAAGCCATTACACAGACAACTTACACTCTCAGAATATTTATAAGTAAAAGAAAAAATATTCTAAAGAAAGTCAGACAACTTTGGCCTGCGGTAAACTTGAGAAGCCACTGATAGCTTACTTGGACAGATTTTTGGAATCTTTGTGTTCATCTTCCTCCTTCTTTTCTTATGATTCCTCTTCACCATTTCTCCTACCTCATCTGGAACATTTCCATGACAGTGTCCATCCAGATACAGGAGTGTTCTCTGGCAATGTGTTTTAGAGTGGTCTTTACTGTATTTTGGAGATGGCATTAGCTCTTTGGGGGGGGGGAAAAGAAGGGCAACTCCTTAATTATAAGCTGAGTTTCCAGGCAACAAGTGCTACCCCTACTGTGTCATTTGGTCATATACATTCTGTTATGTAGGCAGTGGTTAGTATATGTGGGATAGTGAGTATTTCTTTTGAATATTATAATTTAAGAACTGCTTGAGTACGCCGGAGACGGTAACTTGCTCCCTTTGTTATAGTAAGAGATTAGAGTATATATTCTTAATTCACAGTTGCTGCCTTGGATCCAAAACTCTTCAGAAACATGGGTCATTTGATTTTCTTACAGCTAAAATTTAAGAAGAAGAATACTTGGCACATAGTTAATAATGCAAAGGGATACCAAACATGTATTTGGGAGAGAAAACACTCTTTTCTCAGTTGAACAGATAATTTTCAACACAAAACCTCTCTGACAAATTGAGCTGGGCAAATCGGCCATTTCAGGTCAGCCTGGCTGCTCTTGATGTATTCAATACAGAAAAACGTCACAATAACACTGCATTTTATATCTACAATCCCCGTGCACTATAGAGGAGGTCCCCTAGGTGCTAAATAAGATTAATAGCAGTGGGAAAGTTGTACAATAAACTCACAAATAATTTAGCCATTCCAAGGTGATTTATAATATACCTTTTTGTGTGGAAATAACACAACAAAACAAAGAAAACAAACCTCCAATTAGTGGGTGCACATATATATATAAAGTATATATATATATACACTTTAAATTATATATTTACATATACATAAACACATAGTTTAAGAGACCAGAAAAGGAGGTTGACTGGGATAGCAATCTGCCGCCTCATAGCCAGGAGGTACCATTTCTCTTTAGCAACAGGACAGATAAAGTCCACTTGGTTGATTTTTTTTCTGTGGTTTGAGCTATGGTTCCGAGGCTCTTTGTTGAGCATTCATAGGCAGATTAGGATTCCAGATAAACTATGGTCCCTGTTTTAATTAAGACCAGTAGGCAGCCATAGGAGTTCTTTTATAAATAAGTTACAGTGTATTTTCTCCATGAAGAGAATCAGGAAGCTGGGGGCACAATGAGAAAGAGAATGAAAAGTAAAGGAAATGGGAAAATGCATTGGATGATACCATTGATTGTTACCCAAAATTAATTTGTTCTTTTTTGTGAACATTTTCATCAGGAGAATCTCCATCAAGTGCAACATGATGTTTCCAATGAATTTCCTCAAGGCAAAAGGAGTAAAAATTCACTCTGTGTTGCAGCAAATGCTAACCCTGAAATTGAACAGAAGAGATCAATTCGAGTCCAAACAATAACATTTAAACAAATAACAAGAAAGACTCCAGATCAAGGGATGATATAATTAAAAGGCAGCCTCTTGAGAACTGAAAAGGTTTGGGGTTAAAAAAATTAAGTTTTGATAAAAAGAAAAAGGTTGAAAATGTAATCATATTTCAAAATTCACTTTTAGAGAAAAAATATATTTTTTTACACATTCAATTCAGAATGGGATATTGAACCTGAGTATACAAAGGACAGCAAGGACTGCTTTAGAGTGTTTTCATTATAATTGCTTTGATTTTCTTTGTTACAATTACTTGCAAGATCTCAGAGGGCAGATGATGGTTATCTCCATTTTTTTCAGAGAAAGAAATGGACACAGAGACATTCAATGATATATAACCAAGTGGTAGAGATAGAAACATTGGTTTTGTGAGTCCTTATCAGATATGAGTTCCTATAAAAGAAGCATTTTTAAAAAAAGCAAATGACAACATAGCAACAATATTTTCATGAAACAGTTTCTGATTTAAAATCAAAGTTTAATTTAAATAATACATGATTTCTAAACTTTGGTCCTTAGTTTTGAGATTAGGGTTGACATGTTTCTGATTAATATATGGATCACCTTGAGTGAATATGTGTAATATTTTAAAGGTTTTTTTCAGTTGTAATTTTGAAATAATTTTAGACTTAAAAGAATTATACAAATACTACAAAGAATCCCTTATGCCCTTTACCCAGATTCTTCAAAATATAACTAGAATTCACTGATCAAAATCAGGAAATTAACCTTGATAAAATATTAATATTTAAATCTATAGACCAATTTTGCCAATTGACCCCCCAATGTTCTTATACTGACCCAGGATCTAATATAGGATGAGGGTTCATTTTGTTGCCAAGGATTCTTATTTTCCTTTAATCTGGAAAGGTTCTTTCATTGACCTTTGTCTGTCATAACCTTGATATTTCTCAAGAGTACTGGAGAGTTAATTTGTAAAATGTTTCTTGACTTATTGTGATGTTTTCTCATGACTATGCTTTTTTGGTAAGAATATCTACCACAGAAATTATGCTGTGCCTTCTCATGGTGTCATGCTTCTCTCACGCTCATGATGTCCGTATGTGTTATTACTGGTGAAGTTAAGGTCATATCTGTCAGATTTCTCCACAGTAAATTACTATTTTTTTCTTTTTGTATTTAGTTAGTATCATGTGGGGAGATGCTTTGAAATTATGTAAATATCTTATTTCTCATCATACTTTGGTGTAGCATCCATAGATGATTCTTGACTGAAACAATTATTATATGTCTTTTATTCTAAATGTATTAGTTGGAATTCTGCTTTAAAGCAGAACCATACCGTCCTCACCATTTATTAATTCTTTCAATTTTTCAGTCAGTATGAACTCATGACTTCTTATTTTACTCTATGGGTAAAATATCTAGTACTATCATTATTTATTTTCTTTCTTTTTTGGGGGACATTTTGAAAATCAATCTGTTACAAGTGTCAGAAAAACAGGTTATAAAGGTAAATCGATGTGAGCTGGTAAAATTCCTTTTAGGGCTAAAATATGCTGTGCATGTTCCCACACATTGGAATGTTGTCTGAAGTGCAATTTGTTACCACACCTTCCTTTGCTTGAATTATCTTTATGAACCTAGAGACCATTACTGGGTTTAAAAAAGTTTTTCTGAGCTGACAGGCTGATGATCTGCCCTTAGGCTAATCCTTGGGCTCAGCTAGATGCTGCCTTGCTCTACTTCTAATCCTGCCCCAGGCTAACATCCAGAGCCCTTCACAGATCCATTCCTTATGTGCTCTGGGAAGCCCAAACACCAAAAGTTCTTTTAGCTCTATGTTTCTAATTTATCAAAATAACATCATCAGTCCCTCTCAGGTGGCCCTTCAAGATGTGTAGGCTGTTATTTGGGTTCTCCCCAGTAGAGATCCTGAGACCAGGACTCATTTGTAAGTAGTATATTTGAGAAGTTCCAATAACACAGGTAGAGACATGAGAAACAGAACGGAAAGAAGCTAGTGGAACGTATGCTCTTCAGCCAGCTGACACAGTATACAAGTGCAGCTAAATTCTGCTTGGACTCTGGAAATTGATATAAAACACACACATCATAATTAGGCAACCTGAAGTGTGAGGCAACCAGAATATTTATATACTAATTCTGGAGAACCGATGGTTGAGAGCTGCTCCTGGAGGTGTTCCTTCCTCAGTATTCTACCTTTGTGTGTGTGCATACACATGAGCACATAGACAGTGAGGTTTTCCATGGTTTCAGGGTGGGAAGCCAGTATCTGCAGAATTCCAAGTACTGGAATTTGGGGATTGGCTAGAGATACTGAAAGATGCTAGAGTTATGGGTGGGGCAATGATAAGGTCTGCTACCCAAGCCCTTTTGCATATTTTATTTAATGCTCAGAAAGAATCATGCCAAATAGGGAGAACAGATATCATTTTCATTTTATAAATCAAGTAACTGAGGTTTGGAGAACCCGAGTGACAACCTTAAGGTCACATACTATAATGTATGTACATGAAGGATAGGGCTAGACAATTGCAGAGCATAGGGGAAAAACACAATCTTCACTTCCCTATTCTAGAGCACAAAGTTGCTGGTATTAAGTTGACCATTACAAGGAAGAGATTTACTCCTTAGCTTTCTAAAGTGGGCCCTGGGACTTCTAAGCCACAGGAAGTCCTCAGACTTACTCCCAAGTGCAAAATGGCATGAACCATCCCCATTTCTCAGTGATTTACATTTTGCTGCTCTGCGTAATGGATACCACTGAGTAATGACCTATATTTCATTTCTTGTTGACTTTACATTAGGCAGTTTCTATTAAAGTCCTAATGTACCAAAACAAATGGCTGATCAGGAGATGGGCACATACAGCCCCAAAGTTTCCTTAGAGTCATCCACCATGATACACAGTCAAGCTAAGGCCTTGAATCTAAAAAATAGGAAATGCCTGAGCTAATTCAGCACTAAAAACAAAGGAAGTGTTCCATATTTTAATAGACATAAATGCAATTATAGATCTAAGAGCCAAGAACAGAATTATTGGACAGTCAAATGATATTAATTAGTTCATTTATTTACTCAGCTTATTAGTTACATAGTTCATTGATTGATTCCTATTATGTGCCTAACTCTATGGTAAGCACCAACACTACAAAAATACATGTCGCTGTCCCTGCTTTTATGGAACACACTGTTAGGAAAGTATGGAATGCAAGGAACTTCCTGAAAATTGGAAACACTTGTGATGCAAAATGATGTAGTCTACAACAGAATACAGGACGGTAGAAAATGAAACTGAAATGACAGATTGGGTCCAGATTGTCAAGGGCCTTTAATGTGATGACAGGGATTTTGGATTGTCTTAGGTAACAAGGACTCACTGGATTTTACTTTAAAGCAGTGGGATGACTTAAAAATAATATCAAGAAAGTGAAGAAAATTATTTCTCCCTCAAACAATTAGGCAATCTGGTTCTTGAGCACTATTCTCTCCTTCAAAGAAATGCCATGTTATTAAAAATGACCTCATAATTGTATGGGTCATTTGGTCACAACTTTTGAGTAACTTTGCCTTGTTTGTTTTCTTGGAGGGCACATCCTTTGCTTGCTGATATTTCACCCATGACTCTAACCCACCTGCAGAAAGCATTGAAAAATCTGTAGATAAATGTGTGGAATAATTTAGGCTATGCGTCTTTGTATTGCTTTGTCTCCTGAAGAATTTTTTTCAAAGGAAATTCTGAGTATGTCCCTACAGAATAATTCTCTTATTGGCTCAGTGAAATAATGAAAAATGGGAGAATGCCTAAGAAGAATATCAACACCAATAACATATAATTATTGAGGTTTTGTTATGTGCCAGGCACTATGCCAGGCACTGCAGGTGGAATTGTGAATAACATGGGTAGATTCATTCCCATCTTAATCTGACATTTGGGTAAATGGGGAAGCAGAGCTGAATCACGAAAAGAGCATGAAATTTTGGAGACAAAGATGTGAATGCCACATTAACTCTAAGAAAAGTGCCTCACTTCTTGGTCTTAATTTATTGTTTATAAAATGGAGATAAGATAGTCTATTTTTTATAACTCTCAGTCCCCATCCATCTCTTTCCACTAACTCTGCTCCATTCAAGTATTTATCTATTCTTTAAAATTTATGACATGTTTCTATATTTGTTTACTTCTCCCCTCATTAAAATGTAATTTCCATCAGGGCAGAGATCTTATCAGTCTTGGCTACTGTGGTAGAGAGAATAATGTTCCCTCAAAGATGTCCATGTTCTAATCGCTAGAAACTGAATATGTTATATGACATGGTGAAGGGGAATTAAGGTAGCAGATTGAATTAAGCTTGCTAATCAGCTGATATTAAGATAGGGAAATTACTGGGATTATCCAGGTGTTCAGATAAAAGACGAGAGTGGTAGCAGTGTAAAGACTCAGCTCAGCATTGCTGGCTTTGTAAATCAAAATATGAGTCCACAAACCAAGGAATGTGGGTGACTTCTAGAAGCTGGAAATGGTAAGAAAGTAGACTCTCCCCTAGAACCTCCAGCAGTAACACAGACCTGCTGACACTTGATTTTAGCCCATTGAGACCCAGTGAGTTCCGGGGATGTATAATAATTTTGTATTGCTATAAGCCACTAAGTTTGTGGCAATTTGTTACACCAGCAATAAGAAACTAATATTGCTATTCAGGACTTTTTTTCCCTACTACTCTGTCACTTAGTGCCTAGAATAGTGATTGTAACATAGCAACAAATAAATGTGTATGTGTATGCATGTGTATTTAATAAAGTAACGAAATGATACAAAATCAAGTGGAATATGACACCATAATTTAAAAGGGCACAGAAAGCTATAAGTAAAACACACACAGATATGAACATATAAAGGCCAAATATGTATCAAGAGATCTAATGTAAAATTATTTAATTAAAAGTATATCCAATATTTTACACAGATACAGAAAGATACATATTATTCCACAGAAAGTATCTTAGTGCTTTGGTTTAAGAACACAAAATTTTAGTAACATTTTTTAAGGAAAAGGCACTGAAAGACCTTCTGATAAACTATTGTCATTTGTTTTTATCAATTACTGCTTTGCCAAGCCCTTCTTGTTTTTAGTATTACATGAGAGCTGAGGCGACATCACTGAGAATAGAAGTAAAAGAGGTACAGGAACACTGACTTGATACTGGTATTTTCTGGGTAGTGTTTCCTTCTCACCATCATGGTCATTCTCATCTCTCTCCAATTTTTTTTAAAGATCTTTTTTAAAGATTTTATTTACTTATTTATTTGAGAGAGAGAGATAGAGCAAGCAGGGGGAGGAACAGAGTGAGAGGCAGAGAGAGAATCCAAAGCAGACCCTGTGCTGAGCACGGATCTGGACATGGGGTTCGATCTTATAACCCTGAGATCATGACCTGCGCCAAAATCAAGAATCAGATGCTTAACTGACTGAGACATCCAGGTACCCCTTATCTCTCTCCATCTTAAAGAGATTTCATTACAAATTCACATTTCGGTATTCATATTCCTTTTACCTAAATTAAACACCAAGCAACTCACTAATCTTATTTCATCATGATTGTAAGATAAGGTAGACAGAAAATAAACAAAGATAGGCACAAGCTAAGTCTGGAACAGCTTTTTGTGCCTTAAAATAAGAGATTAGTCAATGAATTACGGAAATATGTTAAAAATTCTCTTGAGCCAGTTTAAAGGGACTCCAAGTGGTCAAATATGGGACAGCTGGAACATAAAAATAAGTTATGTTAATGGACTATAGTTCATTGAATAAAACAAAAAAATACATGATTTCAAAAAGATACAAGTAAATAAATGGAAAGAGAAAGGAAATCTCCTTAAAAACAAAACAACTAGTATGTGTAAAATAGACAATAGAAAGAGTCATCTATAGATGCTAAAATTAGTGAATACAAGTTTGAGGAGGAAAAAGATATGTATAATACCAAAGTATTACCCCACAGATTATTCTTAACTACAAAGGGAAAAAATAATGGCATCACAGTGGAGAAATCTGGAAGGAATCATTGAAACAAGTAGCCACAGATATCAGTAGTTTGGAGTAAATCAACAACATGCTGCTTCTAAGATGTGCTGAGAAAGATACATTTCTGGGGTATTCCTACCAAAAATGTACATAACCTGAATAAAATTGTGAAGAAATATCAGGCAAATGCAAACACCTTCCATACAACAGTTGGCCTGTACTATGTCAAAGTATCAGACTGGGGGTAATTTTCCAGGAAAAAATGATCTAATAAAAGATGACAAATAAATATAATTCCCTTGGATCTTTTTTTTAAGATTTTATTTATTTGAGAGAGGGAATGAGAGAGAGAGAGAGAGAGAGAGAGCACATGAGAGGGGGGAGGGTCAGAGGGAGAAGCAGACTCCCTGCTGAGCAGGGAGCCCCATGCGGGACTCGATTCCAGGACTCCAGGATCATGACCTGAGCCGAAGGCAGTCACTTAACCAACTGAACCACCCAGGTGCCCCAATTCCCTTGGGTCTTAAAGTGGATCCTGAACCAAGGGAAAATAGTCATAAAGGACATTATTGGGGCAATTGATGGAAATTAAATAGTGACTGGGAATTATGTGAAAGTACTGAGCCAATTTTAAATTTCCTGATTTACATAATGGTACTGTGGCTAAATAAGAGAATATCCTTATTCTTAGGAAATTCACATTGAAATGTTTAGAGATAAAGAGATATACATGTCCAGCATAGTATCAAATGGGGTAAATATATAGAATAGGTGAATGTAAATAAGTGATATACATGTTCCTTCAGTATTCGTGTGACTTTTCTGTATATTTGAAATTACAACAGAATTTAAAATTATAAGCAATACTGCTATGGAACCTGGGCTGGATCGCCTGGCGGAAGAACCAAGCGGCACTTGGAGATCTTGGAGGATAGGAGGTTTATTTAAAGCAGGCGGGCTCAGAGGAGAATGGTCTCCAAAAGTCTGAGCTCTGAGCACAAAGGGGGCAATTTATACACTTCTACTTCCGCATATTTGGCAATTTTGGCGCGTGCACGAAGTGGGGCAGGGAGGAGAACCTGGACTGGTGCGTGCGGGAAGCAGAGCCGGGAGAAGAACCTCAAAGAACCCAGGGTTAAGGACTGGGACTCTCTTGCTGGCTCGGTCGGCCATCTTAGGACAATACAAATTAGTTTAGATTTGATAACTTCCAGAGAGGCTGACAGTCAGTGCCAGGCACTGATAAAGCTATCAATGAGCCATGAGCCAGTGAAGGTATTATTTATATTTTTACACCTGCCTTGAAGAGGGAATTGATAGTATCTAATAACTGATGATTTTTATACTTGTGGTAGGCTGAATAATGTCCCCGCAAAAATATCCACATCCTCATCTCTGGAACATGTTATGTGATAAAAGAGTCTTTGCAATGTGATTAAGTTAAAGATCTTGAAGTGGGAGGTAATCCTGGATTATCTGGGTGGGCCCAGCATAATCACAAGAGTCCTTTTAAGGAGACAGAATAGAGGGTCAGAGTCAGAAGGAGATTTGAGCTGAGTAGAGAGAAAAAAGATTTGCACTATGAAATGTAGGTGCAATATGATACCATATATGTAAATTCTTAAAACATTAAAAATAGCACTCTATATTAAAGAGATATATATATGCACAAATGTATGCCTATAATATGAAATCATGTATGGAAAGGATGCACATTCAATTAAATGTCACATCTGGAAGAAAGAAGGGGACTGAGTTGGGGAGAGGATACCCAGATGATTTGATCAAATAAACAAAAATTAGTAAGACATGATTAATAGATATGAACATTGAGGAGAGGAGTCAGTAAGATCAATATTTGTAAACTCCAGTAAATATTTGTTGAAAACTGTAAGCAAGAGTCATAATAAAAATGGAAGAAGAGCATGTTTTTGGGAAAATGTAATAATTTCTGATTTTGATCTCCAGACCTTGGCGACGTTCTCTAAATGTCTACCGAGGGTGATGCAAATATATCTATGACACTACCGTTGTCCTCAAGATGATTATATTCTGGACCAGGGGTAGGCAACATTATTCTGTAAATGATCAGATAATAAATATGTTCGCCTTTGAAAGCCATATGTTTTCTATTGCCACCATTCAATTCTGATGTTATTGCATGAAAGCAAATGTAAACAATACATCAATGAATGAGTGTAGCTGTATTCTAATCAATTTGTATTTACAAATACAGGCAGTAGGCTGAATTTGGTCCACAAGCTGTACTTTGCTATCTCTTATTAGACTCAATATTTCACATTTCTTCACATAATATTGCCTATAGTTTCACTAACCTATTGATTGAAAAAATATACATGCATGGATAAATTTATGAGCCCCCTTCAATAATTCCATTCCTCCCCAGGGGCTAGGCCTGGGGAACCACTGTTATGGTGGAAGTAAATTAAGTGTGCAAATAATTAAAACACAAAAGCGAACACACTAGAAAAGGGATTTGAACGCAGATCTTTGGGAATTTACCTAGGAAGGTAATCAGTAGGGTGTTGGGGAATGTTTGGTATGTGAGTGGGGTGTGGCTGGATGTGTACAAGCATGCTGAAAATTACATGAGCCAAGAAAGGCAGGCAGCCCAAAAAACATGTGTATGGAAGGAGAGAATAGGGATGATGCTGTTGTTTGGCGAATGTGCAGATTATATGAAGGGGTGAGAGGTTAAAATGCTCTCAGAATGTAATTTGGAAATTAGGTCTTCAAAAGCCTTAAGCGTTAAGTCTAAGACCTATGTTTTTGGAATCGGTAATTTCTCGCTACCACATAAATCTTAGGATACTCTATTAATTTGCACCATAACACAGTTCTCAATGTTCAGCTTGCTGAGAAAATGGTTGAAATTGCTTTCAAGATACAGGGTCCTTTTTTTTTTTTTTAGATCTTTTTTGTTTTATTATATTTTGGCTTACAACACTCTGGAAAAATGTGTTCATAAACTCCAAGACCTTTCAAGATATCAAATGCATTTTTTAAAAACTGGTGAATAATAATGAAAATGACCTAAGTTTTCTTACTCTTTCTGCCAGCTTATTGTTGTCCATATTAATACACCTTGCTGTATCTTATCTACTATGGTTTAAAAATCCACTAGGGATGAAACTACTGAAGTAATTTGCAGTTTCTTCCCTTGACAAGTTATCACTGTGGTCAGATCAATTTCTTGTATTTTCAGAGTAAATTTTTTCCTCTTAACACCAGCCTATAATTCCTTGTTTCATTGCTAAGAAGGAGACTTCCTCCTTTCAAGCTTTGTTTATCTTTCTGTATGCTTTCCACATGCAGCTTCATAGTTCATCATATTGTGGCTTCAGAGTTGAATCATATTATACTAGGCAAATCCAGCAATCTAAGTATTTCTTTTTTTAAAAAAAGACTTTATTTATTTATTTATTTGACGTAGAGAGACACAGCCAGAGAGGGCCCACAAGCAGGGGGAGTGGGAGCGGGAGAAGCCGGCTCCCTACAGAGCAAGGAGCCCGATGCAGGGCTCGATCCCAGGACCATGGGATCATGACCTGAGCTGAAGGCAGACGCTTAACGACTGAGCCACCCAGGCACCCTGCAATCTAAGTATTTCTTAATATATCAGCCTTCCCTGACGCCTTCCCATGATGTATTATGTTGCCAGGAAAAACCCAAGCACATCACCAAATATTGCCTTCTCTGTTTCCTCTCACTTGTTGGCTTTTGGCGCAAGAAATAGTGTTTGATGTCTATCCACATGACAGAAAAATAACCATGATTTTAACAGGAATTTTAAAAAATCAAAACAAACAACCCCAAAACAAACAAACTATATGACTTTTTCAGGTTTTAGGCTAAAAGCATGTTTGGGATTATGTGCATGTTTCTGTTTGTGTGTGTGCATGTGTGTGAATGCAGATGAATCATAATAATATCCCAGAACTCTAATTAACCGGAAGAAAACAACATTAGCAAGAAGCAATTATTATACACACTGTGTTTAAGTATCAGTACTTGTATTTACAAAGAATTGCCTAACTTGGGGTCTACTTAGTGTTTACTAGTCCTTCTCAGAAATCAGTGAAAAACAAAGTGGGAGTCTTGTAGGCAGAAAAGGAATCATGGGGGAGAAGATCAAACTAGACAACCAAAAGGAGAAAGAGTGGTATTTGTGATAATCTTTAGAGCACTCCTTCTCAGACACTCGAATACTTGATTCCAACTAATTCCCCACTGTCTTAACAACATACCCTCTCTAACTTGAATATCAATTTGCCTGTCTTTGGTCATGCTTCTGGTTTGTTTTTATTTCTACTAGATAGCATTTTTCAATGTATTATCATTCTGTGTGTATCTCCTTTATTCTCCCTTCTAGGTCTCTGCCAATAGAACGCCACCCATGTTAGATACAACCCCATGTGTCTCATGAAAGAATCTTGGTGTTGAGTTGTTTGCCCCAGTGAAACGTGAAAAAAGTTTTTAGCCCATTTCGCACCAATTCTTTTTAAGTGAAAATGTCTTGAACCCTGTATTAAGAAATTTCATAGGATCCAAATTCAAAATATATAA
This sequence comes from Zalophus californianus, assembly GCF_009762305.2. Classification (NCBI taxonomy): domain Eukaryota; kingdom Metazoa; phylum Chordata; class Mammalia; order Carnivora; family Otariidae; genus Zalophus; species Zalophus californianus. Next base: position 81,625,179 of record NC_045595.1, read on the forward strand.
CATAGTCCTTCCCCCCATTATGTGCTAATTCCATCAACAGAAGCAATTAAATAATTTTGGTTTACTCGTTGTTTATAATTCCAAGCACCTCTTCATTCACGCCTCTTTATGAGGTGGATATTTGGAGGATTTCTTCAGTATTTTCAGTGTTAGGCTTTTTTCTAATACTTAATTCATAATGAAAAATAAGTTAGCAAACATTGAATTTTTTATTCCAAGCAATGTAGACATTATCAATTTTAAGAAATATATATTAATGGAGAATAACAGTCAACATCATTTATTTCATTTTGAAACATTCAAATAGGTAACTAGAACTGTGCTTTTACATCTTGTCTCTGTCTCTTTGTGTTCAGAGCATCCTGCTCTGAACCAGGTGGATATATGAAACTGCCCTGGATTCCAAATTTGAGGAAACTGGTGTTAAAGTGACTTGGTTTTTCATTTATAGTCACATTTCTACAGATATACATAACAGATGTACAGTGAACTTTGTAGTCTTTTCCTATCTCCCTCTGCATGAATTTTAATAAAATATAAGCTTTGTAAATCTGCTTATGTTTTAATTATATGTGCTTATTATGAGAGACCATTAGGAAAAAAAAATCCCTACTAGTATCTGAAACTCTCTGATACTATGAAGTATCAATATATTTTTCTTATATAAAGCAGTACAGATAATAAACAGTTTATGCTTTTTATTTCATGGTTGTAAGTAAGAAAGACAAGCTTTGCAGGTTTGTATGTTGCACATTTCCAATAAGGAAGCTGAACATGAAGAGTCAGCACATGCTTTGTTTAGAATTCACATATGCTTGCTTTTTCCATGTGTTTGTTTCTATTTAAAAAAAAAAAAAAGGAAGGATGCCTGGGTGGCTCAGTGGGTTAAGCATCTGCCTCTGGCTCAGGTTATGATCCTGGGGTCCTGGGATCGAGCCCCGCATCGGGCTCCTTGCTCTGCAGGGAGCCTGCTTCTCCCTCTCCCTCTCCCTCTGCCTGCCTCTCTGCCTGCTCATGCGTGCTTTCTCTCTCTCTCCATCAAATAAATAAATAAAATCTTAAAAAAAAAAAAAGAGGAAACCACTTGTCCATCAGTGCCCAGACTCAAGTAAGAAATGTTTTCAACTAGAAATGTTTATAGTCCTTAATTTCTTCTGCAGGAGAATTATTTAAAGAAATTAAAATTTTTGAGAATGATTTTCTTAGAGCAGTCATGTTCTAAGTTCCTAACAGGTCAGCTGTGTGTTCTGAAAGAAATCAGGGTGAAAGAAATCACACACCTAAGCAAGCTTGTTCTGCATCACCTCCAGGACCCAAAACTGTTCAGACCATTGAAAATTCTACATTTGACAGAAGCTGGAGACAATGCCGAAAGAGCCTAAATAGTACTAGCCATTATCATTTATAAAGGTTAAGAGAGGGAGACCTACAGAGCTAAAGGACCAAATAAGCTTTTGCCCAAGGAGGAGAGACATCGTCGTTATATTTTTAGATATTATTTCTATAATTCTGTTATCTGTAGGTAATAACATACCTTCAATCAATGTACAAATAGATACTGAGTATCTACAGTATAAAAGACTGTGATAGGTGCTGTGGGCTGGTCTATGTGGTGGGCAGAATTCTAAGACGGCCCGCGAGATTCCTGCCTTTTGACGTACATGCCTCATGTAATTCTTCTTCCTGAACGTGGGCAGAATATGTAGATAGGAGGGTATATCAGTTCAGGGATTTCCATAGGTATGATGATGTTATTAATCAGTTGACTTTGAGTTAATCAAAGTTCATCAAAATTAACCCACTAGACCTATGGGAAAGCAGTAGAGGAACAGAAAGAAATGGAAAGAAAAGGACAGAAAAAAAAAAAAAAAAGTGTTTCTATTGTCAGAAATAGCACCAGGTGTTCCAAACCTAGGAAATTTCAAAGGGAGATAAAAGGGCAGCTCCTGGAGAAGAAAATAGATTGGTCTTCACTAAGTTCCCGCTGGGCTTCGGAAACATCAGCAGAGGTTTAGTTAGGAATTTTCTGAGTGACTCCAGAGAGAAGACAAAATTCTGCACATTTTAATACTGATTAAAAAGCTCATTTGGTCCTGCCTGGCCCACCTTGCCCTTCTCACCTGACTCCTCCATAATCAACACTCCTCTCAACATATATATGTTACTACCCGTTCCTGTCCCTGACGTACCATGCTTGGTTTTACCACAGTACCTCTGCAGTTTTCGCTCATTTTTAGTCTCCCCCATTGGTCTGATCGGCGTCTCTGTATTTACAAGGAACATTCACTGGATACAGTGAATACCTCGGTCATAGCATCGATCACAGTTTCGAGGTTACCCACTACCTTATCTGTCTTCCACTCTGCTATGACTGCTTTGAGTTTATGTAACAAGTCTTTACTCTGCACCTTTAGCTTATCCAATGACACTCAAAATATTAAGTGAAAAAGATCTGCTTTTAAGAATGAATTGGTGTGGCCAAACATACATTTTTTTTAGAAACTGTGAATCATTATACGGTTTCCCATTCTGTCAGTGTGTTCTTCCCTAGGGTTAAGAAGACATATTTCATGAAGACCTCTAAAGCCGATGGGGCAATCTAACGCAAGTTTTGGGAATAATGGAGCTGGAGCCACATGAAAGTGTCACACTTGGAAGTAAGGTCAACTTGCTGTGACTAAAGAAATTCAGAATAGAGAAAAATGTTGCAAAGGCTACAGTAAAAGATTTACCAACAATGCTGCAGAGGGATATTTTTTTCACATTTTTTTGCAGTTTCTCTCGTATATGAAGTGTCAAGTATAAAGCACTACAAATAGTACATCAAAATTTCCGCAGATCTTTCTATTTAAATGTAATCCTGCTGCTAGAACAGACTCTATTTTGAAATATGACAATACCTTCTGATCTCTTTTCCCTTGTTTTTCATTATGGAGTACATTTTCAGGATAATAGGATGTCTCCCTTTTAGTAGCACATCTGTTCCTGCTCCATAGTCTTCGCTTGAAATCATAATTTCCTCTTTGGGAATATACAATTGGTGGCAAGTAGAGATGATTATGATGTAATAAACAGAAACGATGACTTCAGGTAGGTAATAATAATTAAGAAACCAAGGTTTTTGCTTCCAAGTAAATTCCTCTGCTGATTGAAATGAGGAAAAACGAAACCAAAGTATGTGTGATGCCTGAGCAGAATGCCTCAGAATCGAACGTCTCCTCTTAGACCATCTCTGATTTGAGGCTGTCTATTCCTTACGGTTTGTGTCGCAGCTCTTGTGGCTAAAAGCGTTTGTTATTGTCACATATACATAGAATGCATGCGCGCACGAGCGTGTGAATCTTAAGTTAGTTTCAGTTTATTATTAGATAATATAAAGAGTAGAAATTTCTTGGGAACAGACTTGGATTGAATCCTGGCTGAAACACTTGGTTCTGTGACTTTGGGCATCTTACTTAGCCATTTTGAGCCCCAATGCCTGCTTCAGTAAAACTTCAAATGAAAATACCAGCTTCTTTGTTCTCAAAATTTTAGATAATATTTTTAACATGCGTTTTCAAATGCATGGGTCAGGATGTCTGACTATGAAAGTGCTCAATACAGTGGGTCTTCTTGTTCTGTGAAAAATTATCTCTAGACTTCATGTGACAGCTCTGTGCTTTTAGTTACCAGTTTCTAGTATTTAATATTGTCTTTGCCAGTGTTTGTCTTAGGTCCCTGAGTGCTGATTCCACATTTTGTCTTTTAATCAAAGTAATCTAGCTTCTGTTTTCCTACCTGCTTATACCCGTCTGCTAAACACTGGTTCCTGCCTAACTGAATTTCTACAAAAGAGCATTTTAAAAGCTTGAAAAACTGATGGACTCTTAAATAAAAATTCTTATGGAGCCCTAATTTTGACTAACTTTATAAATGAATATTATAAATACATAAATATCTATATACCAAATATAATTTTATATTTATTATGTTCTTTAAATACACACACAATATTAGGTATAGAATCTTTGTGCTTAAAGCTATTTATAATTATAAATAACAACAATAATTAACAACATAATGATGAAAATTCTACCAAATTAAAAAAAAGTAAAACATTCACTCTAAATAGTATCTTGCTTTCTAACCCCCATACGTTAATTTTGTCAGTTGGCTTCTAAATCTCAGGAAAATGGAATTTTAAAATGTGTATTCTTTTGTGTCTGACTTCTTTTGCCAAACATTATGTTTATGAGATCGATCTGGCCATTTTGTCACTACCATGAATGAATTCTAACCATTCTGTCTTCTCTTGCGTTATTAGCTCAAGATTTAATTTCCCCGAAAGAGACCTGTTACCCAGCGGTGTAGTGGATGTGTAATGCACCATGGACATTTCCCTTCAGGAATGAAAGACTTCCTGTCCCGGCTGCTCAGAATGCCGTCAATGGAAAGCCATAGCCAACAGCCCCGATGGGAACTCTTAGCTTAAGAAAGCTACACTCTCCCTAATTGGAGTGGTCTGTAAATAACGATTGGCATGGGGCTTTCCCCTCATCCTAACTCAGCACAATACCAAAGGGTCATTGTTGTTCAGAACTTGCTGTGACATTAGCTGAGGTCTCCACTGAGACTGTGTTGTGGCCCAACTTCTCCCTCTGTCCAAACCTGCTTGCTTCCCTTTCCTTCCAAGAGTATTCCTTATGCAACTTCCTGCAGGTTCGCCACCCTCTTGGAGTTAGCTTCCTTCAGTGTCTAAGCTGCCTAGCCATGATCAGGTAACCTGGGGTAGTGAGAAAAAGGCTTTGCTCTTTTGGATGCTAAGCAATTAGATGCTTCTGTAACACCTACTTACCTAGCTTATTTGGCCTACACTAAATGAAGGGAAGTCATCTCTCAAAAAGGTAAGTAGAATGTTGAGCTGAATAATTGCAAAAACTGGCAGAAATTCACTCTAAGCAAAGATATGGGGGCAGCAAACAATTGACAATTTTCCTTCCTTATAGGAGAAAGGGTCTTGTATTACTTTTAGTAGACCTGATATCACTTATTTGTAGCTTTTTTTTAAAGATTTTATTTATTTGAGAGGGAGGAATAGAGCATGAGGGAGGGCATGGGGGGGGAGCAGAGGCAGAGGGAGAAGCAGGATCCCCACTGAGCAGGGAGCCCGCCCCAGGGCTTGATCCCAGGACCCTGAGATCACAACTTGTTGCTTAACCAACTGAGCTGCCCAGGTGCCCCTCACGTATTTGTAGCTTTAATGTTACCCCCTTGTTATGGACTGAACTGTGTCCCCCCGCCCCTCAAAGTCATATGTCGAAGCTGTCAAAGACAATCATGACGGACATTAGTTAAAGCAGTGAAAACACATTTTACTCAGTAAGTACTGACAGTAAAAGAAAGAACTGAGCTCCATTTGCTTTGTGCAGATGTGATCCGGTGCTTCAAAGGAAGAAGGAGAGAGGAGGGAAAGTGGAGGCTCACTAGGGTCTGAGAAGTGAAAAATTACAAACAATTGGCCAGTGTGAATGTGAATGTGATTAGGTCAGCTATTTGTGAGCGGATAGTGATGGAAGTCAGGATTCTATCTGCCCACAAACATGGGAAGACATTAGTCCTATCCTTCCTGATGACTAATTTCAAAGGAGTGGCTCTCAGGTCCTTGAGAAAGACATATGTGGTAAGAGATGCCTATTCACAATTGTAAGCCCTTTTTTGTAAATGCTCTAAGGCGGTTAGTGTTGGCTAGAACAAACAGTGGATTCTCCAGGCAGCACTGAGTTTTCTCAGAGAGGCTTTTTAATGAGGGGGCTCTGGGGCTATCCGAGGGACATGGCTTATGCTGCTAGCAGCCATGGTAGAGTGTGCTCAAGTCTCTTCGTGCAGAGGTGTGTCGTGCTGAGAGTTCTAGAGCTCACAAAACATTAACATGTGACTGTCTTCCAAGATAGGGTTTTCAGGTGGTAAATAAAATGGGGTCATAGGGGTGGGGCCCCAATCTGATAGTGTTGGTGTCCTTATAAGAAGAGGAAGAGACTCCTGAGATCTCTTTCTCTCCACATGCACAAGGGGACAAAACCATATGAGGACACAGCCAAAAAGCAGCCTTTGCAAACAAGAAAGAGGGTCAGCTGATACTTTGACCCAAGACCCCCAGTCTTCAGAACTGTGAGAAAATAAATTTCTGTTGTTTAAGTCACCCCGGCCATAATGTTTTGCAGTGACAGCTCTTGCAGTACACCTCTGTACACACGATATTTAAAATCACACTTGGTACCAATTTTAACGTTCTGTGGTAATACATTTGCATGACTATACCCACAGACACATTTTTATTTAGAAACCACAAACAAAAAGAGTTCTTTTTCAACGAAGGATGTTTACTAGATATGCTAATTTCAGTCTCCCTCTGGGACTTAAAAGATTTGTTTATAGTTAAGCAGCATTTATACTCATTTATACTAACTTCAAAAAACGAAGGCATTGCCAAAAGATGAAATGTGAATTGCTTTTAATTCTACTGAGTGGACCAAACCAGAATGTTTTTTTGTGACATAATATTGATGTATTTGGATGGATTAACTCTTCAAATATAATTAATGAAAAGTATCCAGAGAATAACAGAATGAATGTAAAGTATCCAGAACAGTGCTGAGAACACAGTAGATATCCAATCAACAGTAACATCCTTCTACCCGCCCCCTACAGTCCATCATACTGTTACACAAATACGAATGTATACACACACATCTCCTTGCCTTTTGAGGCTTTCATAACACTTGGCTATAACTTCACAGAACTCTTTATGTTTTATACAGTACCTTACAAATAGAAGTGATATGTCTCATCATTTGAGAGATATCAACAATTAACAAACTAAAATAATGATCTATCAGTATCATTATTATAAAAAGTGTAAAGTTACACCATGATAACATAGGATAGAAAATGATTGTTCAACTCTATAGGTTTTTATCAAAAGCCTGAATATATTTCCTAATCCAGGCTGGTGTACATAATTATATCCATAGAGAATTGGGATTTATCTTACTAGTTATTTGTGACCATGGTTCCCAACAGTTTCTTTGTTTTAGAAAATTCTGGTAAATTTTCATCATTTTTTATCAACATTTGGTCTCACCATTTTTTCAATTTTGAAAGGAAAGGTACCAAAACCACAAATTCATCCTCACTATTTTGCCTGATTTGCGTTTTATACATATAATGACACGGATGTTAACATACAACAGTACAGAAAAGTTAGCTCACGGTGTATGTTTAAATTGGCCCATACAGCAATGAGCAGTGGGCTGAAAATAAGATTAAAAACAATCTTCCAATTGTAGAATAAAATGATTATATTTAGTCTGAAAGACTCCTTCAGGAAAAGGTTTGCTTTATTTTGCTGTATCCAGAAACAGTTTAGGAACCAAAAAAAGAAAATCAGTGATTTCCCTTGGGATGACATCTGACACAAATACATAGATCACCCCAAACCCACACAATTTTACTGAATGATGTGTCATGATTCTTCTTTCTTTGAGTCTCCTATATGTCACAAAGCTTCAGCCAATCCAGTACTTATGGGACCTAAGCATCTGCCTCAATAGTTCCTGTCAATTTCTACTTTTGTCTTAGTCAGCTCAGGCTGCTATAACAGAGTACCATAGACTGGAAGGCTTATAAACAACAGAAATTGATTTCTCATAGTTCTTGAGGCTTAAGTCTGAGATCAGGGTGCCAGCAAAGTCAAGCTCTGGTGGGAACCCCCTTCCAGGTTGTAAACTGCCCTCTTCACACTTTGTCCTCACATGGTAGAAGGGGTGAGGGAACTCTCTGGGTTTTTTTTTTTTTTTTTTTATAAAAAGAGCACTAAACATTCATGGGGGCTCTGTGACCTCATGAACTCATCACATCCAAAGTGCCCCAGCTCTAAATACCATCACATTGGAGATTCCATTTCAACATATGACTTTTGGGAAGACACAAACATTCCATTTATAACAGAGTTCATATCAGATTGACGTAAAAAAAGAAAACCTTTTTTCCTCTGGACAGTGAAAAACACTTTAAAAAGATGCTTCTAGATCAACATTGGTTAAGCAAAATTAGACACACCCTGTAATAAAATTAAATATAAAATCTAGCTAAGAGATCAAGAAACTGGTGGTTCCCTGATGGTCCCAAATGCAGCAGAGATCTACTCTTCCGTGCTGCCCCCACTTTCAGTTTCTCCCAAATAAAGAAGCAGCACATTTTATTGAGTTACATCTTGGAACTCTTACAAGATCATTGTACCAGGAAAGACGACTGTGCATTGAAATGTCATGCACATAGACATGGAGGTTATCCTTCCCTCTGTATTCTCTCTCTTTCCTCTGGTCCCCGAGATGCCAAAGCAGAACGCTATTCAAGGGTCTTCTCTGAAAAGTTAGGCATCACTCTTAAGCTCACATTTTGACTCTTCTGTTTTTGCTGCAAGATCAGTTAAGACAGCCTAGGCTGTATATCTTGAAATATTTCTGTGTCTCAGTGTACTGTGGCTTGGTAATCAATCATCCTCTGAAAGCTGGCTTATGGCAAAATTTAGACAAGAGGAGGAAGATACCCTTGCAGGCTTTGGGCTAGATCACTATTTCCAGCTCACTTTTGCAGAATGCCATGCACTGCAGTTATGAGCACAAGCCCAGTCAAAATAAAATCTGCCTGTAATTCCTATTTGTGATTGTGTTTTTGTTTACAAATTTCCCTTGGGATTTTCAAGGGCAGGCCTGGATATGTTTGGGGCACTATTTGGCATCCTGAGTCTCCTGATCATAACAGGGTATTAATATCATGAATATATTGAGTATTACATTAGACTCAGGATTAAATATAAATGTTGTACTTATATATGTCTATGTTTATATTATATATATATGAGATATATATGTAAATATGTATTTTATTTATATGTGTGTGGGTGTGTATATACACACACTGCTTCAAGCACTAACTTCAGGCACATTTGTCATAGACTAGAGATGGAAATTTCTTTTTTTTTTTTTAAGATTTTTTTTATTTATTTATTTGAGAGAAAGAATGAGAGAGAGAGAGAGAGCACATGAGAGGGGAGAGGGTCAGAGGGAGAAGCAGACTCCCTGCCGAGCAGGGAGCCCGATGAGGGACTCGATCCCAGGACTCCAGGATCATGACCTGAGCCGAAGGCAGTGGCTTAACCAACTGAGCCACCCAGGCGCCCGAGATGGAAATTTCTATATTGATCTTTAGAAACAATACTGATTTCTCTATAATTCAGATTTGAAATATTTGCTAGTGAACTATGGGGTAAAAACTAGGCTTGGGCAACTATACAATACACCCCACTACAAAAATTTGTAATTTATTGGTAACTCACTGAATAACTCAACATTTCCACCTATAACAGGGAACAGATCTTTGCTCAGGTACTTTATTGGACTGTAGTATTATTCAGTCAATCTTTCATTCACTCAACTATATTTACTGAGTGCTATAATGTGACAACATTATTCTAGTGGTTCAGGAATGAAAGATATAAAAACACTCGGCTTGCTGAGGGTCTAAATACTTGTTAAAACATTTTGACAGGTGTTCACTTCTACTTAAATATAAATGACACGGCATGATTTTAATTGTTATGAGCTTGGCCATAAGGACAGTTCAGAAAAAAGAAAAGGTAAATGAACAACTATTTATTGAGCTCTTACTATATTCTAGCTAGTGCTGTCCAATAAAATATTCTGTAATGATGTAAATATCCTTTTCCTGCACTGTTGAATATGGTAACCACTGATCACATGTGGCTATTGAGCGCTTGAAATGTAGTGACAGTTAAGGAACTGAAATGTTATTTTAATTAATTTTAACTTAAATTTAGGGCGCCTGGGTGGCTCAGTTGGTTAAGCGACTGCCTTCGGCTCAGGTCATGATCCTGGAGTCCCAGGATCGAGTCCCACATCGGGCTCCCTGCTCAGCGGGGAGTCTTTTTCTCCCTCTGACTCTCCCCCCTCTCATGCTCTTTCTATCTCATTCTCTCTCTCAAATAAATAAATAAGATCTTAAAAAAAAGAATCAGAAGCTTAAACTTAAATTTAAGTAGTCACATGTGTCTAGTGACTACCATATTAGATTGCACAGTAAGATCCATATTAAGCAATTTACTGGAAGCATCTCATTAACTTTACTTAATTAAATTAATAAAATGTACTTAATAATTAATAATAATTAGCTTTACAGTCTTACCATTAATTTTATTCTACAGATATTAAAAACTGTAGTGCAGGGCAGTTAAATAACTTGCCAACGGCACCTACTTTGTAAGTGGTGCAACTGAAATTTCGGGCCAGGTAGGGCTATGCTCTAACTCATAATCTGCTAGGTAGCTTCCCTCTATGCTACACTGTGTTCCAATCATAGGAAAATTGTTACATATGTTTGAAGCCAATAACAGATGAAAAACTATGATGCTAGAAGTGAAAATTATTAAAGTAATATAGAAAAAGGAAAATATTTATGACAAATGAAAACAGCAGAATGCAAAAGAATACAAACTTTGCAAGAGCAAATGTGTAAAAATAATATGAACAAGGTAAGAGTAACATGCAAATTGGAACCGATTCTTTTCTTAGTGCTAATATTATGGATGCATTTTAAGGAACTTTTTGTAAATTTTACTAGTTTTAATTTTGCTTCTGTTGGTGCTTTTATATTGAACAAGCAGCAGCATGGGGATAGGTGGAGACAAGCAGAGAAATGCATTTTTCTGTCTTTCAAATTAAGACAGGCCTAGGACTGACTAGGAGTTTGCAAACATTATTACAAGGTTATCCTATAGCTTCCTATTTTCCTTGCTAACAAATTCTCAAATTTCTTCAAGAGGAAAACGGCATCCAATCCCATGGAACTGAACAGTTTTAGCCAAGCCAGTTATGACTCTCATTCTTCTTTGCCATCTCCTTACTTTTCCCAATTACACTGGGACCCAGAGATTATCTGATTGTAGCTAACTGGACATAAAGAGAGACTAGTGGGGGAATCTAAAAAAGGATTTTGCTTCTTAACGAAAGGAAAGCCCCTTTCTACCTGCCTTCCTCTCCTCCTGTTCGGAATGTGATTTGCTTGGAGCTGCAACTGCCATTTTGTGCCCACAAGAAAGGGCTATAGACGAACAAAAATACTCTTATCCCTGATATAGTTGAGATGTTGTTCAAAAAAAAAAAAAAAAAAGGAGGAAAAAAGATATATTTCAATAATTTGTATGTAATTTAATTTTTTCTTTTTTTTTAAAGCCACTTTTTATAAAGTGTTCTGTTACCTGCAACTTAAAACTGTTATAGATTCAAGTTCCCTTGCCTCATAAGCTGTGGTTTCCATTGTGTAGAAGATACATGAAGTTGGGAGACTGGGTATTACCTTGCCTCTGTGGTACAGGCTTTCCATAAATCTCCGTAAAAGACAGAGTCTCCATGCAAACCATCAGACCACAGCTGAAAAGACTTGCTAAACAGCATAGTTAAAATCTATAAAGCAGCAGGGACCTAAAAGATCCACAAATGCCTATTTTTAAATTCTGCTCTCTAACATGAATATATTAAAGTTGCTGAAGTCTCTCTACAGATGATATTTGGGCTGGCATTTCTGTAAGTGGAAGAGATTATCTTTTGCTTACAATTTGTCACTTCTAACTGACTGCAGATCACAGCAGTTTAGAAGCTTAACCCCTTTCAGTTAGGCTTTCTTCCAGCATTTACAAAAATCCTTTCAGCAGCCTGATGAAACTGGCAGCAGCAAAGCAATTAGGTGTAATCCCAAATATCTGCAGGCCAAGCCAGACCAAGAAATGCTTTCTCCTATTTTAATTACACACAGCTCAAAAGTCTCATTTAAGGTCCTGACAAAGTGAGAAGAATGGAAGATCCTTCAAATTATATACACTAAAATTCAACTCTAAATACTTCCTTCCAATTCTCATGGCAAATACTGGCAGTCAATGTCAGCGAAATTTAGTGCAATAAAGTTATTTTGTGTCTGGATTCATTGGCACAAAATAACTGAAAATTGGATTTCAGTTCAATTTAGGAAACATTTCACAAATGCCTACTGGTCCTAAGTGCTCTCAAAAGTTGGACATAAAGGTATGCCCTCAAATATCTCATAGTCTAGGGGCAGGTTGTAATCTTTTTCTTCAATACTGCACACACTGTTTTATCATAGATTCATAGTATCACAGACCTTAGCATTTGAAGAAACCTATGGCAAGACATATTTTCATTGATAACTAGTCTTTGTTAATTTCTGAGATACTGTTAAATAAGTAAACAACCCATAAGAATTTGGTTAACTTCCAAAGCATGAAGTGGAGAATTTTCTGACCTGAGCCAGTGGAGTACAGTCTAAATTAATAACCCTAATAATGACGAGGCAGGCTTAGGTTTTGTGTTATCACACAATGTACTGGAATTTTACAAATCCTGCCCCCCTTTTCTTTGGCTATATAGCCACAGAATCCTACCCTTCTGCCCAATCAAACGAAACAGTTTTTGATCACCAGCTAACGTTCTACAAGTAGCTTTTCATAAGCAAGAAAACTATTTTTTTAAAGATTTTATTTATTTATTTGACAGAGAGAGAGAGAGAGAGCAAGAGCAGGAACACAAGCAGGGGGAGTGGGAGAGGGAGAAGCAGGCTCCCCACGGAGCAGGGAGCCTGATGCGGGACTCGATCCCAGGACCCTGGGATCATGACCTGGTCTGAAGGCAGACACTTAACGACTGAGCCACCCAGGTGCCCAAGAAAACTATGTTTTACTAATTGTGTTTTGTACTGATTTCAAAGTGATTGAGCTTTTTGATGTTCTTCCTTACACTCGTTATGAAGAAGCTCACATATGTGCATGCTCTCTCTCAGCTCTCTCCAACAAAAGTGCAGAAACTACAAGTCCTCTCTTTCATAAAGGTCAATAATGACACTCAAGTGACAACCCTGGGTCTCTGGGAAACAGGTGCCAAAAGGAAAATAAAAATGCAAGAGTTATTGGAGGTAATTCCTGTGAGGGACAAAGAGAGAAAAGGCAAGAATAGTCAGAGAAAGACTCCTCACTGTGATGTTGGTCTCACACTTGTAAAAGGAAGGGAAGGAAGCAGGACTGGACAGGAAGACCCTCAGAGTGCAGTGCAGCTCTGTGCAAGTCTCAGCTAGCTACCAGGAAGTTTCATGCAAAGATTGCCCATAAGAAGGAAAGAGCCAAAGTGACCACAAATGGTAAGCTCTTGGATCCCCAGGATGCTTAGTCGTTGGCTAGAGACTGCCCAGAAAGTGTGTGGCCTTGAACTGAAAGCCGAGACGAAGTGCTGGGACTCAGCTAACTGCCCTCCTTGCAGCAGATCCTCTTTCAAAAGATTTGAGTGTCTCACTTTCAAGGCTGTAGTCATGAACTGGTAATGATTGTTAACCTTTTTCCTTCAGATATTTGGCAGTTTTCTAATAGACCTGTATGTCCACACAATTTCACTCAATGCAATATATTTACTTAATGCAATTCTTCAAATGCTACCCTAATGAATTGGCACCATTGTTTTTTAGGACTGACCATCTTTTATCACAATGGGCACCATGGAGAAATCCGTCATTAAACAGCTGATGCTGCCATTTTATCCCAGGAATACATTTGAGAATTGAAAATCTTACATGCAAAATATAGAGCTAAATTCTGGTTCGTGTAACTTAGGCCCTAAAATGGAATCAGATGCTTGAACAATATCACCAGGACATGGTGACATGGCTTACTTTTCCCCCATCTTTCTCTTAGAGCTTTCATTCTCCATGTAGGTTTGACATTTTGCCAGTCAATTCATTTGGTTGGACACGATTCAAACCCTAATGCCTGAGATGAGAGGGAGGGTTTGTTGGATGTGGAAAAGACATCCCCCAAATTATAACATTGCCTCTATACTATGTCACAGGACAGTTTTTAAAATAGCATCCAGCAAGTTATATCACCTTACTATAAGAATTATTATGACTTTCTTGGGGTGCCTGGGTGGCTTAGTCATTAGGCGTCTGCCTTTGGCTCAGGTCATGGTCCCAGGGTCCCAGGATCAAGCCCCACATCGGGCTCCCTGCTCCATGGGAAGCCTGCTTCTCCCTCTCCCACTCCCCTTGCTTCTGTTCCCTCTCTTGCTGTGTCTCTCTCTGTCAAATAAATAAAATCTTTAAAAAAAATTATTATGACTTTATCTATTTGATACTATCATACTCTAAAGTTGAGTAGTTACATCTCCTCCAATTTTTTCTTAAATTACCTTTAGTTTTATATCAACAAATAGACTAAAAAATTCAATTTTTTAATGTCCTCTTAATACAAAACCAAAGCACAAATGAAAAAGACTTGAAATTACAGACTAAACTAAAAAATACTATGCCAGAACCATATTTAAATTTAATATTTAATTCTACATGATAATAAAATAATAAATATCTATTTGAGGGGTGCCTGGGTGGCTCAGTTGGTTAAGCATCTGCTTTTGGCCCAGGTCGTGATCTCGGGATCCTGGGATTGAGCCCAATGTAGGGCTCCCTGCTCAGTGGGGAGCCTGCTCCTCTCTCTCCCTTGCCCTCTGCCCCTGACCCCCTCATGTGTGCTCTGTCTCCCTCTCAAACAAATAAAATCCTAAAAGAAAACAAAATAAATAAATATCTATTTGAAAAGGCAATTAGTGTTATGCCATTTAAGTAGAAATAATGATTATCAGTTTTAATATCTCAAAAAGTGAACTGTCAATAACTGTAGCTAAAAATGAAATGTCTTCTGTAGGTCTGATAATTTTATAAAAATCATATAAGTGTGATATCAGAAATAATGTTACAATGATTTCTAAAAACAAAGTTGTGGCTACATATTGAAATAGATCACATAGTTCTATTTTTTTAATAAGAAAGTATAGTGGTTATTATTTAATAATAAATTGGAAATTGTTTCTGAGCCTTACAAAAATTATATCATACACTATATATCATATATATGATACATATGTGCTCTATATGGTATATGTGTATATAGGTATAATATATACGTGTATTACAAACACACACACATATATATATGTATGAGATTATATATAAAGTTTTTTAATGCAATGAAAGAAATTTTATTGGCCTAGGGAATTTGTGGGAAACATAGGCACTGAGCCAAGGTGGCACAAGCCATGCTCAAGGTACCCTCTCAGGTTTAGTGCCTACCAAGGAATCAGCTGGTATGGACAAAGATGCAGTCAGGAATCCCACTGGCATGATCCAGGGCCTCACCCCAAGGACTCTCCCATGGCTTTAACAGGGACAGCCTCCTCTGGAATGATTGGGGGTCCTTGGGCACATATTGTATACACACCACTGTCCAGTTTGGTCAATGTAGATAACGAAGGTGATGGTCACAGAGTCAGGGGGATAGCCCAGATTCCAGATGGTGGAGGTGCTCTTTCCAGGGGTACCCACGTTTTGCCAGTTTAACTATCTCCACATTTGGGTTCACCTAGAATTGCTTGGCCAAGGCCTCTTCAACCAAAGGTATACATATGTATACAATACATGCTTTGTTTGAATGTTCGTTTTCATTCAAATTTTCCCAGCATTTTCAATTCTAGCTCTATTCTATTCTAAATTGGGAGAAAATCTTGTTCATGATCATCAAGAGTTGAATAAGAATGTTCATGGAAGAGTTGTCTTTAATATCAAAAAACAAAACAAAACAAAACACATATACGTGCACATAAACTCAAACCAAAAACAAGTGAGCGAGCAAAAAAAAAAAAAAAGAAAAGAAAAAAGGAAAACACTGGAAACAACTCAAATGTCTGTTTTTCTCTCTCCTTAATTTTTAGCTTTGCTATTTCCTATTTGGATTTCCAATTTTTTTCTTCCTTAAAACTTAAAAACAGCATTATATCATGCTGTATTAATATGATTTTAGGCACAATAATATAGATCTCAAAGCATGTCAGATTGCATATGAATGTCTGATGTATACACAAAATATAGGACCAGGAACAAATGAGAAAGTTGGTAAAAGGTAATAAAATATAGTGGAAAAATGAGACTTGGAATAAGAATTTATGGGTGGGCAGTCATAGCCAGGGGATTTACGGAAGCCCCCTGAGTCTCATTTTCCTCATCTGGAATTTGGGGATAAGGTATAAATAATGCCATTCATGCCTGATTCCACAGAGTTATTTTGAGAATCAAATACATTACCATATGTGAATGAGCCCTTAAATTCTTAAGTTCTGTATTAAAAATGGGATGCTGCCTTCTTTAAAAAAAAAAAAAAAAGACGACGAAGAAGAAGATAGCAGGAAGGGAAGAATGATGGGGGGGAAATTAGAGGGGGAGACGAACCATGAGAGACTATGGACCCTGAAACACAGGGTGGGGGGATGGGTTAGCCTGGTGATGGGTATTAAGGAAGGCACATTCTGCATGGAGCACTGGGTGTTATATGCAAACAGTGAATCATGGAACACGACATCAAAAACTAATGAGGTAATGTATGGTGATTAACATAATAAAAAAAGATAGACTTAGTAGAAAAAAATGTACAGTAAGAAAGGAAATATTCTGGTATTAAACTAGCAGGAGCAGATAAACAATGGGAAACACTAGCCCTGGAAATTTAAGTTACAGATGTAGCTGTCCAACAAGTTGGAGAGAACATTTCAAGTTGTGAGACTACAACTGACAACCTAGTAGACTGGGACTGCCAAACAGGGAAGGGAAACTAATTTCTGGCTAGATAGTAGAGACATAAATCCACTCGTGTTTGGAAATTAAGGCATGCCCAGAGATATGTTACTTCACTTCAGAAAGCAACCAGAGGGTAAGGCTAAATTAGCACACATTTTGTTAGACATATTGCAGAAATGGAGCAGAGATTGAATAAAGGATTGGAAGATATAAAAATGTATCTCTCACAGGGTGTGTGCAATACTGGAGAAGAAATATGAAAGCTTTTGCTAAGCGCTTCTTCCCAGGAATCCATTTGTTAAGGTCATTAATACTCATTGTTGCAATAAACAAACTTTCAGTTTTCAGCGATTTAATACATCCAGTGCAGGTTAGGATACGTTCCTCTTCTTTTTGTCTACATCGTATAAACTAGATGCACTGGGAACTGTCATAGCAGTGGAAGAGAGGGATAGAAGCGTTATCCTCAGTCTTAACTGTATGATCACAGGAGTAACACACATTAGTTTTGCTCACAGTCTACTGGCCATGTCTAACCACACAGCCACAACGTAACTGCAAATATGTCAGGGAAATGAGTTGAGAGCATACAAATATTTGGTGAGCACAAGTCATATTTCTAGAACTAGTAAGTATATCCTTTTGCTCCTTTCTTCAAATAACTCTCCCATAAGGGAGTCAGCACAAAACCCCACACAGACATTGCACCCTGAGCATCTAGTCTCTGAGTGTGAGCAGGAGGGTCTCCGTCAGAATGGGTGTGGCACATCACCTTCTTGGAATTGCTGGGGAATGAGGCCAGTTATATTACCCTCCACATCAGTGTTAACACAGGATAACTGAAATACACACTCTTCTTCTTTGGAAGGGGAAGAATGGTATACACCGTAGCTGCTGGAACATAACAAGTCTCACTGGGAAAATGTTAAAAGGAACCCCTCCTCTGGGGATTGGGGAGGTACTCCTTTGACTGGCCCTGATTCTTCTCTCTGAGAAGTTCTTATTTATTAATTTTTCCTTGGCTCTTCCTTCTTCATCCATTTACTTTCTCAGCCATAATCTATGCGTTTTGTGGAGTGAGTATGACCATCTTGAAATTATACAATGCTCAGCTCACTTTCTGCTCTCAGGTTAGAATTCCAAGGTCTTTTAAAAAAATCTTACACAGGGGCACCTGGGTGGCTCAGTCAGTTAAACAACTGACTCTTGATTTCAGCTCAGGTCATGATCTCAGGGTCATGAGATCAAGCCCTGTGTCAGGCTCTGCACTCAGCGCAGAGTCTGCTTGAGATCCTCTCTCCCTCCCCCTCTCACTCTCTCTACCCCCCAAATAAATAAATAAACAAACAAATAAGTAAAATCTTTAAAAAAAAAATTTACACAGCCAAAAGGGGCCTGGGAAAGCTAGGTTAGCACATTGACATTTATTGAACAAAAGCCTCAGGTATAAGGAATTTATGATCTAGGATAGAATGTAAAATATGTGGTCAAATATCCACAATATAAAGCATAACTAAACAAAGCATCATGGGCATTCAAAGATAAAGGAGAAATCAATCCAAATGGAAATATTAAGTTTAGTAAATTAGCCCATAACATTATAACCTGCCTTTCCCTCTTTAAGCCCTTCCACAAATTCTACACCAGAACAATTACAGTTTCCCAAAGTTATTACTCTTTGCTATTTTGTCCTTTCTGTGACTCTGCATAGGTTACTTTTTCTGCTTAGACTTTTCCTGTCACCAACCACCTGACAAATTCCTACTCATCCTGTAAAACTCATCTCAAGTGAATACTCTTCAGTGATGCCATCCCTGACCAGGGGAGATTACCCTCCTTTGTTCCTGAATAGTATTTTGCTTTCTTTTGTTTTTACTCCAAGAGTTAAGTATGAAAACGTATGAGAAGGGAAGTTAATGCATACTTTGAAGCATTGTTCTCAGTCTTTTCTCCTTAGACATATTTTGCATTATTTATTTTATGTGCTTATAATTATACTTCATATACAGTGGTATATCTCAATATTTCTTCAGTTAGCCACAATAATATAAAGTTTTATTACATAATTCTAAATGATTATATTATATCCCAAAGGGTAGCTTCTCCATACTGTTGTGGCTGAGCACAGTTGTTTCCTGTTTTTCTTTTACAAATAAAAGACTAATGCAGCTAATCATGAATTTCATCCATTTCTAAGAATACTGGAACCATTTCTTATTTTCTCACATGCCAACAGACAGGAATTTCCTGTTACTAAATGGCATCTAAAAGTTAAGAATGTACTTGTCCCCAACAATAAGCCATGTTATCTGTTTTAACCATCAACTTTGCATAGCAAACCACATCAAAACTTAATAGCTAGAAACAATTTTATTATTTCTCATGATTCTATATGTTGACAAAGGTCAGCCAGGAAGCTGTCCTCTGTGTGATATGAGAGGGCTACATCATCAGAGGACTTATTTGGGCTGGAACAGCCAAAATGGTTTCATAGCTTCTTCAAATGCTGTCTTTTGGCTGGGAGCTCAACTGAGACTGTTGAACAGAACTCACACTCATGGCCTCCCAATGGGACTTTGGCTTCGAAGCAGCAGATGGATTTTGAGAGGGAGCATTCCAACAGTGATTGCTCCAAAGGGAGCAAATAGAAGCTGCTAGATGATTAAAGCCTAACCTTGCAACTGGCACAGTGTGATTTGTACCACATTTTGTTGTTCAAACAGTCACACAGCATAAACAAAGAAAGAAAGAAGCAAATAAACAAACCCAAGGGAAGGGCAATTTCACATGCTGTGTGGGACTGTAACAAAGAACAGACCGTCATTTTTAATGTACCGCCTGCCCAGTCACCAGTTATTTTGAGTGTCATGATGCAATGTTAAATTCCCTTAGTTTCATTTGACTTCAAAATTCTGAGATGTACTATACGAGTCTCTTTGTACTGAGATTTCTTCTTTTTTGCCAGGTGTAACATAATGTCAGACATCAACTATGACTTCCCCAAAGGAATTCAAACTTCAGTAAATCTTTGGGAGGGAGAATTATATAATGTTTCCTCTCAGCAAGTATGCTATATGAAATCTTCTATATATGCTTCACTGTTTTCTCTTCCCTGTTTCATCACCATCTACTTGTTCTCCTTCTGTGTCCGGGGTTTATACATCTTCAGTGGTTATTCTATGAATACATAGCAGGAAAAGATGGGAACATCAGTGATTCCCTCGCCCATACCTAGGCTCAACAAGTCAGACTGAGATAATGGCAGACTTGGCAATTTTGCCCTGCAGTTTCTCCATATCATGTCACATTTTAGAGCATAGTGGCTGGTTTGAAAAAAGATGAGAGTTCAGATATGCGTTTTGACATGGAATGCTAGAGGGATAAACACTCTAACAGCCTTCAGGAAGGAGAGAGTGTTTGATGAGTGGTCTTTGTGAATCATTCTGTTCCAGAGTCCACAAAACTGTGCTCATGCTGCTCCATCTAAAAATATCAACAGTTTAACTTTTTGGCCTCTTTAAACATATAAGCTTAATTGGGGTATAGGATTTTGTAGCTTAGAGAGCTCACAATGTCCACTCAAGTTTTTCTATCACCAGATTCTTGCTTCAAGTTCAGCTGCAGTTAATAACAGAAACCCTTGCACTCAGGACTGAGGGATACCTGGGAGATCCTACGGCATTGCCCAAAGTCCACACATCACAGATATCGCTAGAAGCGAACACTCATTATCTACCTCTAAGGAGTGAATCTACACTTTTCAAAGATGCCTTTTCAATGGAGAATGAGGATATAAGATGAACAGCTATGCTACAAATGTGCAGCCTGCACCAACATTTCCTCCCCCCATCTTCGACATTTCACTGGAAACTACTGCCCACTTTATTTACAAAGGATATTCTCCAAGCCCCTAATGTCCTCAATTACACAGAAAAGCAGCTCAAAGTCCATACTAAAAGAATTTAATATAGACAGTTTCTTTTAATCACTACCTATGTATCTATGAAAAATATTGTTGAACTTCAGATGTGTATTCAAATATTTATCAAAATTTTCCTATTTGGATGTCCCACAGGCAACTCAAAATTCAGAATGTCCAAAATGAATTATATTCCCCTAAAAGTTTCTGTCACAACTAATGGTACTACTATCTATCATACCACTCAAGATAGAAACTGAGACATTTTATCTCATGTTTAACTCCCAGGTTTGGGGGATCCTATCAAATAAATATAACCCAAATCTAGAATTTCATACAATGTGTTCTGTGAAACACTAGTTCCATGAAATGCTTCAGTGAAAATTCTTTTACATAGAGAAAAATCTGTTATTCAGTCCCCAGTTAAGAGTTTTCACTGCATTTTAGCAAATCAGAGTTTGACTTAACTTAGTGTTTTTCCAAGTTACTATTTGATTACCCAAACTTTTCTCTTTACTACCTAATGAAATCCTTCAAAGCTAACATTTCCTGGAATACCCTTAAGGAAATGGTGCTCTAACACATCTTCTGCTGTTTATCTTCCCATCACAATTTACCCATCTTAATATAAAAACTAATATAAAAATAACCTTCTAACTAACCTTGATTCCATTCTTCTCCTTTGCTATCTTTTTCACTACACTAAAAGTGATATTTGTAAAATACAAATCTCATTCTGTTACTTTTCTGAAACATCTTTATTTCAAAAGATAGTTTTGCCAGGTATCAAATTTTTGGTTAGCTACTTTGTCACCTTGTTGAATAAGTCATCTCATTCCTTCTGGCCTACAATATTTGTTATTTTTTTTTTAAGATTTTATTTATTTGAGAGGGGGAGAGAGAGAGAGGAAGAGATGGAGTGAACAAGCTGGGGAGAGGGGCAGAGGAGAGGGAGAAGCAGACTCCCTCCTGAGCACAGAGCCTGACATGGGGCTCAATCCCAGCACCCCAGAGATCATGACCTGAGCTGAAGGCAGACTGAGCCACCCAGGCACCCATGGCCTGCAAGATTTCTACTGAGGGATCCACTGATGGTCTTATGGGGGCTCCCTTGTACATGATGAGTCACTTCTCTTGCTGCTTTTAAAAGTCTCTTTGTCTTTGACTTAATTTTTGTTGTTGTTGTCATTGTTATAATGCGTTTTTGTAAATTTTTGAACCATCCTGTTTGGAGTCCTCTGTGCTTCATGACCCTGAATGTATTTTTCTCTCCAGAGAGTCATGAAATTTTGAGCCATTATTTCTCTAAATAAGCTTTCTGAACCTTTTTCTTCTTCTTTTGGGATTCCTATAATTATGTATTGACTATCCTGATGATATTTCATAAATCCCTTAAACTATATACACTCTTTTTTATTCACTTTTTTGTTGTTGTTGTTCTTCTGACTGATAATTTCAAATGACTTTTCTTTGGGTTCTATGCTTCTTTCTTCTGTTTAATTGACTGCTATTGGAACTCTCTATTGAATTATCAGTTCAGTTATTACATTCTTCAGCTCCAGAATTTCTCTTGGTGTCTTTTTAATGGTTTCTATCTCTTTGCTAATATTCTTATTTTGTACATGTATCATTTTCCTGATTTCATTTAAGTTTCTACTTGTGTTCTGCTGTAGCTCACTGAGCTTTAAGACAAATATTTTGAATTCTATGTCAGGTAATTCATAGATTTCTTTAGGGTTGGTTATTTTTTGTTCCTTTAATAGTGTCATATTTCCCTAATTTGTTGTGTCTCTTGCAGCTTTGCATTAGTGTCTATCCATTTGAAGAAGCAGCCACCTTTTCCAGTCTTTATGGACTGCCATTGGCAGGGAATGGCCTTCACCAATTAGACCAGCTCAGGATTCTGAGAGTACCTCAAACCTTTTTTTATGAATATGCACATTCTACTCCTCCTGGGGTGGAAGTCACAGGATTGTGCACCTTTTCCCAATCTCACAGAGCCATGGCAGGTGCTGAGGCATCTGCCCCTTTCCCTAAAGAAGTCCAATAAAATGCTGGGACATTGGGTGCAAGTTCCACTTCCTTTCCTTCCTCCTGAAGAAGAAAACTCAGGATTGTACACTCTATCCTATCCTACTGAACTGTGTTAGGTACTGAGAACTATTCTGCTATTTTCCCTTGGGTAGTACACTGAAATTTTGGGATACTAGGTATAAATTGCACTTTTAAGTCTCAGGATTATGTGCCATCACTCAATCCTGCAGAACCAAGATGATTGTTGAGATCCTTGCCATATGCTGAGAGTCACCACCCACGCCTATTGCTTTAGCTGCTCCAAGACATTTCAACTATGCTGGATCCCTCAGCACTCTGGGTGAGGTGAGACAGAATAGTTCTCTCAGACAGCACCCTGACAGGCTAGGGATACTGGATGTATGCTTTTACTCTTTTCCACTCATGGAAGAAGTCACCAAAGGGATCTTTCACTGTGCTTATTTGGGGGAAGGGGATATGTGGATAAAGTAAAACTGTTCTTCTTATCCATTTCAGTACAATTGTTCTTGGTCCTGTGGCTTTCTGGGGTGCAGAAACTTCTTAACTAGAGCTCTGGGGTTCTTATAAAAGTATTATGATCTGTATATGATTATTAAATCAGTGTTTTTATAGAAGGATGAGGGCTGGGACTTCCTATCCTACCATCTTGTAGATGTCACTCCCTGAATTACTTATTTTGTATTTCTGTGCTTCATTCACATTTACATTCTAAACCCTTAGCCCCACACCAAGCATATAATAAGTGACTAACATATGCTTGTTGAATAAGTGATCTAAATTCAATTTTAATAAACATCTACCTCTCTTGTGTTCTGCATCCTGATAGTTGTGAAGGCAGTACACAGGAAAATATACAGTTCCCATTATATAATGTAATGGCTTATAATTTAATAATGTAGTACATATAAATACCTCTGACAGTTAGATGAAACACAGATATATAAATGATGCAATAAAAATTAAATAAGTGCTCTAAATGTGGTTCTGGAAAAAAAAATATTCCAGCTTAGGTGGGCAAGGTGGGCTGCTCATGGAATTGGTAGATCTGTAAAAATATCTCAGTGTTTTTGATAAGGGAGTATTTCAGAAAAGGACATTCTAGAATGATATTTATCTTCTTTCTGTTGAACAAGGACTCTCAAGTGGAGCAATATATGTTATTTGGGACAATAGGGTTCAAATAAGTATTACTGTGACATTGAAGGTGGATAGGTAAAAGAAAGAATGGAATATGGCAAGGAGTAAGGCTATAAAAACAGTTAGTGGCTCCATAGTAGAGAATCCACAACTGCTAACTAAATGATTTAGACTTGGTTTTCTGTCTGAGCCTTAGAAAGATTACTTCTAACCCCAAGTCCACACAAGCCCCACAGAGAAATAGCATAATAAGATGATAAGATCAATATCTTAAAGATGCTCTCTTGAAGCTGTATTTAGCTTTTATAAAAAAGACTAACATGTTGAGGGCTGAGAACATGGCACAGGGGGCAGAAAGACCAGCTAGGTTTTGGAAATGTCTAGGTAATTTAGTTAGAATTTGCAGTAGAAAGGGACAATGGGAAAAGAATTGCAGTTAACTCTGGCTCTGCAAACATCAAAACCAAGTGTTTATAAAACAGTTTCTTTTAATGCTTTCTTTCCCTATGTTCTTTGCATTTATATTTAGATATTTTTTGTTTCATTAATGAGTGTTAATGTACAGATGCTTTTGATACAACATTGGACAGTGCAATCAAAGGCCTTTTAAAATCACTTGTTTTGTAGAACAAGATCTATTCCTGGTTTCATTGGGAGTTACATTCACTACTATAAAAAGGGCAGAGACCAACAAGTCCTTGTGAAATCCTACATGAATTTCTATATAAATAAAAATGCAGTTTCAAAGAACTTACTTCCTTACATTTGGTAAAGCAGGTACCTGTAGTCCTAAGCGTATCGCTCACGGCTATTTTATGGTGAGAGGTAAAACGAAAAGAGAAAAACTGTGTTATTTAAACTCTTCTGATTCATGGAGAAAATTATTTCTCTCTGAAGCTTAAGGAGGAAAATCTTTGGTTTAAAAAAACAACCCCGTGCAATGAACACACACTCACACACACACACACACACATACACACACACACACAAATACAAAGAAATGGGGAGATGCATTTTAATTCATCACAGGTTTCACTGCGAAACATTTCATAAAACCTTCTGGGTCAAATTTGCCAATGTGGATGCCTGAATTATTTCTGCTAGATAAAATCAAGTCAACCTGTCATTTTGCATTATAAACAGATGATCAAGGATGCACAATTTAACATCTGCATGCATAGTAAGCAGTTGGGCCAGTACAGTTTCTGTGATGTGGACAAATGAGTTTGAATCCATACACATTCTCCATGTCTTATTCAGAAAGTTTAATTTCTTGGGCACCTGGGTGGCTCAGTTGGTTGGGCGACTGCCTTTGGATCAGGTCATGATCCTGGAGTTCTGGGATCGAGTCCTGCATCGGACTCCCTGCTCAGCAGGGAGTCTGCTTCTCCCTCTGACCCTCCCCATCTCATGCTCTCTCTATCTCATAAAAAAGAGAAAGAGAGAGAAAAAAGAAAGTTTAATTTGTAAATTAGGGTCTTTAAATATGAAAGAAAAGGAAAGAAAATAGTTTGATCAAGTCCAAGTATTTTAAGTTAGAATGTTCCTCAAAATGAAGCAGATTTGTTAATAAAATGTAACATACTAGAAATTTGGATGTAGGGAACACCTGGCACACAATTTTTGCATATAATTAGATAATTGAATACCTATGACAGGTAGTTAATTGTCATAATCAGTGGATAATTTATTTGAGACATAATCTTATTCATGCCTTTCTTATGTACCAATGGACATGTTGCCAGATGTGCATGAAGCATAATTCAGTTCTGCTTTTACAATGGGATTTGACTTCCATTAGTCTACCTTGGCAAAATATCACACTTTAACTGGTGGCTTTCAGAAAAATAGTGATTTGGAGACAGCTTTTGAAGAGAGGCCTTTGCAAGAGACTCATATTTAGTTAACTAAAGGAAAGTTGGTGGTAAAGTGGATGAATAATTTCACTCTATGTATTTTGAAATGAAAGTTAGTTATAAATAATCATTTGAATTTTCTCAAAGGAAATTTTTTAGACCTCATCACATACTAAGAAATTAGAAAACAGTACGTTAATCTGGAGGATGCTAGAGATACATTCACACATGTAAACATTTTTCACTGTCTTGTCAGTAAGATTTTAAGATCTGCATACTTTAGACACAAGGCCACCTTGCTACAGGTCTCTGTGCTGTTCACTTGGGAATCTAAATTTTAGGGAAGAAAATATATCTTCAGCTCCTTCTTCTGATTCATTAAATGGAGAATTGTTGTCATAGAGAGTCAACTAGATTTGTAGTAGACTTTGTGTGAGTCATACAGAATTTTTTGTTGAGTTGAACCATTAAAATTTGGGATTGACACTACACTATTGTATAGCCTACTCTACCTTGTACACAACTTATTTGATCCCTCAGAAATTCTGCATACATTTAACTGCTTCCTATGACATACTGTTCCTAAGGAAGCACCTGAACCTCTGAAATTTTTATACTTTCATGTGGCAGCATCAGTAAACAATTGATCTCCAAACCAAAAATAATGAATGACCAATTTTGACAGTGGCCAAGAAGGAATCGTATGTTCAACTCTAACTGGGAAATGTAGCTTTTTGCTGGCTGAATTTCCCACCCCAATAAAACTGAAGCTCATTTTATAAATCATAGGGAGATAATGATATTGGAAATAAAATTTGTATCTCTGCTGCAATTTCCAACCATATTGACAGAAGTGCGAAAAACTTGATTCAAAGAAGTTGATTAATTGCCTCAAGTGTTAGAACCAGAATTTGAATCCAGGTCCCTACATCTCTAGTATATTACTGCTGCTATCTCAGTTTTGGATCCTCCACAAAAGGATTTATGGTTAAAAGAGATGAGCCTTTGTGGTATAGAAGGCTTGGTGTCCACCAGAGATTTATGTTCTATTTTCATCTATGAGAGCTGGTGCTAGGAAACACAGAGCAGCCAGGTAATACATTTTCCATCCTCTTTTGCGTTAACTGTGAGTGTGTGACTAACTCTTGCCAGCAGAACATAAATAACAATGATGTATGTTGCTTACAGATTGAGGTAGCTACAGAATGCATTTACCTTCCCTATCCTTGCTCTTTGTCAGTTGAATGTCAATGCTTGAAAGAACTATCTTAGAAACTATGTGTTCAAGGAGGTAGAGCCTCAGACTCCTTGGCATCTTCAACTTTGTGGAAAAGAAATATCCCCTCCTCTCCCTCAGGACCATTGCTGAAAAAGGAGCCTGTATTTAGTCTGTTATCTGGGAGAGAAATAAATTCTGGGTTTAGCAACTGAAATTTTGGAGTTTGTCTATTGTAGAGGCTTGTAGACTAATAAAATAATAAAGGAGCTAACTGACTTCTGTGGAAACCAGGCATTAGTAAGGGAAATGGGATTCTTTGGGAAGAAGGAACTTTCTTTGGTCTCAAGATATGTGATTTACTGCTCCTATCCTAAGGCTGGTCCATGAGGCGATGCAAAATTTCTTAC
The DNA here is from genome assembly GCF_009762305.2 of Zalophus californianus. Classification (NCBI taxonomy): domain Eukaryota; kingdom Metazoa; phylum Chordata; class Mammalia; order Carnivora; family Otariidae; genus Zalophus; species Zalophus californianus. Next base: position 81,652,506 of record NC_045595.1, read on the forward strand.
TGAAAAGAGGAAGAAAAAGGTCATAATAAAGAGAGGAGCTAAGAAAGCACAGAGTCAGTTAAAAGAAACTCACATTTCAATTAATTAATTATGCACAGATTATGAGAACAAAGGGTAACTAGCAGAACTTCAATGATAACTCTGCAAGCAAATATATTCCCAAGAGCCCATTTAAAGTCTGGAAATACTTCAAATTTTATTTAACTAAAAGTCAAAATAGACAATCAGAGGTCCCAACTGTTCTCAGGCTGTGCTGTATAATCACTCAGCTATTGAGTACTTGAAACGTGACTAGTTCAAATTGAGATGTGCTATAAGTCTAAAATACACATGAAATACTGAAGACTTAGTATAAAAAAGAATGTAAAATATCTCAAAAATAATTTCTATATTGATTATAAGTTCAAATTATATTTTGGACATATTTGGTTAAATAAAATGTAATAAATAATTTTACCTTTTTTCATTTTTTTAAAAATGTGGCTACTAGAAAATTTAAATTATATAGGAGGCTCACATTACATTCCTATTGAACAATACTGTGCTAAGGAATATACAGTGTGTTGCATTTGCTCTGGCAAATTTAGGGTTGGGGAAAGATATGTAATAACAAACACTTATCCAAAGAAACAACTTTATCAAGAAATTACGAAAGAAAATAAGGGATTGAGTTGGTTCAATAGATTTTTAAGCATCTTATTTACAAGTGAATTTACAAATAAATAAAAAGTACCTTCCCCAACCCATGCTTCAGTGACCCATGAAGAAAAACAAACAAAACAAACTTAAAAAATACACACACATACACATAACAGTTTGATATTCTGTTACCAACACTCTGTGACCCTTACATACAGCATTTGAAATCACTATCCTTCAGTCTCCCAGTATGTAAAATAGAAGCAATTGGGGCACCCGGGTGGCTCAGTCAGTTAAGTGTTAAACTCTTGGTTCAGCTCAGGTCATGATCTCACATGCCATGAGATCGACCCCCACATCAGGCTCCAGGCGCAGTGGAGAGTCTGCTTGAAGATTCTCTCCCTCTGCCCCCCACAATAAATAAATAAATATTAAAAAAATAAATAAAATAGAAGCAATTATATTTGCTTTCCTTATATAACCATGGCAATCAAATGTGAAAACATGTATTAAAACACTTTAGTAGAGTATATAAGTGCTCTACAACTGTAAGAAAGAAAATACTTGCAAATTAGGGGATTTAGTAACTGAACAGAAAATATTACAGCTCTTTCTAAATAACATAAGAGCCTACAGGTATTACATATGAATGATTTAATGGACATTTAAGAAGTTTCTTTTCATTCTAAATCATACCAAAGATTCAATTAGGCTCTCATCTTACAATAATAATGCAATTACTACTTCTAGCATAAAACATTTTTTAAAAATGTGACAACATACACTTTTTTTTGGCCTCAAATTTGTTCTACGCCTTCACACTCATTCTAACTAAACAATGTAGTATAGAGTCAGTCTTAGGAGCCAAGTCACTTACATTTGAGGTGAGACTGGTATTTTAAAATTTATAAAACACAGTGCCATATTCCATGAAAATTTTTATATATATGAAATTTTGAATGGAAAACACAAAGTCATTAAAAACATATCTATGGTCTTAGAGAATATATTCCACAACCTTTTTTGGAAAAGAACAGTGGGTTTTACGGGTGTTTTTTTTAATCTGTGTATCTTCAAGGCTTACTTCACGTGATTTCAAACATATATCAACATTCATAACCTGTTTTAATTTGGTCCTCAGTCACATTGGCATTATATATATTCATTTAACGTAAACAATTACATTTCTGCTTATCTTATATTTTTGTTTCCAGTGTCATTCTTTGCAAAAATTAAATAAAAGTATTGTATATGTATGAATGTGTCATTTTCACCATGTGCTCTTCAAAATTGCAGATCATTTTAAAAAAATAACCTTTGCTAATTATGCAAATTAAACTGGCATTTCATGAGATTTTGAGTTGTTTTTTTAGCCATCAGAGGAGCTAAATCTATGATTTTGAACTAACTGGCCACTTAAAACTTTTCTTTTGTTTCTCATTTTAGTCAATTTATATGTAAGGTGTCCTATCATTTCATTATTGATTTTAATAACTTTTATGTCAAAGATGTCAATGCTTTTCCATCATATATGTTTAATATACTTTTCCAAATATGTCCCATTTTGTAACTTATTTTAATTATGTCCTTAATTATATTGGAGTTATATTTTGCCAATGCTTAGCACTCCATCATCTAATTGAATAATACATATTTCTCCCCTTTGGCTTTGTTATGTCAGTCTATATAATGCAGTGGTACAAAGAAGACTTTGCTGCTAAAATTCTTGAGTTTAAATCCCATCCCTAATCTGCTGTATAAGCTTATATATATTGTTTAATTCATTCTAGTTTCAGTTTTCTAATTTAAAAAGCAAGGGTAATGCTGATACCTCCATAGTAGGTGGTAATACAGGCAAAACTAGAATAATGTCTTATATACAATGACTACTCATCGAATGATAGCTATGATTAGGATAACACATTGAATTCTTCTGAACCCATGAATCAGTTTTTCATCTCTCCATTCTGTTGCAGAGATATAGTTGAGATTTAAAGTCATGGGCTGGCTTCAAAAAGAATGAAATCTTGCCATTTGCAACAACATGGATGGAGGATTATGCTAAGTGAAATAAGTGAAATAAGTCAGTCAGAGAAGACAGATACCATATGATTTCACTCATATGAGGAATTAAAGAAACAAAACAGATGAACATATGGGAAGGGGAGAAAAAAAAAGACAGAGAAGGAAAAAAACCATAAGAGACTCTTAATGATAAAGAAGAAACTGAGGGTTGATGGAGGGAAGTGGGTGGGGGGTAGGCTAGATGGGTGATGGGTATTAAGGAGGGCACTTGTTATGATGAGCACTGAGTGTGGTATGTAAGTGATGAATCACTGAATTCTACTCCGGAAACCAATAGTGCAGTCTGTTAACTAACTAGAATTTAAATGAAAATTTAAAAAGAGAAAAAAAAATAAAGTCATGGGCTGGAAATCATTGCAGAAATGCAAGGGAAGCCTACCAACTTGTCCTTTTCTCGACGTCATTCCAGTGGCTAAAAGGGGGGGGGGCATGGAAACCTCGTGAGGCAGTGTGGTCTCAGGACCCTCAGGGTCACAGAAAGACCAGGGGGTGCCTGAGTGCAGCAGAGTTCCCCAGTATCAGAGCAGGGAAGCCGGCTGCCGAGAGGGAGCAGAGGTATAGGCTCTCAGCTTGGGGTTGCCATAAACCATGATCGCGGCATAGTCAGGCCACTACTCCTCCAGCAGGGACCGAACAAGCAGCAGATCCAGGGAGACTCCCCTTCCTCCCCCAGGAGGAGCAGCGTGGGAGCACACCCCAGGGATCTGCTGGGTTCGGAGACTCCACACCAAGTCAGGTGCCAGAGACAGAAATGCTCGGTCACAACCCAGGTGAGCACAGAGTGCGGCCAGAGACCGGGGAGACGGGAGTGAATGACTGCATTTCTCTGGGGGCGCACTTAGGAGTGGGGCTCCGAGTTCTCGGCTCCTCCGGGGCAGAGATTGGGAGGCCGCCATTTTCACTCTCATCCTCCAAAGCTGTACCGAAAGCTTTCAAGGAACAAAAGCTCCCAAGAGCAAACCGGGAGATTATTTAGCCTGGACGGGCAAGGGCGGGACAATTCCGTCTCCAGCAAAGACATTTGGGAACCATAGCAACAGGCCCCTCCCCTGGAAGATCAGCAAGAACAGCCAGCCAAGGGCACCTGGGTGGCTCGTTGGTTAAGCGACTGCTTTTGGCTCAGGTCATGATCCTGGAGTCTCAGGATTGAGTCCTGCATAAGGCTCCCTGCTCAGCAGGGAGTCTGCTTCTCCCTCTGACCCTTCCCCCTCTCATGTGCTCTCTCTCTCTCTCTCATTCTCTCTCTCTCAAATAAATAAATAAAATCTTAAAAAAAAAAAAAAGAACAGCCAGCCAAGACCAAGTTTACCGATCAATGAGAAGGGAAGAACTCCAGCGCTAGGGGAATACTGCACATAGAATTCATGGCTTTTTTCCATGATTCTTTAGTCTTTTCAAAGTTAATTTTTTAACTTTTTTTTTGAATTTTTCTTTTTCCCTTTTCAACCAACATCTTATAAATCCCTTTTTAAAAATACATTTTTATTTTTCATTTTTAGAGTCATAGTCTATCCCTTCATAGTAGTTACCCTTATTTTTGGCATATATATGTAAGTGGTTCTCTCTCTAAAAATTTTGAGTTACAGTTTCTTCTAACAGATCAAAATATACCCTGAATCTCTAGTGTATGGCTTTGTTCTAGTCTTCTGTCAGATCATATTCTCTTTTTTTAAATCCTCTACTTTCTTTTTTAAAACAACTTATCTTATCAATTCCTTTTATAAAATCTTTTATAATTTTCATCTTTACAATCATATTCCATCCCTTCATTGTATCAACGCTTATTTTTGTACATATATAAGTTTTTCTTTCTTTAAAATTTTGGGAGGCACTTTCTTCTAACAGACCAAAATACAACCAAAATCTAGTGTGTGGCACTGATCTATGCACCAGCCTGATCATATTTGATCATATTCTGTTTTTTTGTTTTGTTTTGTTCTGTTTTTGTTTGTTTTTATCTTTTTCTTTTTCTTTTTTTTTTCTTTCTCTTTTTTCTTTCTTCCCTATCTTTTCCCCCTGCTTCAGGTCTTTTCTGATTTGTTTAGAGTATATTTTCTGGGAATGTTGTTACCCTGTTACCATTTTGTTCTCTCATTCATCTATTCTCCTCTGGACAAACTGACAAGAGGGAAAAAATCACTTCAACAAAAACAACAAGAGGTAGTACCAACTGCCAGGGACCTACTCAATATAGACATTAGTACGATGTCAGACCTAGAGTTCAGAATCATTACTTTAAAGATACTAGCTGGGCTTGAAAAAAGCATGGAAGTTATTAGAGAAACCCTTTCTGGAGAAATAAAAGAACTAAAATCTAACCAAACCGGAAATCAAAAAGGCTATTAATGAGATGCAATAAAAAATGGGGGCACTAACTGCTAGAAAAATGAGGCAAAAGAGAGAATCAGAGCTAGAGAAGGCCAAATGATGGAAAATAAAGAAGCTGAGAAAAAGCGGAGAGAAACAACTACTGGATCATGAGGGCAGAATTCGAGATATAAGCGATACCATAAGACGAAACAACATTAGAATAATTGGGATCCCAGAAGAAGAAGAAAGAGAGAGAGTGGCAGAAGGTATACTGGAGCAAACTATAGCAGAGAACTTCCCTAATGTGGGGAAGGAAACAGGCATCAAAATCCAGGAGGCACAGAGAACCCCTCTCAAAATCAATAAAAATAGGTCAACATCTCAACATCTGATAATAAAACTCACGAGTCTCAGAGACAAAGAGAAAATCCTGAAAGCATCTTGGGAGAAAGATATGTAACCTACAATGGTAGAAGCATTAGATTGGCAACAAGACCTATCCAAGGAGACCTGGCAGGCAAGAAAGGACAAGGCATGATATCTTCAGAGCACTAAATGAGAAAAGTATGCAGCCAAGAATACTATATCCAGCTAGGCTGTCATTGAAAATAGAAGGAGATAAAAAGCTTCCAGGACAAACAAAAACTAAAGGAATTTGCAAACACGAAACCAGCCCTACAAGAAATCCTGAAAGAGGTCTCTAAGCAAAGAGAGCTTAAAAGCAACATAGAACAGAAAGGAACACAGACAATATTCAGTAACAGTCACCTTATGGGCAATACAATGGCACTAAATTCATATCTTTCAATAGTTACCCTGAATGTAAATGGACTAAATGCCCCAATCAAAAGACACAGGCTATCAGATTGGATAAAAAACAAGACCTATCGAAATGCTGTCTGCAAGAGACTCATTTAGACCCAAAGACACCCCCAGATTGAAAGTGAGGGGTGGTGGAAAACCATTTACCATGCTAATGGACACCAAAGAAAGCTGGGGTGGCAATCCTTATATCAGACAAATTAGATTTTAACCAAAGATGTAATAAGAGATGAGGAAGGACACTATATCCTACTTAAAGGGTCTATCCAACAAGATTTTCTAACAATTGTAAATATCTATGCCCCTAACATGGGAGCAGCCCAATTATATAAGGTAATTAATAAAAAAAGCAAAGAAACACATTGACAACAATACAATAATAGTGGGGGACTTTAAACACCCCCCTCACTGAAATGGACAGATCATCTAAGCAAAAGATCAACAAGGAATTAAAGACTTTAAATGACGCACTGGACCAAATGGACCTCACAGACATATTCAGAACATTCCATCCCAAAGCAATGGAATACCCATTCTTCTCTAGTTGCCCATGGAACATTCTCCAGAATAGATCACATCCTAGGTCACCAATCAGGTCTCAACCAGTACCAAAAGACTGGGATTATTCCCTGCATATTTTCAGACGACAATGCTTTGAAACTAACTCAATCACAAGAGGAAAGTCGGAAAGAACTCAAATACATGGAGGCTAAAGAGTATCCTACTAAAGAATGAATGGGTCAACCAGAAATTAAAGAAGAATTTAAAACATTCATGGAAACCAATGAAAATGAAAACACAACTGTTCAAAATCTTTGGGATGCAGCAAAGGCTGTCCTAAGAGGAAAGTATATAGCAATACAAGCCTTTCTCAAGAAACAAGAAAGGTCTCAAATACACAATGTAACCCTACACCTAAAGGAGCTAGAGAAAACAGCAAATAAAGCCTAACCAGCAGGAGAAGAAAATAATAAAGATCAGAGCAGAAATCAATGAAATAGAAAAAAAGAACAGTAGAACAGATCAATGAAACTAGGAGCTCGTTCTTTGAAAGAATTAACAAGATTGATAAACACTTGGCCAGACTTATCAAAAAGAAAAGAGAAATGACCCAAATCAACAGAATCATGAATGAAAGAGGAGAGATCACAACCAACACCAAAGAAATACAAACAATTATAAGAACATATTATGAGCAACTATATGCTAGCAAATTAGATAATCTGGAAGAAATGGATGCATTCCTAGAGATGTATCAACTACCAAAACTGAACCAGGAAGAAATGGAAAACCTGAACAGACCTATAACCACTAAGGAAATTAAAGCAGTCATCAAAAATCTCCCAACAAACAAAAGCCCAGGGCCAGATGGCTTCCCAGGGGAATTCTACCAAACAAAGAAGAATTAATACCTATTCTTCTGAAACTGTCCCAAAAAATAGAAATGAAGGAAAACTTCCAAACTCGTTTTATGAGACCACCATTACCTTGATCCCCAAACCAGAAAAAGACCCCATCAAAAAGAATTACAGACCAATATCCTTGATGAACATGGATGCAAAAATTCTCACCAAAATACTAGCCAATGGGATCCAACAGTACATTAAAATGATTATTCACCACTACCAAGTGGGCTTTATTCTTAGGCTGCAAGTTTGGTTCAACATCTGCAAATCAATCAACGTGATACAATACATTAATAAAAGAAAGAACAAGAACCATATGATCCTCTCAATAGATGCAGAAAAAGCAATTGACAAAGTACAGCATCCTTTCTTGATCAAAACTCTTCAGAGTATAGGGATAGAGGGTACATACCTCAAGATCATAAAAGCCATCTTTGAAAAACCCACAGCGAATATCATACTCAATGGGAAAAACTGAGAGCTTTCCCCCTAAGTTCCAGAACACAGCAGGGATGTCCACTATCACCACTGTTATTCAACATAGTATTAGAAGTCCTAGCCACAGCAGACAACAAAAAGTAAAAGAAGGCATCCAAATTGGCAAAGAAGTAGTGAAACTCTCACTCTTTGCAGATGATATACTTTATGTGGAAAACCCAGAAGACTCCACCCCAAAACTGCTAGAACTCCTACAGGAATTCAGTAACGTGGCAGGATATAAAATCAATGCACAGAAATCAGTAGCATTCCTATACATCAACAACAAGACAGAAGAGAGACAAATTAAGGAGTCAATCCCATTTACAATTGCACTCAAAACCATAAGATACCTAGGAATGAATCTAACCAAAGAGGTAAAGGATCTGTACTCAGAAAACTATAAAATACTCATGAAAAAAAATTGAGGAAGACACAAAGAAATAGAAAAACATTCCATGCTTATGGATTGGAAGAACAAATACTGTGAAGATGTCAATGCTACCTAGAGCAATCTACATATTCAATGCAATCCCCATCAAAATACCATCCACTTTTTCTCAAAGAAATGGAACAAATAATCCTAAAATTTGTATAGAACCAGAAAAGACCCCGAATAGCCAGGGGAATGTTGAAAAAGAAAAGCAAAGCTGGCGGCATCACAATTCCGGACTCCCAGCTCTATTGCAAAGCCGTCATCATCAAGACAGTATGGACTGGCACAAAAACAGACACATAGATCAATGGAACAGAATAGAGAACCCAGAAATGGACCTTCAACTCAATGGTCAACTCATCTTCGACAACGCAGGAAAGAATGTCCAATGGCAAAAAGACAGTCTCTTCAACAAATGGTGTTGGGAAAATTGGACAGCCACATGCAGAAGAATGAAACTGGACCATTTCCTTACACCACACACAAAAACAGACTGATAATGGTTGAAAGACCTAAATGTGAGACAGGAGTCCATCAAAATCCTAAAGGAGAACACAGGCAGCAACCTCTTCGACCTCAGCCGCAGCAACTTCTTCCTAGAAATATCGCCAAAGGCGAGGGAAGCAAGGGCAAGAATGCACTATTGGGACTTCATCATCATAAATAACTTTTGCACAGCTAAAGAAACAGTCAACAAAACCAAAAGACAACCGACAGAATGGAAGAAGATATTTGCAAATGACATATCAGATAAAGGGCTAGTATCCAAAATCTATAAAGAACTTCTTAAACTCAACACCCAAAGAACTAAAGATCCAATCAAGAAATGGGCAGAAGACATGAACAGACATTTTTTCCAAAGAAGACATCCAAATGTCCCACAGACATATGAAAAAGTGCTCAGCATCGCTCGGCATCAGGGAAATCCAAATCAAAATCTCAATGAGATATCACCTCACACCAGTCAGAATGGCTAAAATTAACAAGTCATGAAACGACAGATGTTGGCAGGGATGCGGAGAAAGGGGAACTCTCCTACACTGTTGGTGGGAAAGCAAGCAGGTGCAGCCACTCTGGAAAACAGTATGGAGGTTCCTCAAAAAGTTGAAAATAGGAATATTATGCACCCCAGCCATCAAAAAGAATGAAATCTTGCCATATGCAACAACGAGGATGGAACTGGAAGGTATGCTGAGTGAAATAAGTCAATCAGAGAAAGACATGTATCATATGACCTCACTGATATGAGGAATTCTTAATCTCAGGAAACAAACTGAGGGTTGCTGGAGTAGGGGTGGGGTGGGAGGGATGGGGTGGTTGGGTGATAGACATTGGGGAGGGTATGTGCTATGGTGAGCACTGTGAATTGTGTAAGACTGTTGAATCACAGACCTGTACCTCTGAAACAAATAATACATTATATGTTAAAAAAAAAAAAAAAAGAAGATAGCAGGAGGTGAAGAATGAAGGGGGTAAAATAGGAGGGGGAGACGAACCATGAGAGACTATGCACTCCAGGAAGCAAACTGAGGGTTCTAGAGGGGAGGGGGGTGGGGGGATGGGTTAGCCTGGTGATGGGTATTAAGGAGGGCACATACTGCATGGAGCACTGGGTGTGATATGCAAACAATGAATCATGGAACACTACATCAAAAAATAATGATGTAATGTATGGTGATTAACATAACCTAATAAAACAAATTAAAAAAATAGAAGTGACTCATTACATATAAGGGATCCTCAATAACAATAACAGCTGATTTCACATAAGAAATCATGAAGGCAAGAAGATAGTGGGATGACACAAAGTTCTGAAAGGAAGTGTCAACTGAGAATCCTATTTCTGGCAAAATTATTTTTCAAAAATAAAGGACAATTTTAAAAATTGCAGATAAAAAAACAATGTTTTTTGTGGTTAGCAGCCTTGCATTAGAAGAAAATCTAAAGTAATTTTCTGCCACAAATGAATGACAACAGGCAGTAACCTGAAACCACATGAATAGGTAGAGTATTGGTAAAGATAACTACACAGGTAAATATAAAAGAAATTGTAAATCTATTTTTTTGTTTTTAACTGCTTTTTTTACTATTTGATTAAAAGGCAACTGCATAGGGAGCCTGGGTGGCTCAGATGGTTAAGCGTCTGCCTTCAGCTCAGGTCATGATCCCAGAGTGCTGGGATCGAGTCCCACGTCGGGCTCCCTGCTCCTTGGGAGCCTGCTTCTCCCTCTGCCTCTCTCTCTCTCTCTCTCTCTCTCTCTCTCTCTGTCTTTCATGAATAAATAAATAAAATCTTTAAAATAAATAAACAAACAAATAAATAAATAAAAGGCAACTGCATAATATAATATTTATCAATCTAAGTTGGTGTGCACACAATGTATAAAGTTATAATTTGTGACAAATGTATAAAGGAGGGAGGAAAGTGAAACTAACATAGGAACATGTTTTTATATATTATTGAAATCATGGAATGCAGTGAAAGCAGTGCTTAAAGGGAAATCTATAACTTTAAAAACCCATTAGAAAAGAAACAAGACTTCAAATAAATAACTTAATTCCTTAAGAAACTGGAAAAAGGAAAGCAAACTAAATTCAAAGCAAAGAAGGAAGAAAAAAATAAGAATGAGAATAGAAAAAAATCAGCCAACTAGCTGAAGAAAAAATAATTAAAGGCATGTTTATTTTTGGCGCAGTGTGGGCAAACAAGTGGTTGGTTGAACATGACTTAATCTTCCCCTTTTCACCTGTCTATTTTGGCACCATTCAGAGACATTCATAATGAATGTAAAGCAATAGGATTAAATGGGTCATGAACAATAACAAAAGTCTTGCCTTTTTTCTCCTAGTTAGAATATGTTTTACCTCTAAATATGTGTTATTTGCATTTCAGACTTAAGCACATCTGCCTCAAAGCCTTGGATAAATGGTTTGTGATAGAGTTATACCTAAGACAGCTCCCTTGTACAAGATCAGAGAAATAATGTTGGTAAGTTTATTTCATTTACATGGTTTGAGCAGTCGTAACTGTATGATTTTACTAAAAGATGTCACACCATTAGATTTCTACAAAATATCAAAAGTAGTTCTACAAAGTACTCTGTTTAACTAGTATGAGCCTCACCACAGTAGCAGAGAGCAAATATACCATCTCTGTTCTTCAATTAATCATTCAAATTCTTCATGACTTATTAGCAGAGAGCTCACCAGTCCCCATCAAGGCTCATCTTCCCTGCCCTTTAATTATCCAGGAATCCCAGAGTAAGCTTACCCAGTCCAAAGGTAAGTTGATTTTCTCCTGACAGCAAGAGTAGAAGGATCTGGAGACTGGCTTAAGTACTACTGCTATTATTGGAGCAGAATTCTACACAGTCCTTTGGAAATTTGTCCGCAGGATAATACCAAGTCCATATGCCTAACATAGGCCCTAATGTGGTGCCACTTGTGGGCCCCAAATTATAGCTGTTATAGTTTGTACTCACATATACACCTAATATTCCCCAAAGCAAATTTCTTGCCAAGTTTTTGGATTTAGAGTAAGTGCCAGAAGTAGCCACAGTTAAACCTACATTTGCCCTTAGTAACTCAGGTTACTCCAGTTTACATTTCTTGCCTCCCTAAGATGATGTATTTCTAGGACACTTAACAAACATGCCTGCCATCAATCTTTGTTGGAGAGCCGTACTTCACTAAAGTAAATCTCCCTAACACTGAAATTAAGAAAGAAAAACAAAAACTTATTCTTAATAGCTCTCAAGTTCTTGGCTTTATATTTTTAAAGGATAGAGACTAACACTTGGGCCAATATCATACCTTTTAATAAATGAGCTGATGATTAAAATATTATTTTCACAGTACCTTCCATGGCGAGAATTTTAAATAAAAATAGTCTCATATTAAATGAGAAAAGGGGAAAGCATTGTTCACTTACTTCCAAGTAGACCCTGAGATTCTTGGGCAAAGTCCTCCTTCTCCTTCCCACTTAGCAATTTTACATACCAGGGATCACAAGAGTTGTGGCTTTGCTCATGCCACAAAAGGGTCCATGAAAAGCTAATCTCCATACATGAGGTTACTTAAAGGCTCCTGAACAAAAGTTCTGATCCATATAAACTAAAATCTCAACCTGCAAACAAGAAATGCTGCTATTTTAGAGACTTCCTTTGAAAGGAACTCTTTATTAAAAACTCTTAGCTTGGTAGGTATAGTCTACCCTCTAGAAATAAATAACCAAGAAACTAGAGAGTTATCAAGAACACTTTTTTTCATTCACAGGTCTTCAACATACCCCCCACTCCTTTGTCCTTTTAAATTTACTCATTCAAAAGAAATGAATTTAGAGTAAACTATATATCCAGGGATATAAAGATGAATTGGATTTGTCCATAAGAAAATCACATTTCAGTAGACATGTCAACCAATGACTAGAAAACTATCTAATATGTGCTTTAATGGGACAATGAACCAAATACAAAGGAAACACAGAAAGTCACTGACTGCCTGTTAAGAAAGCATCAGAGAAGAAATAGAATTTGAGTTGCTTCTAAGCTAGGTATGAGCCTGGCCAGACTCCAACCTGCGATGCTACTAATTAACAGGATTGATTTATTTGATTATGTCCCTTATTTTCATACATCTCCCCTCTGGAAGGTAGAAGCTTTGCAAGAGAATAACTTTCTCAAATAATGATAGATTTATACATGTGTTTTTATATTAGAACCTACAAATAAGCTGTGAATATCCATGTGCAAGGAGTATTGAATGATTCCTCAGGCAAAGATGAGGCAGAAAGCCATTCCAGGCAGAGGGAAATATATATATTTCTCTAAAAATATACAAAAAAGACATTAAAGGAGATAGCAGTTTCAGAAATAGATAAAATAATTCCACTGGGTTTATTAATAGAGAGCCTGCCACTGCTCATTATAGAAGTTAAAGGTGGAGGAGAGGAGTTGTGAGTTAAGTCTAGAAAAAGAGGTTGTGAGGTCCTTCTGTGTGTAGATAATAGGAGACAAAAATAAAAAGGTTTTGTTCAAGAGAGATATATAGCCAAGTTTGATTTTTAGGAAGATAATCATCTAGATAATAAGGGAATATGGAAAATGGACTAAAATGGGAAGGAATGATGACAGGAAGATCAGTCTTGCAATGAGGAAATGGGGAAAAAAAGAATTATTGATCAGATAGAAGCACTTGACCTACAAAGGCAACGGGATTTTAAATTCTATGAATTGGACAACACAGGATTTGGTGACTAATTCCCTGAAAGGGGGAGATGGAGGGAGAGTGCATCATGGACAGTTTGGTGGGTAGTGATTCCATAATCCAGGATAGGGAGCAAAAGATGGAGACCAGATTGTGATGGATGGTGGAGAAGAAATTGCTGGATATGGTAAGTGTTAAATTTTAGGAGCAAGAGTGAGACTCTGATGGTGCATAGTAGGCAACTGAAAATGTGTCTGGAGCTTTATATAAAATTTGGAACTACAAATCCAAACATAAGTAATCACCAGTATAAACAGAATAGTTACAGTCATGGCTAAGAGAAAACAGGGAGAGTTTGGAGTGAAATGCTTAGAAAGCCCAGGATGAACCTGAGGAACAACTTTTAACTGGTGACAGAGAAAGAAAATCCAAAGGAGGTAATTGAAAATATCTAGTTAGAGATGTAAGAAAACAAAATTTAAAATGAGTTTTCATTCATTAAGTCATTCTACAACATTTATTATATGCTTACTACATGCTGGCACCTGCTAGGATTGGAAATGAAATTATGCAGAAGGGAAACATATTTCTTTCTTGTATAGAATTTACATAAGAGAAGAAATGTATTTCTGTGAGAAAATAATGAGTTTAAATTTGAATGGTCTTAAGTTCAGTGAAAAATTAAGGTCCATATAAAAATACAAAAAGAATAAGAATTCTTAATCTCAGGAAACAAACTGAGGGTTGTTGGAGTGGTGGGGGGTGGGAGGGATGGGGTGGCTGGGTGATAGACATTGGGGAGGGTATGTGCTATGGTGAGCACTGTGAATTGTGCAAGACTGTTGAATCACAGACCTGTACCTCTGAAACAAATAATACATTATATGTTAAAAAAAAAAGAAAAGAAAAGAAGAAGATAGCAGGAAGGGAAGAATAAAGAGGGGGAAATCAGAGGGGTAGACAAACCATGAGAGATTATGGACTCTGAGAAACAAACTGAGGGTTCTAGAGGAGAAGGGAGTGGGGGGATGGGTTAGCCTGGTGATGGGTATTAGGGAGCGCACGTATTGCATGGAGCACTGGGTGTTATGCACAAACAATGAATCATGGAACGCTACATCAAAAACTAATGATGTAATGTATGGTGATTAACAATAATAAAAAAATGCAAAAAAAAAGAATAGATAAGAATATAGAGGTTTTTTAAGAGACTAACAGAAGGGGAAAGCATGAAGAAGAATAAAGAAGTATGAATACAGAAATAAGAGAGGAAATTGAAGAAATTTGTCTCCAGAAAATGAAGAGATAAAAGTCATGAAATACTGTAGAAATGAAAATAGTTAGTGAGATTTGCTAATATGCAGGTCATTGATAACTTTAGAGAGAATATCTGTAATAAAGAGGAAGCCAAAATGCAGATTATATTGAGCTAAAAGAGAAAAGGGAAATGTGGTAATTGGATACAAGCATTTATTTCTATGCCTTCCTGAAATGACATTACAAAAGCATTAACCACTGGGCTTGGGAGAATTTTGGAGAATGATAGTAGCAACATTTTGGTGGCTGGAAAGCATTCAAATGAGTAGTGATGATTGAGATGCCTGAAGAGAATTGAAACCAAAACTGATGGCTGCAGAGAGGCCAAACAGTTGACCCTAGTCTCTAGATTTGACCGGATTTATAGGTTGCTCTATATATACTGGAAAAGTCTATCACTGGAAGGAATATAAAACAGTATAGTTTTGCTTATTTATTCATATAATATTTACCAAGAACTGGCAATATGGTAGGTAGGAAGAATACATAAAAGACACAATTTATGACAAAGCAGACAATCCAGAGAAATGTGCTCTTTTAAAAGTTATTGTAATTATGAGATGTAAGAAATCACTAAGAGTTAAACATTAAGAGATGTCACTGTAGCACCTATAACTGTCCTATTCAATGCAGTAGCCACTAGCCACATGTGGCCATTGAATATTTGAATGTGGCTAGCTAGTCTAAGGAATGTAACTTTTAATTTACTTTTAATTTATTTACATTTAAAAACTTAAGTGGCATAAAATATTTTTGTGTTACACAAGTTTATCATTTTGGTAGAGCTATATTTCATTTTAACTGTTGGATCCTGTAAGATATTATTGTTATAATGTATATGTTGGAAACATTAATTAATTCTATTACACGTCTATCATCAATTCAGCTGGTGTCTATGGATTGATTCAATTTGAATATTTTTTTTACATAACACTGTGATGTGTTTATTTGAATCTGAATATTTTATGAAAACAGCAAGAGTTGCAATGGTACCTGTATAAATTGTAATTGACCATCAAGTTGAAATATTTATTATTTCAATTATAACATAATTAAATTATTTTTAATTAAAAAATACATATGGCCATTAAAATTAACTGCATCAGAGCAAAATGAAAAAGTTGTTTGATTTTCAAAAACAACCTTTGGGATAATAAAGAGAACAATGTTAAGTGGACATAATAAATTTGATAAGAAATTTTATCTCAATAGCCAAAAAAGAATTGAAGAAATCAGTCATTTAAAATAAAAATTAGAGTGCCTGGTGACTCGGTTGAGCATCCAACTCTTGATTTCAGCTCAGGTCATGATCTCAGGGTTGAGAGATCAAGCCCCTCACTGGGCTCCACGCTGGGCATGGAGCCTGCTTAAGATTCTCTCTTTCCTTCTCTCCCTACCCTCCCCTTCCTCTCTCCCTCTCTAAAATAAAAAATAATAATAATAAAATTAAATTAAAATGAAATGCCAAAAAAATTATAAATTATTTTTAACAGATCTAAGATTAATATTGGTCAGCTATAAAACAACTTGGATTCTTGAACACATACACAAAAAGCCATTTTTAGATCAAGAGATGGTAAAATAAATTATTATTTCAGCTATGAAAATTTAGTGAGTCATGAGGAAAAGATTTTGATTTTTAAAACTTGACAGATCTTCAATGAAGCTACCAAACAACTGCCCATATTACACCTTTCCAAAAATATCAAAGATCAGTTGATTCAAAATTTGAAAAATTGCAAAACCTTTTTTCTTTTCTTTAGATGAGTCATACAAAACAAAACACTATTCAATTAAATATTTGGGCTCAACGGACTTTCAAATATATGAGGCAATGTCAGTTTGCAATCTAAAATATCAACTTCAGGGCATATATACATTTGAGTATTTTGGATTCTTCAAAGAAGGATTTCACCTAGATATGAAAAATAAAAACTTTTTTTTATCACAATGAACAGTGCTCTATATTAGGTCAAAAATATGGATTTATTGAGATTTTTTAAAAAGATTTTATTTACTTATTTGAGAGAGAGAGAGAGCACAAGCCAAGGGAGGAACAGAGGAAGAGGGAGAAGCAAACTCCCCACTGAGCAGGGAGTCTGATGTAGGGCTCAATCTCAGGACCCTGGGGTCATGACCTGAGCCAAAGGCAGACGCTTAACCGACTGAGCCACCCAGGCACCCTGATTTATTGAGATTTTAAAACAAGAGATTGATAGTTCTCTTACTGCTTTATCCCACTGTGTGAGAAATGTTAAAAATATTTATGCTTTGGCTTTTGAAGTAGATGATCAAAAGTGTCATAAATACATGAATCATAGCCAATTTTTGAAACTTTTGAAAGAAACACAAAACAATATATTTAATAATCTTTAGTGCTTTGTCAATACTCACTGGTTTAGGCATATAAGAGTTTTAAAAAAGATTTCCTGAATTGTAAACTCAAATTCAGAATTTTCTGGAAACAAGAAATCCTCGCTAAATATTCAAGAATCAAAGACAAATAGGCAATATGAATTAGGATTTTTTTTTCACTGCATATGAACAAACTAAATTTAAAGCTTCAAAGAAAGGAAGACTTTATTTATGAACTGATGAGAGAGGTATTAGAATTAATTTTGAAATTAAGAGTTTTTAAAATATAAATCAATAATATTGATTTTACAAATATTTCTAACGTGAATCAATATGCAAAATGGACTTTGTTATGGAAATTAATTGTAAAATTACAAGAAAAAATTTTAAAAGCCTCATTTATATTGTCAGATATAGAACTGCCCTTTAAGGTATGGAGTACTTCTTTGGATTCAATATTAATAACTACAAATTGATGCAAAAGTTGTGAATTTATTTAAGTTAGATACAATTTTAAAACTGAAGTGTTTTTGCTGCAAAGTGAAATCAACTCTCCTATATAAGATGAACAAGTTTTATCAATGTAGATGTGAATATTAAAGAAAAACTATTTTTCTCTTCAATTCAATTATTGGAAAACTTTTATTTATATTAGCAAAGACTTGAGTATGTAAATCTGATCTTTCCCCTACAAATATTATGAAATCTAAATAGAAATTATGCATATCCATTGAAAATTTAGCAGATGAATTGAGATGTGCTGCTAGAGGTTTAAAATATACATCATATTTTAAAGACAGCACAAAAGAAAAAGATTAAATTTCTCAGTAATTTTTATATTGATTATATCTTGAAATTATATTTTAGATTTATTTAGTTAAATAAAATACACTATTAATATTAATTATACATGTTTATTTTTCATTTGTTAATGTGATATTAGAAAATGTTAAAGTAAATAAGAGGCTCACATATTTCCATTGCATAGTTCAGATTCAGGAAATGCATATAATTGGAACATAAATAGCAAGATGATTATCATACCAATATTTGGTATGATATCAAAAATTAGTTAAGAACCCTCTATGCTTGAAAGAATATTTTCACATGAACAGAACTAAGAGAAAAATTTTTTAAAGTAGAAGAAAGCCAAGTTGTTTTAAACAGGAAATAAACAGGAATTTCGAGGAGGGATAGAGAGCAGAAAAGCAAAGGGAGAGGGGAGGCTCAAGATTAAGTTGGCAGAAACTTTAAAGAGACACTTTAAGAAACAACCAAACTAATAATAAATATTTTGTTGTCTTCAATATGGACATAAAACATGAACACACAGATGCCCAACGTTACAAAAATTCCTCTGTAAATTCTGCTATATACATTAATGCTTTGTGTGAGTGGTGTCTTTGGGAGAAATCAAATATTGACTGTTCCACATCTAGACTTCAGCAATGTGTACATGAGATGACATAAGTGGGAAAGAAGATGGTTCTGTCCCTAATTCAGTGGATACTACAGATTAGAGCAAAAATTAACTCGGAAAAACACAAGCTACTCAGGGTGCATAGAGAAAACAAAAAGGATATGGAGTCTCCATCACAGGGAGTCTATATTCACAAAATTTTGTTTGCATCAAGAAAAACTTAAAAATTCAATTGACTTCTGTTACTCGTTTCTAGCTTATAATACTTTTCCATGTAAGAATTTCCACTCATTCTCATGTTCACCTTAGTTACCATTATTTTTATTTAGCATTGGCCTGTTTAACCAAAAGCAGGAGGTATTCCAAAAAATATTTTCCCTGGAAACCAACTCCAGAAAACAAGTTGAGTGAGAAATCTGTAAGAAATGAATGAGATTAGATTTATTTACTATAATAGAGATTGTTAGTTTTCCTATAAAATATGCTTTTCTTTGTCTCTCATAGTAATAGTAGCCCCAATTTTAGCAGACACATGGTCTTCATGATAATGAGTTTATTTTTCAACCTCCCTTAGAGTCAGCTATGGTTAGTGCTAAGTTCTGACCAATAGGATCTGAGCAGACCCGATATGTACCCTTTCTAGGGCATGTTCTCTCCTACCTCTTGTGTCCTTCCCACAGGCTATAATATGGTTGGTAAGTACTACCGGATTAGAGCAGGACCCTGGAGATTGAAGGGCAGAGGCTAGTTCTGGGTCCCAACACTGTGGAAGATCTAATCTAGCTCTGAATTACTTATACACGTATTATTACCTTTTTGAAAAATTGTTTTATTGATTAAGCCATTATTATGTTGATTCTGTTAGAAGAGTTCATCTTAATCCTGCCATCCTACATTTCAGAAACAAGTGTAACGATTTGTTTTCTAATGTATATTCCACAATATTTCCAAAAATTTCATATAATCAGATTTGTGCATTTCTGTTAGGAATACAAATTGGGGGATGGGAATACTCAGAGATAAGTCACTTATTTTAATACAGTTGGCGAAATAAGTACACAGGTGAGTGATGTTTTTACAGGATCGTCTGCAAGGCTCTATACAGGAGAATTTAATCAATTTGTCTAGTGTTTCCTCCCTGAGCAGAAATTTTCTGTTGTGTAATTTACCTTACTAATATTTGCTTTTATCTATACTTGTAATTCTGATAACTACTCCAATAAGCATTTAGTGTCTTCCATGGAAACACTCTATAATCACTTTAATTTCACCCTATACACTTTCCCTCACCTGGAGCCTCTCAGGTAAGAGGCTCTCCCAAGAGTTTTAGTTTCCTGATATCCTGGCTTCATATCATCATACTATATACTAAGAGATGAAAGCGTGTACAGGGTTATTATTTTACATAAGGTATGAAGTTTACAAAATTAATTACTGATTAACTTGCAGCTATACTTGCTAAGGGGAGGAAAATAATTATCACTATTGAAAAAAAGGCTGCCGTAGATGTGATGCTCAAAATGTAACTATCATATAGTTCAGAAGACTTTCATCAATATACCATAAGGAGAAAGAAGAGAGAGGAAGGACAAAACCAGAGAGGTGTCAACTAGAATTTAATCTTCACTCACTCATCCATCCATCCACCCATCCATCTAAAATGTGCAAAGAATTATGCTATGGCCTCAATATTTGTATTCCTCCAAAATTCATATGTTGAAATTCTAATTCCCAATGTGATAGTGCTTGCAGATGGGATGTTTGGGAAGTACTTACATAAAGAGGATGGAGCCCTCATAAATGGGATTAGTGTTCTTCTAAAAGAGAACCCAGAGAACTCACTAACCACTCTATCATGTGAGGATACAGCCAGAAGTTGGTAGTCTGCAACGTGGAAAAGGCCTGCACCAGAAAACAACCATTCTGGAATATGATCTTGGACTTCTGGCCTTAGAAACTGTGAGAAATAAATTTCTGTGGTTTTTAAGTTACCCAGTCCGAGCTATTCTGTTACAACAGCCCAAATGGACCAAGACAAACTGTTTAAATGCTTGAGAAACAACAGTGAAAAAAAATAGTCTCTTCCCTCATGTAACTGATATTTTATCAGGGAGACAGACATTTAAAAAGCAATCACCTAATTATTTGTTACTCTTTTAAAGGACTATAGAAAGAAATGCATGATTTTATGAGAGCCTAATCATGACATTAACCAGATTTGGAGAGTCCCAAGACATTATCCAGAAAGATCAATGTTTGAGCAGAGCTCTGAAGCAGACAGTAAATTAGGAAAAGGTAGAAAGGGACAGCATTTCAGGCAGAAGGCAGGCACATATGAATGCCTCAAAATAGAAAGGGCATAAAGCTTTTAAGGAACTCCAGCTGACTTTAATGGCTAGAATTAGGAGAGCTAGGGGGAAGTTAGCACTAGATGAATTTGGTGACATAGGCAAAGGCCAGACCATACCTGATCTTGGAGGCCATATTGATGATTTAGTATTTATTCTATTCTAAAGGCAATAAAAAATAGTTAAATGTTTGAGCACAGTGATGGTGGTATGGGTATATTCACAAGGTGACAGAATTATGTTTTTGTTTTTCAGCTTGGCTGCAGTGGGAAGAATGGATAAAAGAGAGGAGAGAAAATTTTTAAGAATCCGTTAAAGACATCTGCCAGCTGAGAAATGAGAGGAGTGTGAGCATGGATGTTGATAGTGTAGATGGAGTAAAATGAAGAGATTCCACTTATTCAGAAGTAATAGAATTTTAGATATGGTAGATGATGGAAAAAAAGGTGTCATAGATACCTCTCAAGTTCTTCGTTTGCTTAATCAGATAGAAAATATAGTCATTCACTAGAAAAGAATATATTGGAAGAGGTGTGGCTTTAGTAGGAAGATAATGAATTATACTTTGAATAAATTGAGTTTGAAATTCCAGCAGGACACTCTGATGATATAGTTAAGAAGGGAGAAATATGTAGAGGTCTGAACTATTAAGAGCGGTCTAAGTAGGAGGAGAGAGAGAGAGAACACTCCATGTGTAGGTGGTAAATAGAACCATTAATTTATTCATTTCCCAAATATGTATTGAGGATTTATCATGTGCCAAGAATTATTCTAAGCACTGAGAATACAACAGTGAATAAAACTGATAAAAATTCCTATCCTCATTAGCTTATATTACATTGTTAACAGATGTTGCCATAATTGGTAAGTATATTACATAATATGTTAAAGGTGGTAAATACAATGGAGAAAAAAAATACATGGAAACTAAGCTTCAGGGTTCTGAGAGTGGACACTGCAACATTAAGCTAAATGGTCAGGGTGGAGATAATTGAGAAGGTAGCGTTTGAGCAAAGACTTAAAATAAATGAGGTTATGAGCCACATATGTACTTAGAGGGTGAGTATTCCAGAGGGAGCAACCAATGCAAAGAGCCTAAGAGAGGAAAGTTCAAGGAACATAAAAGTCACTGTGGCTGTTGCAAAATAATGAGAAGAGGAGTTGTACCAAAGTTAGAAGAACAGAGAAAGCAGTGGAATACAGTATAGGGTCTTGTAGGCCATTGTAAGGATATTAGCATTTATTCTGAGTGAAGTAGGGAGTCATCAAAGGATTGGAATAGCAGATTGATATGATCTGATTTGTATTTTTAAAAGACAACTCTGGACATTGTCTGGAGAGTAAATGATAGGATGGCCACCTGTCCCAGCTTTGTGGGACTGAGGGGTGTCCTGAGAACATATGAAGGTCAGTGCTAAACCCAGGTAAGTTCCAGGAAAACGAGGAGAGTTGCTGAACTTAATAGTAGGTGAGAAGATCAAGAATACAAATAGGACAAGTTTAAAGGCTATTGCAGTTATCTTCTCAAGCAATCATAGTGCTTAGGACGAAGACGGTAGCCATGGAGAATGCAAGATGTGATCACTTTACAGATTTATTCTGAAGTTACAGTCAACTGGATTTTTTGACAGATTGAATAGTGTGGTGTGAGAGGAGAAAAGTCAAGGATTACTCCAACTGAACAGACTGGTGCTAGAAGGAACAGTGAGATAGATATGAGTACGGTGGTGTATGATGTTCCTCCTTTTTGACCCTATTTATTAACAATTAATTAGATATCCACCCATGAACAAAAGCACCTTTGTGGATGTTGTAGGATCTAGCACCAGATGCCAAGGGACCTGGAAGGAGTCTCACCCGTGTGTGCATCCAGTAATAAGCAGATAGACCTCCATAAAGGCTGCAGAATCAGCAGAGCCTGCAGACATGCCACAACCCCTCTAATAGTAGTCTGGAAAAAACCCAGAATGTGCCACCTGAGCAAATTACCATGGACACGAGAAAATTTACAGAAATAACAGCTTTCCCCCCAAAAGATTTCAGCACACCACTGGGGCAGTAAAACAAACAAACAAGCAAACAAACAAAAAAAAAACCCCCTCAAAATACAAGTTTAGTCACAGTGGTAGGAAAAATTTTCGCAGGGCCACTCCACCCTCACAAGGCAACATAGCATAGGGCTGCATTGTCCTATGACTGAACATTTTTTTTTATGTACCTATCGGCCATTTGGATGTCTTCTTTGGAAAAATATCTAGTTAGGTCCTCCATCCACTTTAAAATTAGGTTGTGTGTTTTTTGTTTTTTGGGTTTTTTTTTGGTTATTGCACTGTATGAATTCTTTATAAATTTTAGATATTAACCTCTTATCTAATATGTGGTTTGCTTTTATTTTCTCTCATTCCATATTGTCTTTTTTTAAAATTGTGTCTTTTTGGGGCGCCTGGGTGGCTCAGTTGGTTAAGCGACTGCCTTCGGCTCAGGTCATGATCCCGAAGTCCCAGGATCGAGTCCCGCATCGGGCTCCCTGCTCAGCGGGGAGTCTGCTTCTCCCTCGGACACTCCCCCCTCTCATGCTCTCTCTATCTCATTCTCTCTCTCAAATAAGTAAAATCTTAAAAAAATAAAAAATAAAATAAAATAAAATTGTGTTTTTTTCTGTGCAGAAGCTTTTTATTCTGATGTAGTTCTACTTACTGATTTTTGTTTTTGTTGCTTGAGGTTTTGATGTCATATCCAATAAAAAATCATTGCCCAGACCAATGTCAAGCAACTTCTTCCCTGTTTTCTCCTAGGAGTTTTATGTTATCAGGTCTTGAATTCTTTAGTCCATTTTGTGTTAATTTTGAGTGGTATAAGAAAAGGATCCAATTTCATTTTTCTGTGTGTGGTTATTCAGTTTTCCTATAACATTTGTTGAAACTGTCTTTTCCTTATTGAGTGTTCAAAATATCTGAAGAACTCACACAATTCAATAAAAACAATAACAACAAAATCTGATTTAAAAATGGACAGAGGAACTAAAGATACATTTTTCCAAAGAAGACTTCCAAATGGTCAATAGGTACATGAAAAGATGCTCAGCATGGTTAATCTTCAGGGAAATGAAAATCAAAACAGCAATGAGATATCATTTCACACCTGTTTGAATGATTATCATCAAGAAAATGAGAGATAAGTGTCATTGAGGTGTGGATATAAGGGAACCCTTGTACATTGTTGGTGGGAATGTAAGTTGATTCAGCCACTAGGAAAAGAGTATGGAGATTCCTCAAAAATTTAGAAGTGGAACTACCATATTTCCAATAATCACACTTCTTGGTATCTATCAATTGGAAATGAAAACAAGATATTGAAGAGGTATCTGCACCCCAATGTTTATTGCACTATTATTCACAATAGCCAAGATATGGAACAACCTAAGTGTCCATCAAACAATGAAACACACACACACACACACACACAAACACACACCACAGTGGAATATTATGCAGCCATGACAAGAAAGAAACCTTGCCATTAGAGACAACATGGTGGACCATAAGGGCATTCTTCTGAGATAAGTCAGACAGAATAGGACAAATGCTGTATGATATACGTGAATCTAAAAAAGCTGAACTTGTTAAAAACTGAGAGTAGAATGGTATTTACCAGAGGGAGAGGAGTGGGGAAATTAGATGTTTAAGGGTACAAACTTGGAAATAGTAGATAAATAAATCTTGGTAACCTAATGCACAGCATAATGACTATAAACAACAATAGCATATTATAGGCTTCAAAGTTGCTGAAAGACTAGATCTTAAATGTTCCCACCATAAAAGAAATGATAATTATGTAACATGATAGAGGTGTTAGTTAATGCTATGGTGGTAATCATACTGTAATATATAAATGTATCAAATCAACATGCTGTGCACCTTAAACCTACACAATTTTATATGTCAACTATATCTCAATAAAAATAAAATGTAAAAAATAATGATTTAATTGCCATTAGCTGAGATGAACAGGACTACCAATGGAAGTGAATTTTTAGGGGGAAAGATTCATTTAGGGCATTGTGAGCTTGAAATGTGCATTGGACAACTGCATGAAGACATTAATTAAGCAGTTAGATACATAAATATGAGGTAGAGACGTAGCTCTCAGCAAGAAATCTACTCTGGGGAGGTAAAAGCAAGGAAATTGTGTTTAAAGACAAAGCTGAAATCATCAAGAGATTGATGAGGAGAGAAGAGGTCTTAGGACACATGAAATTGCATGCACGTAAAGTATATGGACAGTAGGAATTCTAATACTTAAGTGTCTAGCATTTAAAAAGGGAAAATGGTGTGGCAAGTAAAGCTTGAAATGGGGGAATTAATGACTTGGGAGGAAAGTTAGGAGAGGAACAGAAGCCAAGGGAGAAATTAAAAAGTTGATTTACTTCTAATAATTCAAGGAAAGGGCTGATTGTTCTTTGGCCAGAGTCCAAGAAATGTAAAATAATCTCCAGAGCTGGTTTTAAATCCATCTCAGTTGGTCAGTGAGGACTTGTATGGCAACAACTGTCATTGGTAACCACACATTTAAGTCAGTTAATCAGCAACAGTCTCGTTCCAATAACCAATCTTTCAATGCTGAAGTTTAACCTATCCCCAAATACTCCCACTTCTGAAAGTCTGTCAGTCTTTGCATGCTATAGCTCCCCAGACTCTACTGATTGTTTTTTCTCTTTTTTTAAAGATTTTATTTATTTGAGAGTGAGAGAGATAGCCAGAGAGAAAGGACGAGAGGAAGGGAGGGGCAGAGGCAGAAGCAGAAGCAGACTCCCCACTAAATAGGGAGCCTGAGGCAGAGCTTGATCCCAGGACCCTGGGATCATGACCTGAGCCGAAGGCAGATGCTTACCTGACTGAGCCATCCAGGCACCCCTCTACTGATTTTTAAAGAAGACTGCTTTTCAAATACAGTTCTCCCTTTCTTAACACACAACACATTCACATTCAGCTCTCCGTTTCAGTTAAAGAGCAATGGTCTCTTCCTCTGAAAATGTTTCAAAAAGGAGAGAGTGATCAGAAGTGTTCAATATGACTGAGAAGTTAAAGGAAATAAGAACTACCATAGATCACTGGATTTATCAACATGGCGATTATTGGTAACTTTACAAAGTCCTTTCAGTTCAGTGCTGAGTGAATCAGACTGCAGTAGCTTGAGTAGGGAGTGGGATTTGATGAAAATGGAGACAGTGAAGAGACAACTTTTTTTAATAAACTTTTTATTTATTCAATCATTCATTCATTCATCATTTAAAGTAGGTTCCACACCCAGCGTGGAGCCCAACTGGGGGCTTGAACTCATGACCTTAAGATCAAGACCCGGATGCTTAACCAATAAAACCTTTTATTTTAGAACGGTTTTAGATTATAGCCAAATCACAAGATAGCAGAGTTCCTGCATACTCCACACCTAGTTTCTCAGATTATTAACATTCTACACTGGAGAACACTGTTTTCAGCTATTTCACTTTAAACAAAGAGACAATGAGTTGCTATGCTTACACAGCTAAAGGGAAAACCGAGGTTAAAGGGTTTTGCTGTTTGAATCAATCACTGGTTGCTTTCACTGGTTTCGTTTATCTGTCTGTCGTGGTTGTAAAGACTATTTAAAAATAAAATCTTAAAACAAAAAACAAAACAAAACAAAACAAAACAAAAATAAGATGGGACAGACCTGATGTATAAATGATCAGAATAATCCTGAAGACAGAGAGAGGATGATGAATGCTTTCAGATGTGACTTCTTAGTTTATAACTGACATTATTTATGATTTTAGACAAAACGGCTAAGCTATTTGGTGTAACACACGTCAGGATATTCTAGGGAAGCTCTAGTGTGCCTTTCCTATATATTGGCTAATAAGCTCCTGTGGCTCCCCCCCCCGAAAGGTGACAGAACTTAAGGTGGGGGACTTCACATCTTTCTCTAATGATTTCACTTCAGCTCATCTTACTATATAACATATTACGAAGGGACAAGAGTGAAACCCAATATTCACTGTGAACCTGATTGTGACTAGAACATTTTGGCTCCTTCCAATGATGGGGAATACATCGTTTGGTGATATTTGTGATTGCAAATATATGAAATGAATTAATGTGTTAAAGAATGCAATTTAAATCAATATAATGTTTTAAGAAATTTCCTCAAAGAGATTTAAAGTCAAAAAGTAAAGATTTTAAGAGAAGAAGTACCTGGGAGGAGAAATGAAAATGCACCAAAGTAGATCAGAAAAAGTTCAAACAAATCTAGGGGGGCAGTTCGTGGTCCAAGCTTTTGAGAGCAGTTGTCAAGGACAAAGGCATACTGCAAAGCAAAAGAACTTCCTCTTGCTTCTTGCCCGCTCCATTTCTTTCACATCAGGGAGCTGGGAGCATTTTCTCCTTCAAACTGACGCATAATTTCATTTTCTTTCCCTAAAACGGAAGCTTACATACAACACAGCCAGGTTTCCCCAAATATAAGAACCAAAGTGTTAGAAAAGGTACTCTTAGGTAGAACAGGAGACCTCACATTGTTGTAATAAACAGCATGTAAGGTACATGAAATCAGGGCCAAGCAACCCGGCAACGTCCTTATTTTCTGCTTCACAGCTCTTCTTTGATCAAACCCTTTTCCACATGTCTTGCCTCTTCTTTCACTCAACTTCTACCTGTATTACTGAATGCTGATGAGGTCTGACTTGGGTCAGTTTCAGCCCATTTTCAGGTAATTTGCTTGGGCACTAAATGCTGGCTGAAATTGCAAGAAAATTTGTAGGCTAAACATCACCCCCGTGGATGGGGGAAAAGATGCTACCCACAGGTGTAGAGTAGTTCTGCAAACCCTCTCATTTGGAAAGAGTGTACCTGGACTATCCATAGGTAAGGAATGTAATGTGAGAATGACAAAGAGTCAAGTTAGATGTGACAGCTTTTGTATTTCACTAACAGAACAAGCTAAATTTAGAGAATAGCACATATACCGCAGAAAAAGGCTTGTGTCAACAAATGGCTTTAAAGAAAAAACAAAAATAGGCATGAGTGTTGCATAGAATCCTGCCAAGTCTGCTCCATGTGATTCCACTTCAGGAGCACGAATCATTTTATCTGGAAGGGGAAAAAAATCTCAGGACACACATAACATGGAAATATTTTTCATTGTTATTCATGTAATTCTAAACACTTTAAGGACACCTGCACACTGTGGACATCTTTTCAGATTGCATTTTAGTTCTTTTGCATGCTATCCTCTCTACTGTCTCAGAGCATAGTTGCATCACTAACCTGTCCCATTGGGGCAGTGTAGGGCTTAGTGAACACATACATCTGTGCAAGGTACCCAACTATAGATCCTAAATCAGCAATGAAACATTAGGCACATAAGTTATTTTCTCCTCCATTTTGTTAGAAAGGAAGTCCCACAGAAATTATAATTTGTTGAGGGTGACACAAGGAAGGAATGATTGGAAAGAGTCTCAAAATTTATCTCTTTTTCTTTAAAATGGGAATGATAGCTGCTTCACTAGCTTCAAAAAATGTGACAGAGGAGGGACATATGTGATAATCTCTGTGAAATATACAGCATTATGCAAAAATAAGGAGGTGTTACATGCAGAGATCTGAGTGATTTTGAAAGAGGAAATGTCTGCACTAAGAAGAAGCATAAAACCTATCATTTATCCAGCTTCTCTGCCCCAGACTCCACCCCAAGCTGCTCTGGCCTAGACAGCATTGCCTCTGTGAAGGCTAAAACCCCTTCTTAGAGCCTTCCCACAACCAGTGGTTGGTCAATATAGGATATAAAGGCCTGACCCTCACCCCCCCGTGTGTAGGAAAAGTGAATAGTTATTCCAGTCATTTTTATCTGTGGGATTGGTTAAAAATTAAGTCGAGATTGCACCATAGCCTAAGTTTTCATTTTGTTCCATCCTTCTTCCTTCCTTTCTGTTCCAGCAGTACTGTTCTCAAGAGCATTTCCTAATAAATTTGCCATACACAAACCTCTATTCAGAGCGCACTGCTTGGGGAGCCTGACCTGTGACACCGACACCTTTTTCCAAAGGTGTATGTTTTATAAACATTGCATTGGTCAAAGTACATTTTTGTTGTGTGAATGAAACTAGATTTTACTCTCCCACCATTGCAGTTGGTTTCTATAAAGGAACTATGCACTCAAGGATGGCGAACAAATAGGTAAGGAGGCAAGCACCCTCTGAGAAATGTAGGTTGCAGAATGTGGCTTGCTCCAGAAGGTGTCAGTGGGACATCTTGTGTCCTTCTCCCTCCCAAGTCTAAGGTCACCAAGTCTGTGAAGTGCACTGAAGTCGGGATTACCAGGCTGGTCACAGGCTTGGAGTGCAACCCCAAATCTATTGTACTTTAATGCTGTAAAAGTAGCCAGATGAAACAGAGCTTATTGTCCCCTCTCCCTATAATGGCCATTTTAAGAAAGAAGAAACTAAAGCTTAAAAGAATTAATCAAATAATACAAGGGCCTCGCCTTTTATTAAATTAGCAGAGGTAGAACATGACTAAAGCTCTGTCTAAAATTATTGGTGGGTATTTCGGTAAACAGTGATGTGAAGACCCTTGTGTTTGGGGGCAATAGCTTGATCTAGATGCAAGAAAGGGACCCCTCATGGTACAATGTGAGTGACATCATACACCTATTGAGCGAGGACAACTGGCTTTGAAAAAAAGATTCTGGAGGAAATAGGTATATCTTGGACTATTCCAAAAAAAGAAAAGAATTGATATCTTAAAAATAAATAAATAAAAAGTTCTACCACTATCCCACACCAGTGACCTCCTAAGCACCAGAGTCAAAAAAGAATTGAAGGAGAAACAGAAAACCTTATTCAGGAATAAAGAAAAGCAGCCCCTGTACATTGCTGAAGTGGAGGTGAAAGACCTCAGAAATAGCAAAATGAATGGTGTCCCCAGAACTGCATTTCTTTTCAAGCTGAGCTTGGAGTAGAAAGAGCTAGCTTTCTAGCTGCTACCAATTGCTCTTACAATGCCTTAACCACATTTATCCATGCATCTTCAGTGAGCTGTGCCACATCAATATGCAGTCAAAAGCCCAGGACAAGGTTGGCTATGATAACAAATTGTTCTGCATAATGATGTTCCATGTCCATGCCCCCACTGACAGGACCTCATATCACTGCTTTGTTAATCTGATTGCGAAGATTTTGTCAGGCTCTGCCAGGTGTGGAGAGCTGCTTCCTGAGCCCTGAGCCCTGATTAATCATATCCTGGGCTGTCAGGTCTAGATCCTGAGCAGAGGGGAGACATGAATCTCTCATTACAGGTTACAAACCCAAATGCCCAGCCTATTGTTGTTAACAGTAACACTGGCCCAGAGGCTCCAGATCTTTGTGTTTCAAGGAAATCCATATTGTCTGTAACCCATGGCTTGGATGCCGCATTTTGGCCCAACAATCTGCATGTGGCATCTAACCCACAGGCTACCTTTACCTTATAATGAACATAGTGCTCAATTGTTTATCAAGTGCTTTATTATTGTTTATATTACTAGAGTCTTGGAAGGTAAGATAAATATCATTCCTATGTTCTATGTGAGGAAAATGCAATTTATTGGAGTGAATGGGTTTGCTTATAATTATATACCCAGGAAGTAGAAAGAAGAAATGCTGATCTGAGCACTAGATTCACGGTCTTTTCAGCAACCTTCCTTCTATATTAAATACTCTGTTTCTCTATTAATGACTTCTTTCCCCAGTAACTGCTTATGCTCTCTTGACCCCAGTCCCACTGACTCACTGCTCTGCTCAAATTAGGGGCTTCAATCAGTTACATGGTGCTAGACTTATTGTTTGGCTTAACCTCCTGCTTGATTCTTGAAATCTTCTGGGTTTTGTCCTCTGGCCCTGTTCACTACTGCTCAAGCCTAGCCTAGTTGATGCCCAACTAAGAGTAATACAGTGTTGGGGCGCCTGAGTGGCTCAGTTGGTTAAGCACCGGACTCTTGGTTTCAGCTCAGGTCATGATCTTGGGGTCCTAGGATTGAGGCCTCCTGGGGCTTGGCACTCAGCACAGAGTCTGCTTGTCCCTTTCCCTCTGCTCCTCCCACTGCATGCTCTCTCTCTCTCTCATAAATAAATAAAATCTTTTATAAAAAAAAAAAGTAATATGGTGTGACACATTAAGTCAATGCCAGTGGAACACAGAAAAGTGAAATTTGAATGTGGATTGGAGAACTTGCTATCAGACAATTAAGGTGGGAATAGAGGAGCAAAATTTATATATACTTTAACTCTTTACATGTTTGTTTTGTTTTCATTTCCAGTTCTGATAAGCAGCCAAATACTCAAAGTAAAAGCTGGTCAGCTGGTCTACGTCTCTGAGGTGAGACGTTGAGCAATGCTATCAGAGAACGAAAGAATTTAAATGCCTACTATGCACCTGACATCTGTGGAAGAATCTTTATAGATGTTTTCATGGGGTGCCTAAAGCAATAGGAAGTACTGTCATTAGAAATTATATAGAGAAACCAGAAATGACATAGAAGTGATTCATAATAATTTGTCAGTCATCTATACTTTGAAAACTGGAAACTAAAAACTTAAAACATAGGTGTCAAAGCTTAGCCATAATAAGAGGTAGATGTTTCCAGTCAGCTGTGGTAATAACAAAAGTATCTGCCATTTTCCTGAGTTCCTACATTGTGCCAGCCTCTATTAAGAACCATGAAGACGATATCAACACTTAAAACAGCCCTCCAAGTCAGGTTTTAGAATTTCAGCCTATTATATTTGATGGAATTGTGATCTAGAAAGATAACACAATTAGAATATAGCGAATCCAGGATTTAAGCAAGGCCAACTAAGAAGGACCACATACAGGATAGAGGCTCCAAGGAAGGTAACACTTAACTATTTAAGCCACATCTTAAAAAAAAAAAAAAAGACTATGCAAACAGTTCATACACAGCCCAAGGCAAACACAGGTTTGAGATAAGTACAGATGTTTAAAGTAAATGGAAATAAAGTAAGGGTTGTTTTCCTCCTGAGCCACGCCCATGAAGCCAATCTAAGGCTGCATTGAGCACCATAGTCTCTCCCTTTGCTCTATGTTTTTTTTTAATTTTTTTATTGTTATGTTAATCACCATATACTACATAATTTGTTTTGGTGTACTGTTCCATGATTCATTGTTTGTTCATAACACCCAGTGCTCCACGCAGAATGTGCCCTCTTTAATACCCATCACCAGGCTAACCCATCTCCCCACCCTCCTCCCCTCTAGAACCCTCAGTTTGTTTTTCAGAGTCCATCATCTCTCCTGGTTTGTCTCCCCCTCTGACTTACTCCCCTTCATTCTTCCTCTCCTGCTATCTTCTTCTTTTTCTTTTTTCTTAAAATATGTTGCGTTATTTGTTTCAGAAGTACAGATCTGTGATTCAACAGTCTTACACAATTCACAGCGCTCACCGTAGCACATATCTTCCCCAATGTCCATCACCCAGCCACCCCATCCCTCCCACCCCCGACCACTCCAGCAACCCTCAGTTTGTTCCTGAGATTAAGAATTCCTCATATCAGTGAGGTCATATGGTACATGTCTTTCTCTGATTGATTTATTTCACTCATTGCTCTATGTTTTTAAATGTTCTCTATTCTTTCAGGCAAGGGATTAATTTACTTTAGTTTTGTTTTATTTCTCATTTTTTTTCTTTTCCTCAAAGCATTCCTTTTAAAAAACAAACTTATTTTAGCCAAACATAGTAGGGATTTGTCCCCATTCTACCCAGAGGAAGTAATGAACCCAATCAAACAGAGTGGAGACAGGATCAGTCCCAGAAGGAGAGCTGGTGGCCCATAGGAAGATAGACACTGAAAAGACAGAATGAGAGACAGCAATGAGTAGCTGAGAACTTCCCTTCTACAATTTCATTCTCTCTCCTTCATTTATTCTTCTTACAAAATTCCAAAGTTTCACTCATACACATACTCAAGAAATATCCACCTAATCTCCCAAATTGCTTAGATTCAGGAGCTCAGAGGATAGGGCAGAACTGTGTCATCTTTCCCCTATCATGTTTTGAAAATGTCCCATTTTATGTTTTGTTTTTGTTTTATGTATCCAAAAAATGTGCAGAAAAAGCAAGCCTTAAATAAATTGTAATTTATTCCTAAAAGACAATTCTGTACTTACCCTATCTGAAATCAAGGCAGTCTACAACTTTGAAAATCAAATGGAACACATATACCCATAGGAACCTAAGAGCAACAAAAACACAGAGATTGAACTCTAGGCTCCCTACTCCTCAGAAATTAACAGTTTCAAGCAGGAGGGGGGTCAGCATTTTTGTCAGGCTGGCTGTGTGTTATACCAATGGGTATAGAAAGAACATGTGGCTTTACTTCAGCAGTTTTCTTGGCTAGAGAATTATTGCTTCCTTCACTTTGTAAATTTGCTGAGTCCTCAGGAAGGGCAGCTAAAAAAAAAAAAAAAAATCAATGCCAAGTGGTTCTAGAAGAAATGCTTCCAAGGATTCTGATGTTATTTTAAGATGCAGGGAATGTAATATCATCACTGTTTACTGACAGAAATGAAACATCCTAATATCTGTTCTTCCCCTTGAGATGACCATGAGAGGGTTCAAGACAGATATTGACACACCTCCCCATTAGTAGTAACTTTTGTCATGAGAAGAACTTCCCTCAGTGGCTTCCCCAAATGACTCACACAGAACAGACAACTCTATTGTGAAGTCCAAGGTTAATAAAATGATAAATATAATGTAGGGTCCTCTAGTTTTGAGAGGCTCCTTAATTCATCTATTCCTTATTGCACAAATATTTGAGGGGGACAATTAATATATAATAAGCACTGTGCTACATATTGGGATTCAAGTTATAATAATAATATGAATAATGGCAACTCACATTTATTAAATGCTTAATAGAATTCAGTATGCCAGGAACTATGCCTGCAAATCACATACATTTTCTCATTAAATTGTCTACAAAAAAAAATCCCTGAGATGCAAATATAATTATTATCTTATTGTACAGATTAAAAACCTAAAGCTTAGAATAGGCAAGTAAAGGTCCCAAAGGTAGAAACTGATGATATCAGGATTCAAATCCATGATCTCATCTGGAGGTTTTCAAGAGATGTGGCATATCAGTGAAGATTCTGAATATTGTATTTTGTTAAAGACGGAGACTTGATTGGGCAGTCATTGTTAACCTGAATATACTAGTAAAGGTTATCACACACTAACTCAATTTTTCTTTAGTTTTTTTATAAATAAAAGGAGTTGGGTTCACTTGCTCACCAAGAATTTTCAGTTAGATCACTGGTTATAGAAAAGATAAATTATAGGTTCAAAGAATATCTGATATGGAGCAGACTTAGAGATCTTCATGTCATTAGTATTGAAATTATTATTTTTAGTACAGAACAAATATATTTATTTAAATTTAGTATAGCATAAAAATGTGTTTATTTCAAATAAAAATTTGACTGTAACTACATATTGGAAAAAAAGTACAATGAAATAATTTTCAGACATTCAAATGGGAATAAAGTATGGATACATGTTACAACATGTGAAAACATTAGGCTAATTGAAAGAAGCCAGTCACGAAAGACCAAATATTATGTGATTCCATTCATATGAAATTTCCATAAAAGAAAAATCTGTAGAGTCATAAAGTAGATTTGTGTTTGCCTAAAACTGGGGTGACAAGTGCGATGTTAGAGTAATAGGTACAGGACACAGGGTTTCTTTTAAGATGATGAAAATATTCTAAAATTGACTGTGGAAATAGTTGCACATATCTGTGAATATGCTAAAAACCATGCAATGGTATGCTTTAAATAAATGAGTTACTTGTATATGAACTATATCTCAATAAAGCTATTTAAAAAACAAGCAGGAGTAGAAGCATGGAGCCCTACCCCTGACATCTCCTTCTTCAGTGAGACTCCTGAGTCAATTCTATGAAACTTTAAGTTAAAAAAAAAAAAAGAAAGAAAAACAAAAAGACTCACAATGCTATTTTAAGCCATTTTATGAAGGACAAAACAGGAGCCATTTCTAAAAATTTGTGAAGTAGAGCAGGATGGAAACTTTATTTCTCTTCCTTATTCACTCTAGACCCAAGAAGATTATTGATGGGTTAGTCATGTCAAAGAAGCAATTTACATTAAACCGTGTTGCTAAGGTTTGGAGCTTTCACACTGATGATGGAAGGGATTATAGTTCAGAGCCGATATGGAGTACCCTCTTTATGCACTATTTCCTCTAGTCATTTGAATGGGAAAACAGGCTTGGAATTGTTTCCACCTAGGAAGTAACCCTTTTCTAGAAATACCTAAAACAGGTCAATTTAACTCAAAGGCCTAAGGAAAAGTGTTTTCTCTCCTCTTTTTCTTGGCTTGGTGTTTCATGGAATTATTTTCTTTGCCTTTAAAGTGGTATGATGTCATGTTATCTCCCTTTCACTTCTCAAGTATTTTGAAGATGGGGCTATGTCAATCTCTTTCAGTAGCCTGTTTCAATGTTATGTGTAAGGCCAGTAAGAGAGTCTTTATAATGGTTAGTCAAAAATCATCCCTAATGTGCTTAAGCCAAGTTGCTCTCTTTTTGTCATCCCCAGAAATAGAGAACTGCATCTTGCCTGCTCTAAGAGATCTTTATTTTCTATACTTCATGTTAGAATGAAAGTGAAAAATAAAATCTTGCTAATGGGCCATGAAGCTCCTAAGTTCCAATTTTATTCTGATGAAGCATAAGTAAAAATAAAAACTCTTGGTACACTGAAAAATAAAACTACCACATAACCTAATGTCAGAATCTTGGCTGCATCACCATTAATTTAACACTGAGTAGCCACCGGGGTGTTGGAAGGGTTGCTTCATGTCAAATCAAGGTTTTCTCTCTTGATACAATTACTGTTTTATAAAGGAGAGTGATAATAAGATACTTTTTGCTTTCACTACTGTCCATACCTGAGCCAAGTCTGCATCAATAAGAATATTAGGTAGTTGCTCCTCATCTCTGGGGGTGCTGCTTTTGGAAAGAGAAAAACCCACTTTCAGGTTTAGGAAGCTATTGAACCTCCAGGGAGATGTGTATGTCCAGTCTTTCCAGATGGAAGAAGGGGGTTACACTCTCCTAGGCAGCTGATTGCCACAAAACCGGATGAGCTCTTGGATCCTATTCAGAACATTCTGTCCATTGCCCACATTCTGCAATGTGTATTCAAGCCTTCTGCCCATTTTTAAATTGGGCTTATTGGGGACAGTGATGTCTGCAAATGGTGGTATAAGACTTTTAGTGGCCATTCCCTCTCAAACTCATCAATTTGAACAATTATCTGTGCATCAAAATACCATTACAAAGGCTAAGAATTCCAGATGAGAGAAAAGACATACAGAGGAGCGTAGGGAAAA
Source organism: Zalophus californianus (assembly GCF_009762305.2). Classification (NCBI taxonomy): domain Eukaryota; kingdom Metazoa; phylum Chordata; class Mammalia; order Carnivora; family Otariidae; genus Zalophus; species Zalophus californianus. The sequence continues at coordinate 81,688,778 of NC_045595.1, forward strand.
TGGATTTACATTACCCTTATCACACTTCCACAAAGCCTGAGCAGCCCTACATGTAGAGATACTCTCCCTAGGGGAGAAAGAATGAAGTGAGTACCTAACTTCATTATGGACCCCATCCCCCATGAATGCTCCAGCATCAGGCCCACTCCTGTGGTTCTAGGTAGCTCCCAGTGGACTTAGGCCTCTGACTTACCAGCCAACTGCTGGGGCCATTGGTCCCAGATGGCTTCCATGGCTACAGATAACTTCTGTGACACGAGGTTCTTAAGTGGGTCACCATGAATTCAGGCCCTCAGCCTACCTTGGCACCATCCCTGGGTGGTTCCTGGGGCAGCGAACTCAAAATCACTCCCTGTGAACCCAGGCTCCCAGCCAGGCCCACTATCATGGACGTAGGCTTTTGACTTACTCCAGCAGGTTGTTATCAGTTTAAAATAGGCTGTTATATCCATAGGATGTTTTATGTAAGAGTCATGGTTACCACAAAACAAAAACCTAAAATAGATACAGAAAAAATAAAGAGAAGGGAATCAAACAATACCACCATAGAAAATGATCATTGCACAAAGAAAGACAGCAAAAGAGGAAGAAAGGAGCAATGGCACTACAAAACAACCAGAAAATAATTAATAAGATGGCATTAGTAAGTCCTTACCTATCAATAATTATTTTAGATGTAAATGGAATAAATTATCCTATCAGAAGGCATAGAGTGACTGAATGGATTAAACAACAAGACCCAATCATATGCTGTTTACAAAAGACTCACTTCAACTCTAAGGACACAAACAAACTGAAAGTGAAGGGATGACAAAAAATATTCTGCACAAATGGAAACTAAAAGAAAGCAGGGATAGTTATGCTCAGACAGAAGACAAAAACTGTAACAAGAGAAAAAACAGTCATTACATAATGATAATGGGTTCAATTCATCAAGAAGATATAATATTTGTAAATAAATATGCACTGATTATTGGAACACCCAAAAAATATAAACAATACTCAAAGATCTGAAGGGAAAGATAGATAACAACACAATACGAGTAGGGGAGCTTTGAATATCTCAATCTTAGAAATGCAGAGATTATCCAGCCAAAAAATTAATAAACAAACACTGAACTTGAAGTATACTTTATGAGAAATGGACCCAATAGACAAATATAGAACATTTCATCCCAAAAGCATCTGAAAACAATTTTTCTCAAGTGAACATGAAACATCTTCCAGGATAGATCATATATTAGGTAATAAAATTAACCTTAGCAAATGTAAAGAGACTGAAATCATACCAACTATTTTTTCTGACCACAGTGGTATGAACTAGGAATTAATAACAGGAGAAAAAACAGAAAATTCACAAATATGTGGAGATTAAACAATATGTTACTGAATAACCAATGGGTTAAAAAAGAAATGAAAATTAAAAAAAAAAATCTTGGGACAAATAAAAATGAAAACAAAACATACCGAAACTTACAGGATGCAGCAAAAGCAGGTCAAAGAGGGAATTTTATAGTGATAAACTCCTACATTAAGAAAAAAATGAAAATGCCAAATAAACAACTGAACTTTACACCTGCAATAACTAAGCCCAAAGTTAGCAGAAGGAAGGAAATGACAAAGAGCAAAATAAATGAAACAGAGACCAGAAAAGCAATAGAAAAGTTCAGTGAAACTAAGAGCTGGTTTTATGAAAAGATAAATGATAAATCTCTAGCTAGACTAAGAAAAAAAGAGAGAAGGCTCAAAATCAGAAATGAAAGAGGAGACATTACAATTGACACCACACAAAAACAGGATCATAAGAGACAGCTATTAACAATTATGAACCAAGAAATTGGATAACATAAAGAAATGGATAAATTCCTAAAAACATACCACCTACTAAGACTGAATCATGAAAAAATAAAAAATTTGATCAGACTAGTTACTAATAAGGGGATTGAATCAGTAATCAAAAACGTCCCATAAAAAAAAAATCCCAGAATTCACTGGTGAATTTTGCCAAATATTTAAAGAAGCATTAACAGGAATCCTTCTGAAACTAAAGTTTGAAGAAGGGAAATTAAAAAAATTGAAGAAGGAATACTCCCAAATTCATTTTATGAGACCAACATTATCCTGATGCCAAAACCAGACTAGGACACTACCAGAAAACTGAAGACCAATATCTGTGATGATTATAGATGCAAAAAATTCTCAACAAAATACTAGCAAACCAAATTCAATAGCACATTAAAAGAATCACAAACCATGACCAAGTGTGATTTATCCCTGGGATGCAAGGATGGTTCCACATATGCAAATCATTAATGTGATTAAATTTAACACCACATTAAATTTAACACCACATTAATAGATTGAAAGAGAAAAATCATACGATCATTTCAACAGATGCAGAAAAAGGTATTTGACAGAATTCAACATAGTTTTATTATAAAAACTCTTAACAATTTGGATGTAGAAGAAACACATTTAAACATATAAAGTCCATGCATAACAAATTTATAGCTAACATCATACTCAATGGTGAAAATTTGGAAGTTTTTCCTGTAATACAGCAACAAGAGAAGGATGTCACTTTCGCTACTCTTACTCAATGTAGTACTGTAAGTTCTGGCTGGAACAGGCAAGATAAAGAAATAAAAGGCATCCAAATTGGAAAAGAAAAAGTAAATGTTCTGTTTTCAGATGATATTTTCTTTTATATAGAAAATCCTCCACCAATAAAAAAATGTTAGTAGTAATAAATGAATTCAACAAAATTACAGGATATAAAATCAATATATAAAAATCAGTTCTAGACACTAACAAATGATCTATCTGAGAAAAAATAAAGAAAAAGACCATCTTACTTATGATAACATCACAAATAATAATATACTTAGGAATAAATTAACCAAAGAGGTAAAGATATGTATACTGAAAAGAACAAGACACTGATGAAAGGAATTAAAGAAGACACAAATAATTGGAAAGATATCTCATGTTTCTAGATCAGAATAATTGCATATTATTAAAATGTCCATACCATCCAAAGTGATCTACATATTCAGTGCAATCTCTATTAAAATTCCAATGGCATTTTTCACAGAAAAGAAAAAAAATCCTAAAATTGGTATGGAACCACAAAAAACCTGAATAGCCAAAATAATCATAAGAAAGAAGAACCAAGTTAAAGGCATCACAATTCCTTATTTCAAACTTACTGCAAAGTTATAGTGATCAAAACAGTATGGCACTGGCATAAAAACTGCAATAGATCAATGGAATGAAATTCAGAGTCCAGAAGTAAACCCACAGATATAGGATCAACAAATATTTGACAAGGGTGCCAAGAATACTCAATGGGGAGAGGATAGTCTTTTCAAATAAATGGTGGTGAGAAAACTGGATATTTACATGCAAAATAAAATGAAATTAAACCTCTATCTTGTACCATTCAGACAACTCAAAATTAAATTTAAATGTAAGAACCCAAACTATAACAGTATTAGATGAAAACCTAGGTAAAAAAAAGCTCCTTGATATTGGTATCAGCAATTATCTTTTTAAAAGAGTTTATTTATTTATTTGAGATAGAAAGAGCCAGCATGAGCAGGGGGCAGAAGGGAAGAGGGAGAAGCAGACTCCCTGCTGAGCAGGGAGCACAATGTGGGCCTCAATCCCAGGACCTCAGGACCATGACCCAAGCCGAAGGCAGACACTTAAACCAACTGAGCACCCAGGCACCCCGGTATTGGCAATTATTATTTGGATATGACCAAAAGCATAAGCAACAAAAGTAAAATAAACAAGTAGGACTACATCATATTAAAAAGCTTCAGCAAAGTGTAGAAACAATCAGCAAAATGAAAAGGCAACCCATGAATATAGGAAATACTGACCTAATATATATCTGATAAATAGTTTATATCCAACATATATAAGGAACTCACACAATTCAACAGCAAAAAAAAAAAAAAAAAAAATCTGATTAAAAAAAGGTCAGAAGACTTGAATAGACATTTTCCCGAAGACATCTAAATGGTCACTACGTACATGGAATATATCCAAAGTAAATGAAATCACTATCTTGAAAAGATATCTGAACTCCCATGTTCATTGCCACATTTTTCACCAATAGTCAAGACATGGAAACCACCTACATGTCCATTGAAGGATGAATGGACAAAGAAAACATGGCATGAAACACAGAGGAATATTATTCAGCTATTTAAAAAAAGAAGGAAATCCTGCCTTTTGTAACAATAGGGATGGACCTTAAGGGCATTATGCTAGTGAAATAGTTCAGAGACACACACACACACACACACACACACATGTAATTCCCACATATATGTGAAATCTAAAAAGGCTGAACTCATAGAAAAAGAGAGAATAGTGGTTGTCAAGGGATAGAGGATGGGGAAATAGGGAGATGTTGGTCAGAGGGTACAAACTTCCTGGCATAAGATGAATAAGTTCTGGAGATCTAATGTACAGCATAGTGACTATAATTAACAAATAAGTAATTATATACTTGAATGTTGTTAAGAAAGATCTTACATGCTATTACCACAAAAGCAATTGTAATTATGTGAATGGATGGAGGTGTTAACTAACTTTATTGTGGTAATTGTTCTGCAATATGTACATGTGTCTAATTATCACATTTTATACCTTAAAGTTACATATCATATGTCAACAGTATCTCAAGAAAGCTGAAAAAATAAATATATGAATAAAATGGGGTATTTTCTTATTAATTTATAGAAGTTCTTAATATCTAGATGGTTGGTACTTGCCTGATCTATACTTTTTCATTATTTTACTTTCAACCTTTCCATGTGTTTGTTTTATGTGTCCCTTTTTTAAAGCATGAAGCTTGACTTTTTTTCCCTACCTTAATGTCTAACTTACCAGCAATTCCTGTAAATTCCCCTTCATAAATATTCCTCAAGTCAGTCCTATTGTCTCCATACTCACTGCTAGAACACTTGCCCAATTTACTGCCTTGTGTCACTTGGACTACTATGTAAGAATAGATCTTTCTTATCCAAATATTCTCTCCTTCAATCCAGTATCCATTTTCAAGCACATCTGAGATTTTCAAAACGTAAATCTGATCATGTCACTCTTGAACTTAAGAACTTTTTAATTATTACCCTCTAAAATAATCTCCAAATCCCAGCATGGATTACAAGGCCCTTCAGGATTTTAACTTGATAATCTCTCCCATCCTTACCCTGTATTATTCTTTTCATGATCTCTATGCTTTAGCCATATGTTTGTTCTGTTCCTCAGATATGCTACGCTTCTTCTTACCTGTGAGGTTTCATATATGCTGTTTTCTGCATCTCTGATATTTTGTCTAACATATGTTAATCCATTGCACCCCAATTTAAAACTCATTTATTTACGAAACCTCAACTGCTCCTATCCATAAACACACATATTTCAGATAAAGTTAGCTATAACAGGCTCAAAAATTTGCTAATAAGTTCTGCTTTTAATACTCTTATTTTGGTGCTTTATAAAATGTATTATATATTATTTATAAAAATATATACATAAATAATAACAAATAAATAATGCATAGCCACATTTTCAATATTAAAATGTAACTAATCACAAATATACAGAGTAAAAAGTTGAAAAATTTTTCACATAATTTGCTCTATTTGTCCTTCCCCAAATTTCATTTCTTATCCCAGAGATAAGATATTGGTTTGGTGTACAGCAATGGACCTTCATTGGTCCAAATACAGAAAGTTTTGTTGTTTTTTATTTCATTTTCATAAAAAAAAATGTATTGTACCTATTATGTGATGATTTTTCCCACTGCATAATATGTCTTGGAAACCCTATTTTTAAATTAAATGTATCATCATTTATTTATCTGTTCACCTATTGAAAAACATTTGAGTGATTTCTAAATGTGAATTATTAGAAACTGCTTCAGTAAGATCCTCTATACAAATGTCATTTTACAAAAGTGCTCATATTTTTATAAAATATATATCTTAGAAACAGTATTGTCAGGCTATAAGACATGAACTTTTTGTTGCTGTTTTCCTCTTTTTTCAAAATATTCTTAGGTATTCTTATACTTTTCCTCTTCCATTGGACTTCAGAATCAATTTGTCAGTTCTATTAAACTGTGCACATAAAAGAATTCTTTAAAAATGTTATGCTAGAAGAATGACATTGAAAGGCATTTAGAATATATATTATTCCATTTTAAAAAGTAGATAATAAAACTTTTTAAAGTGTGGTCCTACTGGGAGAGAAATAAATCTATTTATCTAGACAATCCAAAAAGGAAATATACTAAAAACATTACTAGTGATTATCACTGGTTGATAGGAACACTGATTTTTATTTCCTTATATTTTTAACTGGACTCATACATTTTACATAATGAATATTGTGACTTATGCAATATAAAAAGTTATTTCTTCTCAAAACATAAAATGAAAGTCTGTTAACATGCGTATCTCTAGAAGAAGCAATGTATCTGAAAAATTCTTCAACTGAAGCAAAGAAATTAGTTTAAGTACAGTCTATTTGCTTCCAGAAAGAGCGGATGTGGGTTGCCTAATTTTATCATCCAATTTTCATGTAAATAAAATCCTTTCCTCATTGCCTGAAGATATTATGTTTGGGTGGCAGTAAACAAGAAAAAATGAAGTGGGAATTCAATAAAAAAAATTTTTATTTCAACCGAAAACCCTAATATTGTAGTACACATAAATGTGCTGGCTGGTCTCACTTTAAATTTATGACCACAAACCTCAAGTAGGCCCTGAGGGCTGCCTAGCAATCCTCCTCCATTTCCCCACCCAATTTGCTCTCCCTTCTTTGGAGTTCTTGCTACTCATTTCACAGAGAAAAACTGCAATCAGGAAATAGCCGTCATATTTTCTTGCTTTTTCCAAGTTTACCAATTTGCCTCTATTGACATATACTCCACCTTCAAGTTAGAACAGATTAATTTGTATAATCCTAAAGTCAGTTCACACACTTGTGTCTTTGAGCCTACACACAGCCCTTACAGTTATACCTTCTCTTCCGTCTCCATTGCATGAATACAAAGAGTATAAACAACCTCTAAATAGGAAAAATTTTAGTTATATTTAGATTTTATTCTACATACGTTTATTCTGCTTGTTCATGGTACCAGAAAACAGAACTAACACTTGTCAATGAATTAACAAGTGTAAACATACAAGGAAGCAATACCCTCATTTTTTTCATCCTTTGGATTTTGTATATTAACAAGACCTCAAGGTCAAGCATCCCACTGTCTTATCTCTTCTATTTCCAACTCATTCTTTCCAGTAACATAAATCCAATGAATTTTAAGCTCACAAGAATTTTTAATCTATGAGCCCTATACATTTTTTACTGTCTATTACCCCTGTCAATCCCTTGTCCCCTTGCCTGACAGCCCCTCTTTATTACATTATTCCCAACAGTACTCAAACATGATGTACTATCTCTTACATTAAAAATATAAGTTATTTATTCATCAAAATGCAGTTACTGTCCCATTTCTCCAATCCTTTCTTTAGGATATCTAAAAAGAAATTTTTTGTGTCTTTTTCCAATATCTGTCCTCTAATTCTCTCTTGAATGCCCTCTGAGAAGTTTTCCATTCCTACCTCCCTACTAAAACTGTTTTGTTCAAGTCACCAAGGACCTCATTACCCAAGTCCACATTACCCAATTCAACAGTCAATTCTCAGTTCTTTTAAAATCCAGTTTCTTAACAGCATTTGACTAAGGTAATCATGCCCACTTTTGAAATACTCTTTACCTATCCCTTGAGATCCCATACACACCTGGCTTTTCCTCCTTCGCGGTGTACTATACGTATCTTCCTTCACTTCTGAACATCTAAATATTGCAGTGTCCCAGGGCTAATCTCTAGGTGTGAACTTGACCAGATCTGTGGTTTTAAATACCATCTTCATACTTATTTGTCCAAAAATGTGTGTAGTCTTAACTTCTCCTCTGAAATACACACTCAAAATCCTACTGAAGAGAATAGCTTCTCTCAGGTTTCAAATAAATATCTCAAGTTTAATTTGTCCAAATTGATATCTTGCATCCTTCCCCAATTTTTCTTCATCTGTGTTCTCTAGCTAAATTATATCACCAGTCACTTAAGTACTAAGGCTAAGAACTTGGAATCACCCAACTCATTGACCCTTCTTTTCTTTCACACTCTACATCCAATCCATTGAAAATAAGTTGTCTTCGTCTTCCAAAGAGATCTGACCTCCAAACTTGATCCACCACATCCACAACAACCACCCCCATGATTTGTCACCTCAGCTACTGCAATGCCCTCTGAGCTCTCTCCTCTCACAATCATACTCACTACAGTCCATTCTCCATAGCACCATTGAATGGCAATATAAAATAAAATTACAGCATGGTAGGGCTTTGCCTCAAACCCTCCAATGCATTCTCTCCTCAATGAGAATAAAATTCAAAGTTCTTACCCTGGCCTCTGAGCCTACACAGCTTCCTCTGCAACATGATCTTCTGACATTACCCTTTATTTAGCCTGCTCCATCCCCACTAGCCTACTTGCTATTCCATAAACCCACCAAGCATGTGGTACCTCAAGACTTTGGGACACTCTAAATCTTCCAGCTACTTTTTTCCAGCATGATCTCTTAACTTTATTTAGGTTTCTTCTCAAATGTTACCTCCCCAGAAAGGTCTTCCCTGACATTCATATATAAAAATAGCAAACTCCCCCCTGCCCCCAAAAATAAATAAAATAAAAATAAAAATAGCAAACTCCCTAAACATTGCCTAGTCTCATTTCCTAAGGTGATTTTATGATTCTCCATTACATTTATTAATAGTAATTTTATATTATACATTTACTTACTTATTATCTCACCAGAGTGTGATGTCCATTAAGAGAGGAATTTTGGTTTGTGGCTATAATCCTAATGCCTAGATCAGTGCCTGGCAGGTAGTTGCCATTCAACAAACATTTGTTGGATAAGTGAATGAAATAAATCATGCTTTAATGTGCCACCTACTTTCTTAATCAGCAGCCTTAAAACTCACTAACCTCATTGCTATGTCATGCCTTTACTTTAGACATTTTACCCAGGAATTAGAAAGCCATGTTAACAAGATGTCTAGAACCATAATAACATTTTTAATATAAAGATCATCATAAGGATTGAGAAAATATATTAAATATGTAAGAAATAAATGACTTCTCAGGAGCCTACCCTGCTCAGTGCTTTTGGCTAGCAATAAAAGCCACTGGTCTTTTCAGGGGAATGTCTCCCCAAGGCTCCTAATCCATTGGCAGGCTATGGTTATAATTTTGTTTGAACAAAATCCCAGGACTTGGGATGCTGAATTCTATTCCCAGCTCTGCTAATACTAACTGTGACTTTAGCCATGTGGCTCTGTCTTCTCTGGGTTTCAGATTTCTCACCTATAAAACTAAGGCAATTATACTGACATTGCTTCCCAGGGATGTTATGAGGAAGAGTTAATGATAATAATCATTAAAGAATTATTTCCATCTTCATTGGCTATTAATTAAGTTCCACTGTGTGGAGAACTCTATTAACTCTTTAAGAAGCAGAGTGGGTGTGTAAACATAAAATATATCAGACATCGTTTTCTGCCTAAAGAAATACCTGTTAGAAAATAGAAAAAGAAAACATAGTATTATGCTGAAAAAAGGAACTGCTCTCTTTATGGGAATAGTTTCCTGTCATGTTCCCTCTTTAACCCGAACTTCACTCTCTCAGCTGGAAATGATACAAGGAGATTTCACAGAATTTCAGAGCCTTGGAGGACCCCAGCAAGTCTCCGCCTTTATCTACACATCTTTACTTTAGAGATAAGGTAATTGACAACTAGAAAGATTTAAGAGTTTTCCAAACTCACTAGGCTGGGTCTCTAATCTCCTGATCCTCACCCAATTCATTGTGCTCGTTGATACACTAGGCTGCTCTTTATTGTCCCAAAGAATAGCATGGCGGCCAGATACTACTGCAGGCATCATGAATGGCCAGCTCTCTTTTGATGAGAAGCCAGTAATTTAAGGCTATTAGCATATAGGTAGTTTTGGCCCTAAGAATGAATTCTAATAGAAAATGATGAATAAAAATTAACATTTTTTGAACTCCTTACTGTTTTCTATTGAAAAATTCTACTCGGCTCTTTATATCTACTCTTTTAGTTCACCTTCATGATAACCATACAAGAGAGGTATAATCATACTTAATTAACAAAGAATAATGTTTTCATACTTATTCAATAACTGAATTTCCAGAAGTTTATGTAACTTGCTTAAAATAATACATTCATTAAATAATAGAGTTAAGATTTGAATCCAGATTTATCGAGTTCCCAAATTCTTTTCTTACCATTACGCAGTACAGAGGAAAATTTGTTTTTCAATGGAAACTATGTACTATCTCTAGCAAGGGCCACCATACTTCTCCTTAAAGGACCTAAACAGTAGACATTTTAGTTAGGTTTTGGACCATTATGTTGCATCTATTCAACTGTGCCATTTAGCATGATAAGCAATCCATAAACAAACAGACATGGTTGTATTCCAATAAAACATTATTTACAAAAACAAGTGGCTGGTCCTCAGCTATAGTTTGCCAACTCTTAGTCTAGAGCTTACTTTTGAGTTACAGGATTCTGACGCTGTGGGAGCTATCTTACAACTAGCACAGTTACTTACAGATAACTGATATCAGTGCCAGATAATTCATGTCTATTGACATGCAAATTTTGTTTCTCAGAGGTTCAGTTGACTTTCTTTTCCCACTATGGAAGAAGTCAGTTTTCCTTCCTTTGTTATATTCATTTCAATAAGCCCCATTTACACATATGCCTGTTCTTTTGATTCTCCTTTGAACTGGCTTGACACATGCTGGTCCCCTTATTTTATTAATGAATTAAATAAAATCTTTAACACGTGTTCAATTTATACCTAAGAGTCATTATATTACCTTTTTGAAAGTGATCCTTTAACAACAGTATAGTAAAAAGCATTAGCATACTCCCTCTACTACATCCTATCTCGTAAAAATGTATCCATCTTTAAAATGACTGCATCTTTTTTTTCCTTCTTCTTCTTAGCTTGAGGAGAAATGAGAACACAAATGTTTCTTGGCCCCTGCAGAGACACGGAGAGACTCTCTGTGCCTGACACCCTCCACTGGCTGCAAGGTGCTATTATTTTTTTTTCTCCTACGCAACATGAAGGTTGCTTCATATTGATCATGTCAGTGCAAGTCGTAACAGAGAAACATCACTCAATTTACTTGTCTTTTACAATCCAAAGTTGATAGGAATAAAGAAAGCTGCCAATGTGATAAAGTGGTCTCCTCCACAGATATGACAAAGGTATTCTCCATTTTATGCTTAGCTGTTGCCCTGAAGACAAAGCACATTGATTCTGGAAATAAACATATTTCTTCACACTTACCATCCACCTCTCCCTCTCTCAGCTCCTTCCTGAAATGGACTGTTTGGTAATGGATTCACCATAGCTAGCAAATGACAGCTATTCATTAGCACATCTTAGAGTCTCAGAGTTGGGAAGAAACCTTACGGGTCATCTCTTTCATGACAACAACTCAAACAATAATAGTAATATCACAACAATAATAAGAGCTAAAATTTCTTCATCATTTGTGCCAGGTAATTTCTTAAATGTTTTCTTGGTAAAATTCCTAGGATAGAACACCTGTTATCTTGATATAATTATTAATAATCTCCTCTTTCATCTCAAAAGTAACTCAATTTGGAAGATAAATTATATGATTACCCATTTATGTATACTATTTTATTTGATCTTCACACAATTTTATGAAGTAAGTATGATGATGATAAATACACAAAAGTAATATGCCTGAGGCACCGGAGTGGCTCAGTCAGTTAAGCGTCTGACTCGTGACCTCAGCTCAGATCATGATCCCATGGGTCGTGAGATCAAGCCCTGCACGGGGCTCCGCACTCAGTGGGCATCTGCTTGAGATTCTCTAAGATAAATAAATAAATCTTAAAAAAAAGTAAATATGCCTAAGTGCATGAAACTAGTGCATAAAATTGTGATTTGAACCTTGGAAGTCTGAGCATTCATTAACTACTATGTTATTTTTCCACTTATATACCCATCACATCTGGAACAGTTACAGCCAACTGGTTGTCCCTGGAGAGTGAAACCACAATCTGTGATAGGAACCAATTCTATCTTTGGATAATGCTGTTGAAGTTCACTTGCTTATTAGGCTGAAATCCATTCTCTCATAGTTTCAGAAATCTGGACAAAAAAAAATAATAGAACCAAATAATAAAAGGTCTTCTTATTCCATGTGAAAAACATTATATTGTATTTGAACCTGAAAGCAAGAAGAGAGTCAAGAAAGTTGCATTTTCTTTTTTTAAAAGAATGTTAAGGTCAGAGGCATTGACTGTGAATTATACAGGAGGAAAAGGCAAGTTTCACTAATCCTGAGGACAATCATTAGCATTTTTTGCTCTTTCACAGCAATCTAGAGCTTTATATTTGCTTTTACACTTAGAACCAAAGTTCATAGAAAATGTGGGTGAGCAGCTATTTATAGAATGATGGATGTTAAGGGTTGTTGAGATTTTTATCTTCAACACACAGGCACAACTTAGTAGAGTACTAGATAGATAGCAATTGTCCTCCTGAACTTGACCAGCAAGCAGAAGCTCTCGTATCATTAAGATAATGAAAACACACACATGAAATGTGTTTTCTCCCTATTTGCAGAGGCTTATGTGGGAGACCTGTCAAATTCAGCATATTAGACATTCTGTTTTGAAGATGGTTTTGTTTTAGAGAGGTTTAGCCAACTGCAAAAAACCATGAAGTTGAGATTCAACCAATAGAAGATATATAAACATATGAACATGTATGAGAAATGGGAAAATTCATTGGCCAATAGGGGAAATTTTTCAAGATATCTGAATAGCTGTAGCTTTTTGTGATGAAGCTAAAGGAAATATGTGTGAGGACAGCCAAGTCCTCACTTTGAAAAACATTTCCCAGATGCATTTTCCTTTTTCTTCCTGGTGTTTTTGATCAGATTATCCGGCTCTAAAGTAGCCAAAACATCCACTTGAGTATATTTATTTTTAAGAGCATTACATTAAATTTACTGTTTTTCATTTAAGAATGGGAGAATTTTGATTGCCAACTTTAGAACCCTCTTTAAAATAACAGCTTTGGAGTTCAGTGTAGCACGGAAGCTTTTAAACTTCACGTTCCATTTGCCTGTGGCAACATCTGACCTCTCTCCTCAAGGCTGCCATTTAAATTTCTCCTTTATTCCCCTCGCAGCCTTGGAAACAAATCAACAATTACTTTAAACAGTAATCTTTATAGTTTAAATATCACAGGCTCTTATTTGGTTATGAAAACATTTTACCTTTAATTAAGCTTCTTTAAAAATCCATGTTTTCAATCAAAGAGAAAATGTGCTGTGAAGTTATGATTCACCGTTGGAAAAGGTGATTGTTTTAGAAAGTTTCCTAGGGATGTTGTGGAACTTGGAACAATAACTTGTTCCATTTAGGGGAGTTGCCTTTAGTCCGTTCAGCTTCTCTAATGTAATACCGTGGACTGGGTGGCTTATAAACAACAGATATTTACGTTGCACGGTTTGGGAAGTCCAAGATCAAGTTGCTGGCAGATTTGGTGTCTGATGAAGACCTGCTCCTGGTTCACAGATGGCCATATTCTCTCTGTGTCCTCCCACAGTGAAAGGGAGAACTCTGAGTACTGACCCCATTCATGAAGGCTCTACTATCACAAAAGGGTTAGGGTTTCAATGTATGAATTTGAGAAGGACACAAAGATCCAATCTATTGCAGGAGCTATTTGCTTCTATACATTCTAAATATCAGTGCCACCACTTTGCACAATCTAAGGAGCACCATTCTCATTGGATTCTATGTACTCCAGGGAACACAGTGTAATGTGGCCTCCTGGACTTAGCAAACTCCATGAAAAAATTTTGATGACATTGGCTATGATCAAAATTGCCAAGGAGGAACATGTGATAAAATTATTAAAGGAATCAAATGCAAGGAAGTGTGCATCTCAAGTCAGAAGACAATGATTAAGTTCATGGTTTATAAGTGGTATATAAGTGGAAATCAAATTTTCTGGGTTTTTTTTTTGGATCCTGAAATTGAGTCATTTTGGCAAAAAATATTTTAATAGTGTAAAACTGAATAAAATTCTTGCTGTTAAAGAACTAACTAAAGTGCTTCTGATACCTAAGGAAAAGCATACCTTTGTTTATAAACTTAATAAATTATGGCACTAGCCTCTCCATTGACTAGAATTTAATTATTTTCTTGCTCACCCATCTACTTGTCCTAGTGGAACTGAATTCATATTCAATGTAGACTATTTTGTGATTTCAATTTATTGCCAATAAGTTAATTTTCTTTTTAATTTCTCAGAGGTTCCATGATTACAGAGGTCATAAAATGACCATCATTTATAGCCTAGTGACTAGTGTTGTCTATTAGAAACACTGGCAGACATATCTGAAGTTTGGATGGGATAACTGCTCTAAGGCAGGTGTTTACCAGAACAGGGTACTAAGTGGTATTGCAATTAGGGATGTCAAGAGTATATTTAAAACCCAGTGCATGGCTAATGCCAATTAAAATACACCGACCCAACCAAAAGCCCATAACAAATTGATCTCACAATGTTCTAACAAATAAATGTGACAGAACTTAACCCCATGAAACAGATGTCTATTTTAGCCCAGGAGCATGCTCACAACCACCTCAGGGCTGGTAGGTATTGAGAGAAATGTTATTAAGAAACAAAACTCCAGATGGTCCCAGGGACAGAGTTTTGTTCTGTTATAATAAACGCAATGAAAGCCTGACAAGCTCTATGAATGACAGGTAAAAATAACAGGCAATAAATGAGATGCTAACACTGATGCCTCATGGAAAGAGACTGAGGACCCTGAAGCAAATATGGTATAAAAGAAGGAAAGTAGTTTCCTTTCCAGTGAAGGCCAAGGGAGAAAGAGGAGACAGACTATTTCCGTGTATGTCACGTGTGCACTCTGCTATCCCCAAGATCAGCATATACACTTATTATTATGTTAACTTAATTATGGAACACTTCAAGCACATACAAAACAGTCAGAATGATAAAATAGACTCTCCTGTACCACCAATGAGCTGTTCTCGATTCATGGTCAAACTCGTTTTATTCTGCTTCCCACCCACGTTCCACATCCCCTATTTTTTAAATCAAATATCAAACATCATGTAATTTCATCTGAAAAATATGACACTTTTTTTCTAACATAGCCACATTATTATAACATCTAAAAATGTAACAATAGTTTTTTAGTTCATCAAATATGCAGACAATTCAAATTTTCAGTTGCATCATAAATGTCAAAAACTTATTTTATGTTCACACATATCGTGTATTTGAACGAGGATTTAAATGATGTCCACACAATGCAACTTTTTGATTTTTTTAAGTCTCTTTTTTCTCTTAGATTCTCTCTCTAGGTCCTCTCTTTCTCTCTCTCTCCCTTTCTTTTCTTGGAATTTATCTACTCAGGAAATGTGGTCCTATAGAATAGGTTTAGATTTTAGATTTTGCTGACCGCATCCTCATGTTTTTTTAACATGGTCCTCTGTGCTCTATCTGCATGTCCTATATTTGGTAGCTGGATTTGGAATCTTAATAAAATTTAGTATTACTCTGGTTTTGGTATTGGTACCCTCAGAGATAATATTGAGTCCTTTCATTAGGAGCATAAATGGCTACTTGCTTCTCATTTTGTGATATTAGCAGCCATTGATTCTCCGGGCAGAGACCCATTAAGTCCTTAAAGGTTGCAAAATGACATATAAAGTACATATACATTGAAATATACACATGGAATGGGCATATCACTGCAAAATTACAACATCCTATTTCTATTATTTCTTTTTCATTCATTAGCTGGGATACTTCTTTAAAGAGACACTTACCCTCTATGTGTTTGCCTCATTTACAGTTCATATTAAAAGGGAAGAATAAATCCATGATTATTTTCCTTTAAGTCTTAAAAATAGTGAGATGATTATAATTTCTGTTGGTGATCAATCTTTTTGAATGATTTTCAAATCATGGATTAAATGTACTTGAAGTTCTAAATCTTACTTGTTGTTGTAAGTTAGACTGATTTATAAATTATCTTACTTTTGGCCAGGAGAGACTTTTCAAATTTGTCTTTTGAATTCTTTTGACCCAACTCTAGGACCCATAGATAACTTCCTTGATATCAGATCTGTAAAGTTGTTTACAGGCTTACTCATACACACTTATTGCCCCAGATCTGAAATCAGCAATTTCTCCAAATGCCTGGTTCCTTATGATGTGACCACAACATGGGAATCAAGTATACTCATTGCTTCTGACTTGTTGTTTTTAGTTCCCTTCATTGGATAAATCAAGACATACTTTTGCGATATAAATAATGAAATCATGAAGATAATTTAAAGTTAAAGTCAGGATTCCAAGATTTTTACCTAACTTCTTCTATCTTACATTTTCATCTACACTCTTTAAGGTTGAAAAATTCTAGTTGTCAGAAAAGTGGAGATGCTAATATCAAAATATCGTGATTACCCATTAATTTTATCCTACCTTACACACCGTGAAACAAAATTATAATACTGACTACTACCACTTAAATATGATTACTACAAATTGTGTAATTTTTTGCTTTGCACTTCTTGCAATTCAATTTAACATATTAGTATTATCAAGCTAATGTGCTTCAAATGACTGGGACTACTCTTTTTCTATGTCATCAAGGACATGACTTGGTTTAGCTCATTTAATGAATCATTTTAAATTTTAGAAGTTTAAAAAAATATTTAATGTTTCATTTTCACATTATTTACACAGTTCCATGAAATAAGTCACATTTTTAAAAGCATAAACTCGATCCCTGTTCTACTTTATTCCCTTCCTCTCTTACAGGTTAATTAATTAATTAGTTATTTGATAGATTAGCCTTCCATCATTTTTTTAGGAAGATCCAACATCTATACACTACCGCCCTTTACATAGAGGGTAGCTATCGTATTTTAATATTTGGTTTCTTTTAGAAAAGTATGCATTTTGTTCCAATATTTACTTTCATATTAATACTATTTTATGATACACTTTCAAGAATTATTTTCTATTGGTATTTTACTAAGAAGGTATACTTTCAAGATTATTTTCAATTAGTACTTTACTAAGAAGAAAATTGAAAGTAGCTAATAAAATTTTCTTCCCTTACTTCAACTTCTACATGCTTCAGCCCTAGCATATAATTTGAAGTAATATCACTTTATCTTCAGGTAATTAACTAGTATTATATATTTTGATGTGCTCTTCTTATTGTCCTCATATGTTTTCATTTTTTGGAAATATTTTATTTTAAGTAATCTCTACACTCAATGTGAGGCTTGAACTCACAACCCCAAAATCAAGAGTCATATGCTCCACTGACTGAGCTAGCCAGGCCCCACTGTCCTCTTATTTTTTTAAATAATCAAACTGTATCTTTTGTCAAAGTATATACCTATGATATACAATAATTTCTCCCTTATAACCATAATTTATTCTTAGTTCCAAATACAATGTTTTTATATACTTAGTCTTTTTATCTCTACCTTCCAATTATTTTGATAATCTAAAATTCATTCTCCAGCAGATGCCTTAGGAAAGTCTCATGGGAATAAAATTCTATGGGATTTTGATAACTTTAGTTTTACTTTTATTTGAAAATGAGTTTGTAAAGATATAATATACTTGATTCATATATTCTTTCCTTGAATATGTTTCCTTGGGTAAGCATTGTCATCTGAAATAAAAGATTGTTATTAAAAAGTTCTGATGATATGATCATTCCCTTATAAGTGATTTGCAATTTTTGTTTGGATGTCTAAGGAGTATTTCTAAGGTTAATTGTATTTTAATAGACTAAGTCTCAGTGTTGATCATTCTAGTAACTTTTCAATTTCTTTAATTTCTATTATTAGTATGTGGGTCCTTTGATTTTTCTTCTTTGGGAATTCCTATTATACATATATTGGATCTTCTTTGCATATTATTTTGTAATACAAAATGATAAAATTATAGAGAGTTTAAACATCAGCTAGGATCTAAACATCACTAGACAAATCCACCCACAGTGTGAAGAGACAAATGAAATTTGCCTTTAGCTACATGGTGGTGATTAGCACACCTATTGTTAAAATCTCCTTTCACTAACTGCAAATCTGTGTTCCTTTCTTGGATTTTATGATTTTAATTAAGCTATGAAATGAAATAGTTCCCCGGACAATGATTTGTTGTCAAAAGAAAAACAAAACAAAAAATGCACAATCATTTTGTTTCTTCTGAGAGAATCACAGGAAATTGATAAAACATAATTTTTCACATAATGACTATTTTGGGTCTTTTTACATAATAAAAGAGATATACTGAGGATCAGGAGTCATTGCTTTGCAGAACATTTAATCTTTTTAGGAATCACGGTGTTGATCTGTAAAATAAAGAAATTATAGTATAAGTATTTGACAGATTTCAATACCTAGTTATGATTCAACTTATCACAAAACAAGAATGGAAAAATCCTTTTGTTCCACAAATACCTTATAACTAAAATTACTTCATGGAGGTACTTGCCCTAGCAAAAATCAAAATTATATTTTATAAAGTTTTAGGAATTAAGGGAATGCAAAGGGTGAGAAATATTGATACAAGTTTAAAAAAATAGACTACTGGCACAGAGAGCAAGATGGTGGAGGAGTAGGAGACCTGGATTTCATCTGGTTTCAGGAATTCAGCTGGACAAGGATCAAACCATTCTGAACACCTATGAACTCAACAGGAGATCAAAGAAAAGAAGAGCAACAACTCTCTGAACAGAAAAGCGACCACTTTCTGGAAGGTAGGACGTGTGGAGAAGTGAACCCAAGGCGATATTCGGGAGGATATACGGCGGGGGGGGCGGGGGGCGCCCTCCGTCAGCCACTTCTGGCAAGTGATAGAGCTGCGGAGCACAAAATCAGAACTTTTAGAAGTCGGCTCCGCTGAAGGATGTTGCTCCAGTGGCTAAGCAGGGGGTGGAACCCTCGCAGGACAGTGTGGTCTCAGGACCCACCGGGTCACAGAAGGACTGGGGTGGCTGAGTGCGGCAGAGCTCCCAGGTATCAGAGTGGGGAAGCTGGCTGCAGAGACGGAGCCGAGGCGCGGGTTCTCAGCTCGGGTGGCCATAAACTGTGATCGGCAACACAGTCGGGCCACTGCTCTTCCAGCAGGAACCCAACAAGCGGCAGATCCGGGGAGACGCCCCTTCCTCCCCCGGGAGGAAAAGCACAGGAGCGCACCGCAGGGATCTGCTGGGTTTGGAGACTCCACGCCGAGTCGGGTGCCAGAGACAGACACGCACGGTCACAGGCTGGGTGAGCACGGAGTGCGGCTGGAGACCAGGGAGATGGGAGTGATTGACTGCTTTTCTCTGGGGGTGCACTGAGGAGCAGACCCCGAGTTCTCATCACCTCTGGGGCGGAGATTGGGAGGCCGCCATTTTCACTCTTGTCCTCCAAAGCTGTACCGAAAGCTTGCAGGGAACAAAGCTCCCGAGAGCAAACCCGAACAGATTACTTAGCCCAGACTGACAAGTGTGGGGCAATTCCACCTCTGGCAAAGACATTTGGGAACCACTGCAACAGGCCCCTCCCCCAGAAGATCAGCAAGAACAGCCAACCAAGACCAAGTTAACCGATCAATGAGAATGGCAGAACTCCAGCACTAGGGAAATACCGCACATAGAATTCATGGTTTTGTACCACGATTCTTTAGTCTTTCAAAGTTAATTTTTTTAACTGTCTTTTTTTTAATTTTTCTTTTTCCCTTTTTCAACCAACATCTTATCAATCCCTGTTTTAAAAAAACATTTTTATTTTCGGTGGCACCTGGGTGGCTCAGTCGTTAAGCGTCTGCCTTCGGCTCAGGTCATGATCCCAGGGTCCTGGTCTCGAGCCCCGCATTGGGTTCCCCACTCTGCAGAAAGCCTGCTTCTCCCTCTCCCACTCCCCCTGCTTGTGTTCTCTCTTGCTGTGTATCTCTCTCTGTCAAATAAATAAACAAAATCTTTAAAAAAAATTATTTTTCATTTTTAGAGTCATCTTCTATCCCTTCATAGTAGTTACCCTTATTTTTGGCATATATATATATATATAAGTTGTTCTCTCTTTAAAATTTTGAGATACATTTTCTTCTAACAGATAAAAATATACCCTAAATCTCTAGTGTGTGGCTTTGTTCTAGTCTCCTGCCTGATCACATTCTCTTCCTTTTTTTTTTCTTTCTTTTTTTAAAATCCTCTTCTTTCTTTTTTCAAACAACTTCTTATCTTAAATTCCTTTTATAAAATTTTTTATAATTTTCATCATTACAGTCATATTCCATCCCTTCATTGTATCAACCCTTATTTTGTACATATATAAGTCTTTCTTTCTTTAAAATTCTGGGTGGCACTTTCTTCTAACAGACCAAAATACACCCAAAATCTATTGTGTGGCACTGACCTATGCACCAGCCTGATCATATTTGATCATATTCTGTTTTTTGTTGTTGTTGTTTTGTTCTGTTTTTGTTTTTAACTTTTTCTTTTTCTTTTTTTTTCTCTTTCTTTTTTCTTTCTTTCCCTTTCTTTTTCCCTGGCTTCAGGTCTTTTCTGATTTGTTTAGAGTATATTTTCTGGGGACATTGTTCCCCTGTTAGCATTTTGTTCTCTCATTCATCTATTCTCCTCTGGACAAAATGACAAGATGGAAAAAATCACCTCAACAAAAAGAACTAGAAGTAGTACAGTCTGCCAGGGACCTACTCAATACGGACATTAGTACGATGTCAGACCTAGAGTTCAGAATCATGATTTTAAGGATACTAGCTGGGCTTGAAAAAAGCATGGAAGTTATTAGAGAAACCCTTTCAGGAGAAATAAAAGAACTAAAATCTAACCAAGTCAAAATCAAAAAGGCTATTGATGAGGTGCAATTAAAAATGGAGACTCTAACTGCTAGGATAAAGGAGGCAGAAGAGAGAATCAGTGCTAGAGAAGACCAAATGATGGAAAATAAAGAAGCTGAGAAAAAGAGAGATAAACAACTACTGGATCACAAGCGCAGAATTCAAGATATAAGCGATACCATAAGATGAAATGACATTAGAATAATTGGGATCCCAGAAGAAGAAGAGAGAGAGAGAGGGGCAGAAGGTATATTGGAGCAAATCATAGCAGAGAACTTCCCTAATATGGGGAAGGAAACAGGCATCAAAATCCAGGAGGCACAGAGAACCCTTTCAAATCCATCAAAAATAAAAAGCTTTTGCACAGCAAAAGCAACAGTCAACAAAACCAAAAGACAACCAACAGAATGGGAGAAGATATTTACAAATGACATAGTAGATAAAGGGCTAGTATCCAAAATCTATAAAGAACTTAACAAACTCAACACCCAAAGAACAAATAATCCAATCAAGAAATGGGCAGAAGACATGAACAGACATTTTTCCAAAGAAGACATCTAAATGGCCAACAGACACATGAAAAAGTGCTCAACGTCGCTCGGCATCAGGGAAATCCAAATCAAAACCTCAATGAGATACCACCTCACACCAGTCAGAATGGCTAAAATTAACAAGTCTGGAAACGACAGATGTTGGCGGGGATGCGGAGAAAGGGGAACACTCCTACACTGTTGGTGGGAATGCAAGCTGGTGCAACCACTCTAGAAAACAGTATGGAGGTTCCTCAAAAAGTGAAAATAGAGCCACCATACGATCCAGCAATTGCACTACTGGGTATTTACCCCAAAGATACAAATGTAGGGATCCAAAGGGGTACGTGCACCCCAAAGTTATAGCAGCAATGTCCACAATAGCCAAACTGTGGAAAGAGCCAAGACGTCCATCGACAGATGAATGGATAAAGAAGAGGTGGTATATATACACAATGGAATATTATGCAGCCATCAAAAGGAATGAGATCTTGCCATTTGCAACGACGTGGATGGAACTGGAGGGTGTTATGCTGAGTGAAATGAGTCAATCAGAGAAAGGCATGTATCATATGACCTCATTGATATGAGGAATTCTTAATCTCAGGAAACAAACTGAGGTTTGCTGTAGTGGTGGGGGGTGGGAGGGATGGGGTGGCTGGGTGATAGACATTGGGTAGGGTATGTGCTATGGTGAGCGCTGTGAAGTGTGCAAGACTGTTGAATCACAGATCTGTACCTCTGAAATAAATAATGCAATATATGTTAAGAAAAAAAAAAAGAAGAAGAAGCTAGCAGGAGGGGAGGGATGAAAGGGGGGATATCGAATAGGGAGACGAACCATGAGAGATGATGGACTCTGAAAAACAAACTGAGGGTTCTAGAGGGGAGGGCTTGGGGGGATGGGTTAGCCTGGTGATGGGTATTAAAAAGGGCATGTTTTGAATGGAGCACTGGTGTTATATGCAAACAATGAATCATGGAATAGTACATCAAAAACTAATGATGTAATGTATGGTGATTAACATAACAATAAAAAATTTAAAGACAAAAAAAACTAATGATGTATTGTATGGTGACTAACATAACATAATAGAAATTTAAAAAATAGAAAAAAAATAGACTACTGAAATAAAACAGAAGGCCCAGAAAGAGAACCAAGTAGGCACAAAGACTGAAGTATAATTGAAATGTATTTTCAGAGAAGTCAATGAAGAATGGACTAATCAATAAATGTAACAATTGGTTAACCATATGGAAAATAAATGAATAAAACTGGAGCCTTATGTGATATTATAAAGAAAAATCAATTTCAAGTAGACTCAAGGCTTATATGTGTAAAAAAAGCTTTAATAAAATTTAAAAGCAAAACTAGTGTTCTTAAAGGTGACACGATCACAAAAAACATGGACTACTGGAGTAAAAACTGATAAGTTGTACTATATATCAAAATATATAATATTTTATAGATTAAAGAGTGTACAGACAAGGCACACCCAGGAAAAAGTACATAAAACACTTAAAATGATAAAGGGTAATTAGTTAGAATAGGTTAAGAGCTACTTTGTATCAATACATAAAAGAAGGAAAGAAAAATTTACATAAGAACAAATTAATGAGTTTTCTGTCAATATAAGAAAAAAGTTCAACCTTAAAGTAATCAGAAAAATCAAAATTAAAATAATGTGTTGTCACTTCTCAACAGTCAGATTGGCAAAATATGCAAGGCAATTTAAAAGATGCATTAAATGGGCATATACACAAAACATCAAGACATATTATAAAGATATGATAATTAAGAGGGTATGGTATGGGTTCAGTGATACACAAACTAACCAATAAAACAGAACAGAGAGCATATAAATAGGCGCATGGATATAGGGTGACCTGATTTTTGACAACAGTAACACCATAATTCTGTGAATAGTCATTTGAAAATATGTATTTTGATTCTTTTCTCACATCATCAACAAAAAAATCAGCTCTGGAGAGATCAAATATTAATCATGACATGTAAAACAATAAACTCTTTGGAGAAAAATAGGAGAAAATCTTTATTCCTTGATTATGGGTAAAGATTTATTAACAAGGTCCCCAAAATGCTATGTGTATATATTTAAAAAAAAAAAGGTAAATGGCTACATTTTAAGAATTTATATTTACCATGGTGCCTGAGTGCTCAGTTGGTTAAGCAGCCGACTTGATTTTGACTCAGGTCATAATCTCAGGGTCCCAGGACTAAGTCCTGCATTGGGCTCCACGCTCTGCAGAGACTGCTTCAAGATTCTCTCTCTCCTCTGCCCCTCCCCTTGCTCTCACTCACTGTCTCTCTCTCTCTAAAATAAATAAATAAACATTTAAAAAAAAGAATTTATATTTATCTAGACACTATACTAGCTAGACCCAAGACCCGGCCTAAACTGCCTACCTGCTTATACTCACTAACCTTTGTCTTCCATTTTTCCCTAAATTCTTCTTTCTAGCTTTCCTCTTAACTCAGGCAAATGAAACCCAAAGCAATGCCCCAGGTGATGGCAACTGCCCTGACAAGACCTCCAGCCAGCCTAAACCAACCCAGGCCACTTGAACTAAACCTGCGTTGTGCCTCCACACATCTCTGGAATGACCTACAATCATCCTTACCTCATTTTAGCACTAAAATCTTAACCTAAGAGGAGCCTCAGCCTCATTTACATAACATACAATATGTGTCTAGACATGTTTCCTTAAGGCACATGCACGACCTTAGGCCTGCCTCTACACACCATGACAGGGCTTCCCTATCTAAATATTCATCCTAACCTTAAACAAAAGGAGCCCATTCACCCTCTCTGGAAACTATTCCCATGATCTCCTTATTTGCTGCAAAAAAGTTTCCTTTGTGTGACAACTCAAACTGGTACAGTTCCTGACTCACCAAGGAGTGAACTGACCTTTTGGTTATAACATGGTTAGTAGAATGAAGAGGCAACACATGAAACGGAAGAAGATATTCACTCTTCTTATATATATTTTTAAAGATTTTATTTATTTATTTGAGAGAGAGAGTGAACATGAGCTGGAGGGAGAGAGAATCTTAAGGAGACTCTGAGATCATGACCTGGGCCAAAACCAAGAGCCCACCAGCTGCTGAACTGACTGAGCCACACAAGCATCCTTCACTCTTCCTATAGTTAACAAAAGATACATACTCTGAATAAAAAACTTATACAAATCAATAAGAAAAATCTGACAACACAGTAGATAATGGATCAAGGAGTGACCAGACACATCCCAAAAGAGAATCTAAACATTTAAATTGGTGTTAAACTTTCCTAGAAATGCACATTAAGGCCTCAAGGAGAACCACTATATACCTGCCAGAATGGCTAATGTAAAAAAGTCAGAAAATAGCAAATATTTTGAGCACAGCAGAATAACCAAAACTCTCATGCTCTGCTGATGAGAATGTAAACTGGCACAGCGACACTGCAATACTGTTCTGTAGTACCCACTGAAGCTGAAGATACACAAACCCTAAGACTCATCAATTCTACTTCTAGGTGCATATCCACCCCCAATTTCTACACATGTTCGCCAAAGGGCTAGTATTGAACTATTTACTGCAGTACTTCTAGAAATAGCTTCCACCTGGAAATAATCCAACTACCCATCAATAGTAGAATGGACATATAAATATTAGTATATTCACAAAGTAGAATACTAGACAACAATGATAACGAAAATCTATAACAATTTATAATGTCATGGTTTAATCTCAAAGTATAATGTTCAACCAAAGAAGCCAGATGCAAAGGAATGCATAGCATATTCCATTAAAAAAATAATTAAGACATGTAAAATGTTTGTATGCTGTTAGAAAGCATACTTGTGATTACCCTTTAAGAGACAATAACTAGAAGGGAGAACAATGTTAACTCCCTCAGTGATGATATTTTGTTCTTTATGTGGGAGCTCACTACATGAGTAGGTGCAACTTATGAACATTTACTAAGATGGACACTTATGATATGTTTACTTCTTCATATACGTATGTGCTCAGCAAACACATATTTAAGCAAAAATTGGCAGAACTAAAAAGAGAAATAGTCAAATTCAAAATCACAGTTGGAAATCTACCATACCTCTCTCAATAATTAATAGACAAAACTATGTTCTAAAGAAACAAAACCTCTGTGTGAATGTGGAAGCTTTGAACAACTTGATTAGGAAATGTAACTTAACTGATGAATATAAAGCACAGCAAGGAAGAATTACAGAACACACCTGTTATTTTTCAAGTGCATATCAAACATTAAACAAAAATGGACATAGGCTGAGTCAAAAAGCCAGACTCAACAAAAATATTAATATTTAGATGGGAAAGTGGGATAAAAGTAAAGATCCTACAAATAATAAAATATTAGTAAGGTACTACCCACAACTTATGCCAACAAAGTTGAAAAAGTATATTAAATGTTCAAATTCCAAGTGGAACATAACTTTTTAAAACCAGCATAAAAATAAGTAGAAAGTTTGTATTGACCTACATCTCTTAAATAATATAAATCTGTAATGAGTACTACCATACATATTCAAAAAATCTCTAGAGGTTTAGAGAGTTTCAGGGCTGATTTCTTCTACATGTATAATAAAGAAATAACACAAATTTTATATAACATCTTCCAGAGAACAGAAAAACCATAAATAATTCCCAACTTATTTTATGATGATGGCAGATCTTTGATACCAAAAGCAAGTAACAGTATTGACCACAATACATCATAAGTAGAGGTGCAGAACCACCTGACTTATGACCGAAGTGATACTATAATACCTTGGGTTAAATAAGGTCTTTTCAGTAATTAGGGCTAGATCAACGGGAGCACTTGATCCCCAACCTTACGGCAAATAAAACAATCAATTCCAGATTGATAATAACTATCAATAAGACATGTAAACCAGTAATATGTTCAGAAGCACATTTTTTCTTTTTTTTATTATGTAATGTTAATCACCATACACTACATCATTAGTTTTTGATGTAATGTTCCATGATTCCTTGTTTGCGTATAACACCCAGTGCTCCATTCAGTACATGCCCTCTTTAATACCCATCACCGGGCTAACCCAACCCCCCACCCCACTCCCCTCTAGAACCCTCTGTTTGTTTCTCAGAGTCCATAGTATCTCATGGTTCGTCTCCCCCCCCCCCGATTTCCCCCCTTCATTTCTCCCTTCCTACTATCTTCTTTTTTTTTAACATATAGTGTATTATTTGTTTCAGGGGTACAGGTCTGTGATTCAACAGTCTTACACAATTCACAGCGCTCACCATAGCACATACCCTCCCCAGTGTCTATCACCCAGCCACCCCATCCCTCCCACTGCCTACCACTCCAGCAACCCTCAGTTTGTTTCCTGAGATTCAGAAGCACTTTTTTTTTAAGATTTTATTTATTTATTTATTTATTTATTTATTTACTTATTTATTTGAGAGAGAGAGAGAGAGAGAGAGAGCATATACATGCATGCATGAACAGGGGAAGGAGCAGAGGGAGAGGGAGAAGCAGACTCTGCCATGCATGGAGCCCAACTAGGGGCAATCTTAGGACTCCAAGATCATGACCTGAGCTAAAGTCAGACGCTTTACTAACTGAGTCACCCAGGTGCCCCAGAAGCAAACACTTTTTAAACTGGACTTTGAAGCCTTGTCTTTAAAGGAAAAACTGAGTCTGACTACATTAAAGTAGTAATATTATCTATCAACTTATCATTACAGACTGTGAAAATTCAAGCCACAATGTTAGAGATAATATTTATTACACATTTGTTCAAAAAATGATTCATATTTATAATATACAAATAACTACTACAAATCAGTAAGGAAGGACAAGCAATCCAATTTTAAAAGGGCAGAATATTTGAATAGCCACTTCACAAAATATCCAGATACCCAGTAACATATAGAAAGTGTTCAACTTTATTAGGCATCATGGGAATGACAATTAAAAGAACAATAAGATAACTTTATATATCTACCAGAATGGAAAAGTGGAAAAGTCAGACAAAGCTGTTGACAAGAATGTGGAGCAACTGAGACTCTCATACATTAATGGTGAGATTAGAAACCGATATAACCACTTTGATAATATCTGTAAAAGATGAACAAACTCATTCAATATGACTCATCAATTCTGACATCAGATTTGGACCCATTAAAAATGCATACATGTGTTCAGCAAAGGTCATCTACCACTATTTCTATCATAACACAATTCATAATATGCTAAAGCAACACAAATGTACATCTGTCATAGAATAAATAAATTATGAAATAAGTTTGTAGGAGTTTAACGCTGTAGACAAGTTATTTCAGGCAACAGGAAAAACAGTTCATTTGAGTTAACAGTAAATGGTGTCGAGGCTGACTTATGTGGAATGAATATAGAGGCTGGCAGGGTCTGAACTAACCTGCCAATGAATATGAACTTTAAAATGAAAGCAGTTTGTCTGATAGCCCCGTTTCAGGGGTGCTTATTTAGAGGCTAGGAGAGAAAGGGTTTGGGAAATATAGCAGCTCACAGAAATAACATCTACCACTTATTGGGTGTGGAGGCTTCTGTTTTGGGGGAGTTGGCTGCACAAGTATGTTCAATTTGTGGTAATTAAGCTGTACACTTATGATCTCTACCCTCTTCTGTATGTGTGTTACATTGAAATAAAGAGTCTTAAACAAAACATATTGATAACCAGATGGTGTCTATGAGAGTGGCAAAAAATTATAAAACCAAATAACAGTAAATGTTTGCAAGGATAAGGGTTTGTGGTTGTATCATTCTACCCAACAGATTTTTTCCTGAATATATACTCCAGAAATCTTCCATGCTGGTTACAAAGGGAGATGCATGAGGTTGTTCATAATAGCTTTGTTTGCAGTAGGAAGTGTTGGCAACTTACTTGTTTGTAAACAGGGGAATGGATAAAGTAAAATACAGTGGATGTACAAGAAGGATTACCAGATAGCACTTAGAAGTAATTAACACACAATAAAATATAGAGGTCTTAAAAGTATGTTAAGTGAAAGAGAAAGAAAGCAAAGGGCAGCTATTTAACAAAACCGTCCCTCAAAATTATCCATATCATAATCCCTGCAATCTGTAAATATGTTATGTTACATAGCAAAAGAAACTTTGCAAAGATGATTAAGTTAAGAACTTTGAGACTGGGATATTATCCTCAGTTATCTGAGTAGGCAAAATATAATCTTCAAGTCCTTAAAAGCAGAACAAGAAAGTAGAAGCAGAAGTCACAGTGTTACTATATGAGAACTCCACTCACTGTTGTTGACTTTGAAGATAGAGGAAGAGGGTCATGAGCCAAGGGATGTAGACCCTTGTGGGTGGCTAGAACCTGGAAAAGGCAAGGAACAAAATCTTTTCTTGTTTCTAGTGCCTCCAGAACCAAATACAGCCTTGAAAACACCCTTATTTTAGCTAGTGGGACCTGTATCAGACCTCTAATCTACAAAAATATAGGATAGGGAGCCTGGGTGGCTCAGTTGGTTAAGTGACTGCTTTCGGCCCAGGTCATGATCCTGGAGTCCCAGGATCGAGTCCCACATCAGGCTCCCTGCTCGCCGGGGAGTCTGCTTCTCCCTCTGACCCTCTTCCCTCTCGTGCTCTCTATCTCTCATTCTCTTTCTCTCAAATAAATAAATAAAATCTTTAGCAAAAAAAAAAAAATATATATATATAGGATAATAAATTTGTGCTATTTTAACACACTGTGCAGCTCTGTTACAACAATAGAAAATTAATATATATGTCAAAGATCATGAGGATATAGACAGGCTGGGAAAAAACAAACACTAAACAAAAGATGAAACCTGCACAGATGTTTAGTAAATATGATTTTTTAAAGGATTACTTTACTAATCTAATTATTTAAAAGATTAGAATCTTTTAAAGACCTTTACCTAAAAATTCAGAAATTCATTTTTCTTAATGTTGTATAGAAAAGGGTTCTTTTTCAAAGCATGAAACTAAAAGGAAATACATTAATCATATTTTCTACCTTTTGAATAGAAATCATATTTCATAAAACAAATGTCAAGAAATATTCATACTGTCATTGAAGGGAACACCAAAACTCTTGCACAATATGGGAATTACTGGAAGTCAGGCAAAGTACAGCTCAGTGGCAATCATTTCTACTTTACATGTGACCAGAGGGGTTCTCATTCTCACTCCTGCTCCCCCATTATATGGGAAAACCTAAAATGTGGTTCTACATTATTATTCTCCCTTCCAGTGATCAGGGGTTATTCTCTCATCTACTTGCCCTGATCTATGATTTTTTTTTTACCTGCCATCATTTCTTAGAAAACAACATGAAAAGTAAATAAATTTATTTTAATCAGCTATTGCTTTGAGCTAGAACTTTGTTTCTGTTTTTTTTTTTTTATTTAAGCCTTTCAAAATTCTAATAGGCTTTAAAAAAAAAATCTTCACTTTGTTGATGCCAAAACTGAGACTTAAGTAACATACTCAAATCATACAGATATTAAATAATGGAGCCTAGATTTGAAGTTATGTTTGTTCTGATTCTAGAGACGGCTCTAAAGCTCTTTTCATTGTATAAAATTACATTGACTTTAATTTGCATAGGGCAACATTTCTTTTTCTACTAAGGCAGTGAGTGAAATAGCTATTGATTATCAAGAGTGCTCTGCAAACATATAACAATGATACACAAATACTCTGAATTACTTCGAAAAAAATAGGGCTCAAATAAAAATGTTAAGATCAAATAAAAAAAATCCTGACCTCTTGTTCATTATATCCCTCAAATTCTTAGAAAAAATATTAATCAATAAAGACTGTTCCAGTGTTTTAGAGTAAAACTAAATAAAAAGTTGATTGCCCTGTGATATAATTAAACTCTTTCTCATGCTCTCTAATGGAACAGAGAAGCTAGTTTAAATTGAGATTCCATTTTTGAACTTAAAACTCATAGAAACGTAATTTAATAACTGATCCTAGCACCCTTTTTAATATGATTCTCCTCTATACTAAGGGACATTTCTATTGATTCACTCTGTTGAATAACATGTATTCCCCCATTTATAGAACCTCGGTCTCAATGAAGCAAAATCAGACACACGAAATCAATAAGACCCTCTATATGTTATGCAAATTAGTGTAAAACAAAGTTCCATATCATCTAATCATGGTCTCTTAGAAATCTATGCCCAGGCTAAGCTATTTTTTTTCTACCTAGCTGTTATAGTCCATAAATGGTTTGAGTTTGCTCAGAGAGC
This sequence comes from Zalophus californianus, assembly GCF_009762305.2. Taxonomy (NCBI): domain Eukaryota; kingdom Metazoa; phylum Chordata; class Mammalia; order Carnivora; family Otariidae; genus Zalophus; species Zalophus californianus. The sequence goes on from NC_045595.1 coordinate 81,719,703, forward strand.
TTCCAACCAATGTTAGAAGAATTATTTATTCCAGTAATAAATCTTCCTGTGTTCTGATAGTCATCTCAGGGGTAGTTTGGGTGACTAGTTGTGTATTAACACTTAGGTGGTCACTCACAGTAGCCCTGGAATGTTTCCTGATGTCATTAACCTTTGGTCTTTCTATCAAACTCTTCTGACAAATATCTGTTTTAAAACTAAACTGCCAAAACAGAGCCTCTCTTTTTTAAAAATTTTTTATTTAAATTCAATTTAATTAACATATACTATATTAGTTTCAGAGATAGAATTTAGTGATTCATTAGTTGCATACAACACCCAGTGTTCATTACTTCAAGTGCTCTCCTTAATGCCCGTCACACAGTTCATCCCCCCACTCATCTCCTCTCCAGCAACCCTCAGTTTGTTTCCTATAGTTAAGAGTCTCTTATGGTTTGCCTCCCTCTCTGTTTTCATCTTATTTTAATTTTCCTTCCCTTCCCCTATGTTCATCTGTTTTGTTTCTTGAATTCCACATATGAGTGAAATAATATGGTATTTTTCTTTCTGTGACTGACTTATTTTGCTTAGCATAATGCCCTCTAGTTCCATCCACATTGTTGTAAATGGCAAGATTTCATTCTTTTTGATGGCTGAGTAATATTCCACTGTAGGCATCAGGGAAATATAAATCAAAACCACAATAAGATAGCACCTCACACCGGTCAGAATGGCTAAAATTAACAACTCAGGAAATAACAGACGTTGGTGAGGATGCAGAAAAAAGGGAACCCTCTTACACTGTTGGTGGGAATGCAAACTGGTGAAGCCACTCTGGAAAACAGTATGGAGGTTCCTCAAAAAGCTCAAAATAGAGCTACCCTATGACCCAGCAATTGCACTACTAGGGATTTACTCCAAAGAAAACAAACATAGTGATTCGAAGGGGCACATGCACCCCAATGTTTACAGTAGCAATGTCCACAATAGCCAAAATATGGAAAGAGCCCAGATGTCCATAGACAGATGAATGGATAGAGCCTCTTCTTTTGAAAACTGCTCCTCTGGCAGGTCCCATTATGACTTATAGTAATACTTTCTGGAGATCACCATCCATTTATCTCCTAGTAAAAGCAGTTCACTTGTGTAGCATCTATTAACATCATACTTGTTTCTGCAAAGTTATCAAAGCATGAAAGTAGAATGTTAATAATGCCATTACTGCTTTTCTTTGTTCTCTTAATCTTTATTTTTAATTTTTCTACTAATTAATTGAAAACTGAACGTATACAAAAATGATGACTAAGCTGTGGTAACTGTCTTCAAGGAACTCTTAATCACTAAGAGGTGAAAGAAAAACATCCAAGTATTTCATTGCAGTGTGGCAAGAGTTATGATGGAGATGATACAAAATCCTATGAGCATACAAGGCAAAGTACAGAAAAAAAAATTACTCTTTGGGAAGGAAGAAGTGGGCAGTCACTGGGGAATGCTTTCATAGAGAAGAAAGTCATGTAATGAATATATATACCTGGGCTATACAGACTATACCTAACTAACCGTGGGAAATATTCTAGTTCCAAAAGAGATTAAATCCAGAGAAACAGCCTTCTTATAAAAGTTTGTCCTAATTAGGTTTGTGCCTATGAGTGCTATATGTTATACCTTACATTCCTCTAAACATCATCTCATACTGCTCATAATTTAATTTCCACAACTGTGACCTAGGTAGGGTAAAAATCACTTTATTTTATATATGAACACTCTGAGGCCCAGAGAGACTAATGACTTGCCCAGGGTAAACAGCTACTTAGTGGTATCTCTAATTTTGAGTATTGATTAAAAAAAAAAAGCAACAAAGAGAAAGTATGAAAGAGCAGGATGTAATCATGTTTTCAGGGTAAACCTGGGAAACAAATTAAGAAAATGTATCAGTTAGATTTTTTGGTCCTAAGTATTGAAAACAAATGGGCTAATTTAATCAGAGAGACAATTTCCAGAAAGGCTATTGGGTAGGAAGCTCACAAATTCCTAGGAAGAATTTAACCGTAAGACCTCAGCGAGAGCAGAACTCAAAGAAGCCACAAAGACTAATTGGGAGATATAATGGGGAGTTTCCTCAGGGTGCCACAAGGACTGAGCTCCAACTGTTTGCAACCTTGGGCTAGCCCTCTCAAGAGTTCCATTTTCAGGTGTCTTTATTCTCCCTGGCTGGCCTCACTTGGCTCATGTGCCAGAGGACTGCAAATCCTGCAGGGACCTCATGTAGGCCCGAAAAAAAATATGTCATTACTAAAAGAAAAGGAAGTAATGCTTGGCAAACAAACAAACAAACAAACAAACACTCATCCCTATCCCCAAAGAAACCTCCAGCCAGAGGAGTGTACAGTTCTGGCACATGACTTCATCAACTGGTCCTGCAGTTGATGTCCATCTCTCTTCTAATTTCAACACTATTCCACCTTGTTATTTTGCAATCTACAGGTGACATGAAAAATGTAATTACCACCCAAAATCTGGGATAGGATAGTATTCAAAAGCCCCTCCACCAAAAAGAGGAATGATACTGTAAGCAGGAATATACTAGTAAATACTTGACCTTTATTTAGTCAACTGCTCACAAGGCTGTAGTGAATTTTTTTTTTACTTTCTTTCTTTGCAACATATTTTATATTTAGCTATCCTTTAGCCAGTCTCTTAGTTGGTCAGGCATTTTTGCACATAGGTCTGACCCAAATATTCATCATGACCCAGGGACAGTGCTTGTGATACTACCTACATGAGGTTGTAGTAGTCTCCCAATAATTATATCCCCTGTACATGGGGATTCAAAATACAAAGAGGAGCATAAAGAATATCTGGGTTCCAACTATATCCTCTTACCCTCTGTATATGGAAGCAATTGTGTTTTCCCTTGACATTAAAGTTCAGTCACCACTCTCAGTGCCTTAACCTCCTTTTGTACACAATGACCAAATGGTAGCCTCAGCTTCCAATCCAATGGTCACAAGAATATACCTCCTGGTAGAACCATTTAACCTTCCCTACTAAGACCTCTGACCCCGCAGACACCAAATTCATGAGGACAGAATTAAATATTTAAATTGTAGGTCATTTTGTATAAGTTTGAAAGCATCATCCCATCTCTAATCAATGATTACTAGATCTATATATTTTGGCTGGGGGAAATATAGCAACAATTTTTTTTCTGGTGTTTCAGGCATATATGATCTTCCTTCCTTGCTTGACAGAATAACATCTCCCAGCTGGCACTGGAATTAAGTTTTCATGGAGCCATTTCATAAAGCCAGCTATTTGTGGGTGATGATGTACATGAGTACTGAAACTCATGGAAATCTTGTCTACTGTCCATCCTTCAATTTGGTAAGTGTTATCTGAAAGACACTGATTTCATCATTATAATGCATTAAGTGCAAAGTCCAGAAAGATGGGAGACAAAAAAAAAAAAAAAAAAAAAACAGAAAAGTATAAAAGCTATTATTCTAATAAGAAAAAAAAATCTATACTGCCCTTCCTATGACAAAAGAGGTTCAGTTTAATCAACCTGCCACAGGGGAGGTGGCTGGTCCCTTTCAGGTATTTGTACCATTCTACAACTTCAGGGTTGACCGCTGCTGCTGGCAATTTAGGAACTTAATATTTGCAATCACCAGGCCAGCCTTGATAGGTGGAAATTTGTTTTTGGATCATTGCTCTTTTTATTCCTGCCACACTGAATAAAGAATTCATGAGGGCACTAAGCAAGTAGTGGGGTGATTGCAGAAACTGACTCTAATCAAGACAGGATCCTTCCTGTCATTGGATTACTAGTCTCAACTAGACATTGGAGATATTTGGTTAAGCATTCACATGGGGCACAGATACTTCTCAGGCCTTTAATTCATTCTGAAAGGTCCACTGGCATAACTTTTCCCAAAAATAGTCCTTGTCACCAGTTCATCAATTTTTCTCTTTCCAGACCCCTGACCTTCCATCCAGTTTAATAGAAATGTTTATAAATCCTGACTTCAGCTATCCCATCTTCTAGAGCAAATGATTAGAATGTAACCATCTAGAAAAAAGTCCAGAGGTTCTTTTTAGAAACTCTAAAAAGAATTTTTATAATATTAAAGAACATGGGTTCTGGAATCTATCTTAAAATAGGTTTAAGTCCCAGCTGTGCCAGGCATCAGGTAGATGATATCGGGCAAGTTACTTTTCCTTATCTGGACCATGGGACAAATAACAGTGCCAATGCTATGAGAGATATTTTGGTGATTATATACATTAATACTTGGATAAGAGACCTGAGAAAAGGTTTGGGAAATGGTAAGCCCCAATTAAATCTTAGATATTATTAGATATTATTATAGTCCATATATTTATTCAACAAACATTTAATGAGCAACTTCTATATGCCAGCACTTTACTGAACTGATGTACAAAGTAAACGTGAACAAAGCCAATGAGAGACAAGCCTAAGATCAGAGCATTTCACCTCCTTACTATGTATTATAAAAACTATGTCTTCTTGATATCTATAGCTGTTTTGACCTAGATTATTCCATTGTGCTTTTCTCCTAGGCTGCCCAGCAGTGGAAAGCCCACTCAATAGCAGCATTTAAAGCCTATATAAGAGCAGGCCCTAAAACATGTTGAGAATATTCTGGTCCTCCTCCTCCCCAATCTATTCTTTAGACAAAACTGTAGGTAAAGTTTTCTGGGCCCAGTTGCAGTTCATAGTAGATGGACGGAGATAAAATTAACATTTCTTTCTCTGGAATAAATACAAAATGTCTTCCTATTGATTATGCCAAGACCTATTTCTGGCTCTCAAAGATCATTTGGGATAGGCTAATGCTGGATCCAGGTTGGCATTACCCAAGTCAGCAAAAAAGTATATAACAGTTTTTAATTCCTATTGGAGCCTTGAATGCAGAATTTGGCCAATTTTTCCTATTGATAAATCCACTTGTGGGTAATTTGTTCTATTGGTATAACAACCTCAATATCTAATCCCATACATAACACCTAGATTTTTAAGTCTTTCTTTTGAAATAACTATACCTTTTATGCATTAAAAATTATGTCCCCACAATTCATATGTTGAAGCCTTAACTAATAATACTTAAGAATGTGACTATATTTGGAGATTTGGCCCTTAAAGAAATGATTAAGTTAAAATGAGACCATTTGAGTGGGCCTTATTTAATCTGAATGGTATCCTCATAAGAGGAGAAAATTAATAACAACCATAATGAACAAATAACAAACATAGAGGCCTACCAAAAAGTTAAAAATAGAACTATAGTATAATCCAGGAATTACACTACTAGGTATTTTCCCAGAGAATCAAAAATTCAAAGGGATGCATATACCCTGATGGTTTATAGCAGCATTATCTACAGTAGCCCAATTATGGAAACAGCCCAAGTGTCCATCAGTTGATGAATGGATAGAGAAAATGTGGTAAATATCTGCAATGGAATATTACTTAACCATAAAAAAGAATGAAATCTTGCCATTTGCAATGATGTGGATGGCTCTAGGAAGTATTATGCTAAGCAAAAAAGTCAGAGAAAGACAAATACCATATGATTTCACCCCCATGTGAAATTTAAGAAACAAAAAAATGAGCAAAGAAAAAGAAAAAGAGAAAGAGGGGCAAACAAAGAAACAGACTCTTAACTATAGAGAACAATCTGATGGTTACCAGGAGGGAGGTGGGGGTTGAGTTAAATAGGTGATAGGGGATTAAGGAGTACACTTGTGCTGAGCACCAGGTGATGTATGAAGTGTTGTGTCACTATATTATACACCTACAACTAATATTACACTGTATATTGACTAACTGGAATTTAAATAAAAACTTTTAAAAAAAGAGAAGGAAATTTGGACATGGAAAGACACCAAGAATACACACAAAGGAAACAACATGTGAAGACACAGAGAAAGTAGCCATCTGTAAGCCAAGCAGAGAGGCCTCAAAAGAAACCCAACCTGCCAAAAAATCTAATCTTGGACTCGCAGCCTCCAGAATTTTGAGAAATACATTTCTGTTGTTTAAGCCACTCAGCCTGCTGTATTTTGTTAGGGAAGTCTGAGCAGACTGATACAGTTTTACAGAGACTTCCTATATACCCTCCACTCCAGCTTCACTTAATGCTAATATCTTACATAAATATGTCCAATTCTCACAACCATAACTAGATTTTTGATGATGTATATAAGAAATTCCTAATTTTTTTTACTTGAATTCCTTCCCTTTTTCCACTCTGATTTTAAATATTATCACAGTGCATGGTGAATTCGGCTTTAGTTAAAGAATAGACAGGCAATGGAAAGTAGAGAAAGGACACAATTTTAGCTTTCTCCTAAAAGGAAATACTTCTCAGAATTAGAAAATCAAGTTGAACTTTTTCAGATTATTCCAAGAATTTACTGAGTTATTCACAAATCTTTTCATTCCAATTATTAGGACTCAACATCTTTCTGATCAGTGTTGTGTCATATAAGAAGATTATGAGGCTATAAATTTTACTTTTATAACTTTATGACTCTATGTTAATCACTGAATCTGTTTTCAGTAATTGAAAATCTATAAATCTGAACATATCCAGAGTATGTGATATTTTCCTTTCCATGAGACAAGAGTTTTGGCATTGTTTCTTGTAACTCTCTTGCTTTATATTATCCAATCATATCAAAAACAACTATCTTACACTATGATTTTTTTTTCCTAAATCATTCCCATTAAATTGTCTTACAGCAGCATGTATCTGGTGTCCTAGAACTACAGACAAGATCTCAGATGATGACAGACCATAACATAATTAGCTGACGGTGAACTGGGTACCTTAGAACACTACTTCCCTAAGAATGGACAAAAGTCTTAATGTCTTTCATTTTCTCTCTATCCAATAAACATTGCACGTGTCTCTGAGGATCTGTTTCTTGCAGCCAACTTTTATACAAGATCTTATCAGTTAGAATGTTTGACTTACATAGGCAGAGAAAAAAAGGGAAATTTATTGGAAGGATTGTGAGTAGCTCCTAGATTAAAGATAATTTGTATAAACAGGGCTTGGAAAGACCAGAACAAGTCCCTTTCCAAAATTCCTCAACTCCTTTCCATTCTTTCACCAGTTTGTTCAAGATTCAAATTTCCAGGAAAAAAATCTCATTATCCTAGATTTGCTCTGAGACAGTGCTCAAGCCCTAGGTGAAGTAGGGTGGGCTGGAATCAAGGGGAGATACATCTATTAATGACAGTGTATAGAGAAAGAGTTTTCCACCAAAAGAAAGGGTAGAAGAAATGTGCTGGGGAAGTAAAAGAGAGCAGCTGTCCAGACAATGCTCAATAAAGAATCCAGAAGAAAGTGAATCATAAGTCTGAGGTAAAGGTATTTTAAGAGTTCCAGATTTTTGTGGTAAAATGCTAGGATTGCTTGATTTACCCTTTTCCATATTCCTACCAAATTACTCATAAAAATCTCCAAATAAACTAAAATTTTAAACAGGGTGAGACATGAGAAATATTAGTCAAGAACCCTCCAGATCACAGATGGAATTGCTTTTCATTAAGCAAAGTTAGAATAAGGCCCTTCAACAGGATAGAAGAACAATACACAGGATAACACTATGGAAAAATCCTACCAACCAATATCAACCACGTGCCCATAACAGGCTTTCTATATAGGAGTGGCTTTTAATGAGACCAGGGCACTATCATTTCTATCTTGTTGCCTTAATCCACTCCATTAGTATCTGTTTCGCCTTCAAGACTTCAGAAGGTATCTTTTGACTCAGTATTTCTATTTTATGTTTATTCAAAGGAAATAATCATTGATGTAAATGTTTTTATAGAAAAATATTCAACTACAGAAGGAAATGGTTGGTGAAATGCCACACTAAAGAGATTTTTAGAGGCCATTCCTGGACACTGTAAAGTTTAAAAGAAAAATCAAACACAAAGACAAAATTCCATAAATATTAGTGAAATAATAATGTAATACCTACCATAGAACAAACAAACAAATTGGCAATAATGCAGGATAAAGAAGACCATGAAATAACATCTTCAGGGTTATGCAATAAAACAAACTGAAAAACAATTTTAGATCCAGAAAAGTAGTCATTTAATAATGAAAGCCAAATAATATTGTATTCAGTTATGCAGTTTCACAAATTCCATCATATAATCATGCTCTTTGAAAGTATCATTGTAAGTAACCCAGAAAAGAGAGAAACAAGTATAAGAAGGTACCCTGAAATATGAGAACATGTGAGAAAATATATCAATAATGTTTACTATTGTCTAAACAAACAAGACCAAAAATGTATACCAACAATAATACAGATCTGACATTCTAAATGACAGTAATACAATGTTAGCCATGGCACAGAAGGTAAGTAGGTGTAAAGACCAGAAGGAAAAGTGTCTTGTTACAGTAACTCTTTACTTTTAGGTAAAAATACAAATTCATCAAAATGACAGGTAATAATAAAAGAAAATATGAGCCACAATTACTTAGAGAAAGTATAAAAAAGTAGATGAAATAGACTCAAACTTTCAAAAGAGTTACAAAATATTGTTCCAACTAATGAGAGGAAAGGAGGAAAAATATCAGTGGAAATTATAAAATATTATGGCAGAAATGAATTCTGATAAAATGCTATACTGAGACTTCTGATTCTGGCCAACATGGAATAAATGGGATCAGATTTACTCTCATCACTTAAACATCAAAAAAGAAAAAAGACAAAATATAGGAAATAATAATTTTCAGGTATCAGACAGCAAGCACTACAAGATTGTGATCCCTGAAAGAAGAGAAACAAACAAGGTGGACACATGATTATACCAGATTACTGCCTGAAGGTAGTTTCCAGGCCACAGCAGAGTGAAGAAAAACTCAAACTGAGGAGACAGAGACAGGAGTTTGGGAGACCAAGTTAGCTAGAATTGACAGAGCAAAGTACTGGAGAAAAAGGAGTTGCACACAAAGAGAGATAGAGATATAGATAAAAAGATGATCTCTTTCTCTCTCTATCAATCAATATCTATATCTAGAGAGAGAGAGTGCTGAGACTCTGAAGAAGGACTCTTACAGTATTTAGCTGAATGCAGATCTGTGTGGTGGAGGGGGGAAACTATCCAACACTGGAAAAAGAGGAGTAGGAAGAAATAGGGGTAAATATAACAATTCCTAGAGCTCACACTGGGTCGGGAATAATTTGTGTTCCTACCCACCAGAGTTAAAAGACCTTGCAATACATGGAACCATAGTGTAGAAATTGTAGAAGATTATCATCTTAGTACCTGAAATTAATTTAGCCTTACACTAAGGCTGCTTAGAATCTGTTAGACCAAAGCTTAAAAGTGAGGCTTAAAAAGATCCAGCTAATTCCAAATAAATTTACCCCACACCAGAACAAAATCCAATGCTATCTAAAGGAATATATCAAAATCAGGGTGCCTGGGTGGCTCAGTCATTAAGCGTCTGCCTTCGACTCAGGTCATGATCCCAGGGTCCTGGGATTGAGCCCCACATTGGGCTCCCTGCTCAGAGGGGAGCCTCCTTCTCCCGCTCCCACTCCCCCTGCTTGTGTTCCTTCTTTCACTCTCACTCTCTCTGTCAAGTAAATAAATAAAATCTTTCTTTAAAAAGGAATATATCAAAATCTAAGAACCAATAATGAAAAAGTCACAACATCTGGCATTCAACAAGAAATTATCAGGCATGCAGGGTGCCCAGGTGGCTCAGTTGGTTAAGTGTTTGACTCTCAATTTTGGCTCAAGTCATGATCTCAGGGTCGTGAAATCAAGCCCCACCTCAGGCTCTGTGCTCAGTGCAGAGTCTGCTTGAGATTCTCTCTCTCTCTCTTTCTCCCTCTGCCCTTCCCATTACTCATGCTCTTGCTCTCTAAAATAAATAAATAAAACCTTTTTTTAAAAAAAAGAAATTATCAGGTATGCAAAAGGAACAGAAATATAACAATTAATACAGACAAAAATCAACAATAAAATCAGAATGATGAATGAGGTATAATGGAACTAGAAGACAAAGATTATAAAACATGTCCCATATGTTCAAGAAAATAGAAGAAAACACGGCCATAATAAAGAAAGAAAGGTAAGGTATAAAAAAGATATCAATAAAAATTCTGTAGGTGAAAAGAAAAGATGCCTTATGAAATGAAAAATACAATGAATGGAATTAAGAAGTGATTAGACACTGCACTACAAAAGATTAGTGATTAGTGACCTTGTACTGATACCAACTGAAATTACCCAAAATGAAGAAGAGATAGGGGTGCCTGGGTGGCTCAGTTGGTTAAGCAGCTGCCTTTGGCTCAGGTCATGATCCTAGGGTCCTGAGATTGAGCCCCACGGCAGGCTCCCTGCTCAGTGAAGAGCCTGTTTCTCTCTCTGCCTCTGCTGCTCCCCCTGATTGTGCTCTTTCTCTCTCTTTCTAATAAATAAAATAAAATCTTTAAAAAAAAAGAAAGATAAAATATCAAAATAATAAACATAACAATACTTTGTGGTCAATATAGAATGGGATGACATGTATGTAATTGGAGTGTCAGAAGGAGAAGAGAGATGACAGAATAGAAATAATCTGAAAGAATTATTTGCAAAATTTTTCCAAGTTTGATGGGACCTGTGTACCCACTGATCTACAGAACTTGATAAACTTCAATGGAAGAAACTTTAAAAAAAAAAACATCAAAAATATCATAATCAAATGCTCAAAGTCCGTAATAAAGGGAAATAAACATCTTAAAAGCAGACAAAGAAAAAAGACTTGTTATATATACAGAAGAACAAAAATAAGAATAAAAACAGACTATCAAAGCCATGCAGGGCGCCTGGGTGGCTCAGATGGTTAAGTGTCTGCCTTCGGCTCAGGTCACGATCCCAGGGTCCTGAGATTGAGTCCCGCATCGGGCTCCCTACTCCTTGGGAGCCTGCTTCTCTCTCTGCTTCTCTCTCTCTCTCTCTCTCCCCCTCTGTCTCTCATGAATAAATAAATAAAATCTTAAAAAAAAAAGCCATGCATGCCAGAATGCAATGAAAATATATCTTTACATAAGGGATATAATTTTTTTTTTTACTAAGAATCTTTTACTCAGTGATAGTAGTTTCCAAATTTGAAGGTGAAACAAAGAATTTTTCAGACAAACACCAGTTGAGAGAATTCATCCCTGACAGACTGGTATCATAAGAAATTTAAAGAAAGTCTTTCACGGGACAGGAAGATGGTAGTGGAGAAGGAGGACCCTAGGCTCACCTCATCTCACAAATACAACTAGATAACTATCAAATCATCCTAAATACTCCAGAAATCAACCCAAGACTGACAGAACAAACTCCACAACTAAAGAAAGAAGAGGCCACATCGAGGAAGGTAAGAAGTGTGGAGATGTAGATTAGGAGAGAACAGATCCTGACTGCTGTGGAGGGAAGGAAACTGTGGTTAAAGAAGGGCATGAGAGAGGAGCACACAGGGGAAAGTATAAGGAGAATGTTTCCCCACAGCTATTGGCTTGGAAAACAAGAGGGGCTGAATTTTGTGAGTTCTTGCAACAAGCAGGGCTTAAAGTCTAAAGTTTCAAAGTTCAGTGACCATGGCTGGTTCAGAGCCCAGATGGTACTATGCTGTTCTTGGAGAGAAGGCAGGCAAACAACCTGGGGACAGACAGCATGGAAACAGCAATCTGAAGAGCACCTGGGTCACACACGGGGAGGTTATTCACTCTTCTCAGAGTCTGTCCCTGAGAGGCAGCATTAGTCTCTCCAGGAACAAAGAAGCTGGCTGGTGCCATTTCCCTCCTTCACCCTTCAGCATAAACAGAGAGCCATGTGGGAAGCAGCACAGCACTGACACTAGCTGCCTAACTTGCTTACACTAAGCCCCCCCACCCCCACCATGCCCCAGGGACTGCTCTTATCAGTCAACCTTAGCTCAGTCCCAGTGTGGCAGGACCCTTCCCCAGCAGTCCAGCATAAACCCCTGCCCACACCATATCTCCTGACCAGAGAGTTTGCAGGGCCTCATTTCTGGGCAAGGTAGTGACAGATCTCATTTCACAAGCAAACCAGAGCACACCTAGTTAGAACTCACCACATTCAGGTCAGGAACAAACAGATCAGGTCAGGAACCAAACACTGCCCAGAACAGGCAAGGAAAGCCCCTGCAGATGAAGGACAGAGTAGCCAGAACACGCCTAGTTAGAACTCACCACATTCAGGTCAGGAACAAACAGATCAGGTCAGGAACCAAACACTGCCCAGAACAGGCAAGGAAAGCCCCTGCAGATGAAGGACAGAGTAGCCAGAACACAGTAGCAGAATGCATACAGCACACACTGGAGACATTCCCTAAGTTCCAGGCCCTGGGCACTACATGACCTCTTTGTAAGGACATTACTTTCAGGAGCAGGAGATATAATTGGATTTTCTAACACAGAGAAGCAGTCAGAGGCTTAGACAAAATGAGAAGACACAGTAATTTATCCCAAATGAAAGAATAAGATAAAGTCATGGCCAGAGATCTAAGCAAAACAGATATAAGTAACATACCTGATGGAGAATTTAAAGCAATGATCATATGGATACTTCCTAGACTTGAGCAAATAATGGAAGACATCAGTGAGACCTTTACCACAAATGAAAGAGTTAAAAAAGAATCAATCAGAAATGAGTACAATAATGAGATTAGGAACAGGTTTGATGCAATGAACAACAGGCTGGAAGAAGCAGAGGAATTAATTAATGACCTAGAAGACAAAGTAATGGAAAGCAATGAAGCTGAATAAAAGAGAGAAAGAATTATGCAAAATGAGAATAGACTTAGGGAACTCAGTGACTCCACCAACAGTAATAACATTCATATTATAGAAGTCTCAGAAGAAGAGGAAAGAGAAAAGGGGGCAGAAAATTTATTTGAAAAAAAAAATAGCTGAAAACTTCCCTAATCTGAGAAAAGAAACATACTTCCAAATCCAGGATGCACAGAGAACTCTCATCAAAATCAACAAAAGCTGGCCAACATCAATACATATTGTGATTAAATTTGTAAATTATAGCAATAAAGAAAAAAATCCTAAAAGCATCAAGACAAAAGAAGTCATACCCTTACAAGGGAAATCCCATAAGGCTAGCAAGAAATTTTTCAACAGAAACTTTGCAAGCCAGAAGAAAGTGGCATGATACTTTCAAAGTGCTGAAATAAAAAAATCTGCAGGCAAGAATATTCTATCCAGCAAGGCTATCATTCAGAATAGAAAGAGAGAAAAAGAGCTTCCCAAACAAAAACTAAAGGAGTTCATGATCACTAAACCAACCCTGAAAGAAATATTAAAGGGAATCTTTTGAATGGAAAGGAGAGACCAAAAGTGACAGTATAAAGGTAGGAAACACAAAAGCATTAAAATTAGTATTTCTGGGGCGCCTGGGTGGCTCAGTCATTAAGCGTCTGCCTTCGGCTCAGGTCATGATCCCAGGGTCCTGAGATCGAGTCCCACATCGGGCTCCCTGCTCAGCGGGAAGCCTGCTTCTCCCTCTCCCATTCCCCTTGCTTGTGTTCCTGCTTTCACTGTCTCTCTCTGTCAAATAAATAAATAAAATCTTTAAAAAAAATTAAAATAAAACAAAATAAAATTAGTATTTCTGTGAAAAATCAGTCAAGTAACTCACACGCAAACAAAAAGGATATAAAATATAATAACATATACCTAAATATGCAGAGGAGAGAAGAAAAGAATAGGTTCAAACTTAAATGACCATCAACGTAATATAGACTGCTATATGCGGAAAAGGTTATATATAAACCTAATGGTAACCATATATAAAAATCACTAATAAATATGCAAAAAATAAAGAGAAATAGATCCAAATATATCATTAAAGAAAATCAGCAAAATATGAAAGACAGAAAGACAAGAAAGGATCAGAAAATCTCTAGAAACAACTACAAAACAAGTAATAAAATGGCAACAGATACATATCTATAAATAACTATTTTGACTGTATTAAATAGACTAAACACTCCACCCAAAAGGCATAAGCTGTCAGGTTGGATAGAAAACAAGACCCATCTATATGCTGACTACAAAAGACTCATCTTAGACCTAAAGACACCTATAGATTGAAAATGAAATGATGGAGAAATATTGATCATGCAAATGGATGTCAAAAGAAAGCCAGAGTAGTGATACTTCTATAGAACAAACTAGACTTTAAGACAAAGATGCTAACAAGAGACAAACAAGGACACTGTACAGTCATAAAGAGGATTATCCAACAAGAAGTTACAATAATTGTAAATATTTATGCACTCAACATGGGAGCACCCAAACACATAAAACAATAACAAACATAAAGGATCTAATCAATAATAATACAATAATACTAGGGACTTTAACACCCTACTTACATTGTTGGACAGATCATCTAAACAGAAAATCAACAAGGAAACAATGGCTTTGAATGAAACACTGGACCAGATGGACTGAACAGATATATCCAGAATATTCCATCCTAAAATATTAGAGTGCACATTCTTTTCAAATGCACATGGAACATTCTCCAGAATAGATCACATATTAGGCCACAAATAGACCTCAACACATTCAAGAATATTGAAGTCATACCATGCACCTTTTCTGACCACAATGCTATGAAACTAGAAGTCAACCACTAGAAAAGTCTGGAAAGACCTCAAAAACATGGAAGTTAAACAACATGCTATAGAACAATGAATGAGTCAACCAGGAAATCAAAGAACAAATTTTAAAAAATACATGGAAACAAATGAAAATGAAAACATGATGTCCAAAACCTTTGGGATGCAGCAAAACTGGTCCTAAGCAGGTAGTATAGAGCAATACAGGCTTACCCCAAGTAGCAAGAAAAATCTCAAATACAAAAGCTAACTTACACCTAAAGGAGCTAGAGAAAGAACAACAAATGAAGCCTAAAGCCATCAAAAGGAAGAGAATAATAAAGATTAGAACAGAAATAAATGATATAGAAACAAAACAAAACAAACAAAAAAACCCAAAGAACAGATCAATGAAGCCAGAAGCTCGTTCTTTGAGGAAATTAATAAAATAGCCAGACTTATCAAAAAGAAAAGAGAAAGTACCCAAATAAATAAAATCATAAATGAGAGAGGAGAAATAAAATCATTACCAAAGAAATACAAACAATTGTAAGAGAATGTTATAAAAACTATATGCCAACAAATTGGACAAACCTAGAAGAAATGGATAAATTCCTAGAAATATATAAATTAACAAAAGTTAACCAGGAAGAAATAAAAAAATTGAACAGATTTATAACCAGCAAAAAAATTGAATCAGTAATCTTAAAACTCCCAACAAACAAAAGTCAAGGACCAGGTGGCTTCACTGGTGAAATCTACCAAACATTTAAAGAAGAGTTAATACCTATTCTTCTCAATCTATTCCAACAAATAGAAAAGGAAGGAAAACTTCCAAATTCATTGCTAGCATTACCTTGATACCAAAACCAGATAAAAACACCACAAAAAAAGAGAACTGCTTAGAACAGCTAATATAATCCCCAATGGGGAAAAACTGAGAACTTTTCCATGATGGTTAGGAACAAGATAAGGATGTCTACTCTCACCACATTTATTAAACATAGTACTGAAAGTCCTAGCCACAGCAATCAGACAACAAAAAGAAATAAAATCAGGGACGCCTGGGTGGCTCAGTCAGTTAAGCGTCTGCCTTCAGCTCAGGTCATGATTCCAGGATCCTGGGATCGAGTCCCACATCGGGTTCCCTGCTCAGCAGGGAGCCTGCTTCTCCCTCTCCCTCTGCCTGCTTCTCCCTCTGCTTGTGCTCTCTCTCTCTCTCTGTCAAATAAATAAATGAAATCGTAAAAAAAAAAAAAAAAGAAAAGAAAAGAAATAAAATCGGCAAGAAGGGCAAAACTTTCACTATTTGCAGATGGCATGATATTATACATAGAAAACCTGAAAGAGTCCACTAAAAACTGCTAGAACTGATAAATGCATTTAATAAGTCACAGGATGCAAAATCATCTTACAGAAATGTGTTGCATTTCTATATAACAATAATGAAGCAGTAGAGAGAGAAATTAAGGAATCAATCCCATTTACAATTGCACCAAAAACACAAAGATACCTAGGAATAAACCTAACCAAAGGAGTAAAAAAATCTATACTCTGAAAACTATAAAACACTGATGAAAGAAATTGAAGACAACACAAAGAAATGGAAAGACATTCCATGCTCATGGATTGGAAGAATAAATATCATTAAAACGTCTATACTACCTAAAGCAATCTACAGATTTAACGCAATCCCTATCAAAATACCAACAGCATTTTTCACTGAGCTAGAACAATCGTAAAATTTAGATGGAGCCATAACAGACCCTGAATAGTCAAAGCAATCTTGAAAATGAAAAGCAAAGCTGAAGGCATCACAATTCCAGACTTCAAGTTACATTGCAAAGGAATAGTAATCAAAACAGTATGGAACTGGCATAAAAACAGACACATAGATCAATGGAACAGTATAGAAAACTCAGAAATTAACTTGCAAGTATATGGTCAATTAATCTCTGACAAAGCAGGAAAGAATACCCAATGTGAAAAATAAATGGTGCTGGGAAAAGTAGACAGCAACATGCAAAAGAATGAAACTGGACCATTTTCTCACACCATGCACAAAAAAACCTTCAAAATAGATTAAAGACTTAAATGTGAGCCCTGAAACCATAAAAATCCTACAGAGAACATAAGCAGTAACTTCTTTGACATAGGCCACAGGAACTTCTTTCTAGCTATGTCTCCTGAGGCAAGGGAAACAAAAGCAAACATAAACTATTGGACTACATCGAAATGAAAAGCTTCTGCACAAAAAAGGAAACCATTAACAAAATTAAAGGCAATCTACAGAATGGGAGAAGACGTTTCCCAATGACATATCTGATGAAAGGTTAGTACCCAAAATATATAAAGAATTCATAAAACTCCCAAAAAACAACAGTCCAATTAAAAAATGGGCAGAAGACATGAATAGACATTTTTCCTAAGAAGACATACAAATGGCCAACAGACACATGAAAAGATGCTCAACATCAATTATCACCAAGGAAATGTAAATCAAAACTACGAGTTATCACCTCACACCTATTTGGATGGCTAAAATCAACAACACAAGAAACAACAGGTGTCAGCAAGGATGCAGAGAAAGGGTAACCCTCTTGCACTGTTGGTGGGAATGCAAACTGGTGTGGCCACTCTGGAAAACAGTATGGAGGTTCCTCAAAATGTAAAAAATAGAGCTACCCTATGATCCAGGAATCACACTACTAGGTATTTACCCAAAGAATATGAAAATACTGATTCAAAGGGATACATGCACTCCAATATAGTATCACTATCTACAGTAGCCAAATTATGAAAACAGCCCAAGTGTCCATCAAATGATGACTGGACAAGGAAGGTTTGGTGTATATATACAATGGAATATTACTCAGACATAAAAAAGAATGAAATCTTGCCATTTTGCAAAGACATGTATGGAGCTAGAGAAAATTATGCTAAGTGAAATAAGTCAGTCAGAGAAAGACAGATAACGTATGATTTCACTCGTGTGAAATTTAAGAAACAAAAAAAACGAGCAAAGGGAAAAAAGAACGGCAAACCAAGAAAAAGACTCATAACACTAGAGAACACACTGCTGATTACCAGAAAAGAGGTGGGTTTAGGGATGGGTTAAGTAGCTGATGGGGATTAAAGAGTACACTTGTTGTACTGAGCACCGTGTGATATATGCAAGTATTGAATCACTGTATTGTGTACCTGAAACTAATATAATACTGTATGTTAACCAACTAGAATTTAAATAAAAACTAAAATAAATAAATAAAGTCTTTCAAGGAAAATGTATCAAATGGAAATTTGGATCTACACAAATAAAAATTGCAGGAAATCATTAAAGTTTGAAAAGATTGAACTTATATATCTTCTCAGGTTTTTTTTTTTAAGTTTTATTTATTTGACAGAGAGAGACACAGTGAGAGAGGGAACACAAGCAGGGGGAGTGGGAGAGGGAGAAGGAGGCCTCTGGCTGAGCAGGGAACCCAATGCAGGGCTTGATCCCAGGGTCCTGGGATCATGACCTGAGCCGAAGGCAGATGCTTAAGGACTAAGCCACCCAGGCACCCATTTCTTCTCACTTTTAATCTCTTCCAAATATAATTGACTGTTTAAAGCAAAAATAGTAAATGATTGTTGGCTTTATAGAATACCTAGAAGTAAACTGGTTAACAAAAATTACAAAAAAAAGATAAGGAAACAGAAATATACTCTTCTATACATAAAGTGGAATAAAATTATATGAAAGTAGACTGTTTAAAGATATATAGATGAACCCAAGGAAACCCATTAAAAACTAAACAAGGATGGGGCGCCTGGGTGGCTCAGTCGGTTAAGCATCTACCTTCAGCTTAGGTCATGATCTCAGGGTCCTGGGAACTAGTCCTGTATCAGGCTCCCTGCTCAGCCAGGAGCCTGCTTCTCCCTCAGCCTGCCACTCCCCCTGCTTGTGCACACACACACTGTCTCTCTCTCAAATAAATAAATAAAATCTTCTTAAAAAATTTTAAAAAAATATGTAACTCCTAAGCCAATAGTGTAAATAAGCAGAATAAAAGAATATCAAAAAAAGAATGGTGAAACAAAACTATATGGATACACAGATATAAAAATAGCAACATGTAATATTTAAACCCAGCAATGTCAATAATTGCATTTAATATAAGAGGTTTAAACATTCCAATTAGGGGAGCCTGGGTGGCTCAGTTGGTTATGCATCTGCCTTCGGCTCAGGTCACGATCCCAGATCCCTAGGATTGAGGACCATCAGGCTCCCTGCTTTGTGGGGAGTCTGCTTCTCCCTCTATCCTACAACTCCCCCGCTTGTGCTCTCTCTCTCTCCCCCTCTCTCTCTCTCATGCTCTCTCTCAAATAAGTAGATAAAATCTTTTAAAGAAATAAAATAAAATAAACATTCTAATTAAAAGGCAAAGATTATCAGGATTAAAAACAAAAAGATCTAACTATGCTGTCTATAAGAAGCCTGTTTTGGGGGTGCCTGGGTGTTAAGCCTCTGACTCTTGATTTTGGGCTCAGGTCATGATCTCAGGGTCAAGAAATCCAGCCCCATGTGGGGCTCCATGGTCATTGCAGAGTGTGCTAGAGATTCTTTCTCTCTCACTCTGCTCCTCCCCATTGTTGTATGCACATGTACACACCTCTCTCTCTCTCAAAAAAAAAAAAATCCTTAAAAAAAAGCCTGCTTTAAATAAAGACACAAAAAGTTTAAAAGTAAAATAACAAAAAATACAGACCATGAAAAGACAAATCAAAAAAAGATGAAAAAAAAAGATGAGAGCTGTCTATATTAGTATTAACCAAAAGACTTCAGAACAGGCACATTACCAGGATTAAAATGAAAAATTTTATAAGATGAGTGATTAATCAAGAGGATATAACAACCCTTACATTTGCATGCACCTAATAATAGAGTTTCAAGGTAAATAAAGAGAAAAAAAACAATAGAAGTGAAAGGAGAAATAGAGAAACTGGAAAACAGAGTTGAACATTTCAATACTCTTCTCAGTAATTCATAGGAAAAAAGTATATAGAAATTCAATAAGGATGTAGAAGAAGTAAACATTTCCATTAAATTTGATCTAGTTTTCCTGTATGGAACAACATCTCCAACAAAAGCAGACTGCACATTCTTTTCATGCACATGGAACCGTCACCCAGATAAACCATACATGTTAAGGGCTATAAAAGAAGCCTTAATCAACTCAAGAGGACTAAAACAATAAAAAACGTATTCTATAACCAAAATAGAATTAAACTAGGAAAAAAATTAAAAAGATAACTGGAAAATTGCCAAGTATTTTGAAATTAACCTAGAAACTTTTAAATAACCTATGAAACAGGGCGCCTGGGTGGCTCAGTTGGTTGAATGACTGCCTTCAGCTCGGGTCATGATCCTGGAGTCCCTACATCGAGTCCCGCATTGGGCTCCCTGCTCGGCGGGGAGTCTGCTTCTCCCTCTGACCCTCCCCCCTCTCATGTGCTTTCTCTCTCTTTCAAATAAATAAATAAAATCTTTAAAAATAAATAAATAAATAAATAACCTATGAAACAAAGACAAAATTACAAAGAAAATTAGGCAAAAATTGAACTAAATGAAAATAAATCAAAATGTGAGATTCAGCTAAAACAGTTTTTAGGAAGAAAATATCATTACACAATTTTGTTGAAAAGAAGATCTCAAATCAAAATAAATTTTTAACTTAAGAATCTAGAAAAAGAAGAATGAAAGAAAAAGTTATCAACCCAGATCCTACAGATTTTAAAAAGATTATAAAACACACAAGGAAAATTCCTGATCCAGGGCTTCTAACACATATTTAAAAATAAATAATGCCAACTCCATACCAACTCTTATAGAAAACAGAGGATAAGAAGGCACAATCTAATTCATTTTAAGATCCTAGATATATTCTGCACAAAAACTTACAAAGATATAGTAAGAAAATTACACACAAATATCAATCCTGAACATAGACAAGAAATTCTTTGACAAAATGTTAGACATTGAATCTAGCAATACATAAAAAGTTTAATAGATCACATCCAAATATAGTTTATCCCTTAAATATGATGTAGATTTAACACATAAAAATTAATCCATATAATACACCATATTAACATATTAGGGAGTAAAGAGAATAAAGAGAGTAATCATCTTAAGAGGTGCAGAAAAAGCAGTACACAAAATTCACAAAATTCCTGCTAAAAACTGTCAATAAACTAGGAATGAAATGAAACATCATCAACCTAAAAATTAAAAAAAAAAGGCACATACAAGGCCTACAGCTGATATCCTAAATAATGGTGAAAGAAATGTTCTCTAAGATTGAGAACAGAGCAAGGATGTCTAATCTTATCATTTTGATTCAAGATTTTATCAGCAGTCCCAACCTGTGCAATACAGCAAGAAAAGAAATGAAAGAAAGAAAAGAAAAAATAAGATAAGATAAGATAAGATAAGATAAGATAAGATAAGATAAGATAAGATAAGATGGTAGGTAGAGTATCAGCAAGTCCATTTGGTCTTATACCGGGGCGAAAAATCTCCATCTAGTTTTTTTTTTTTTCACTAATCATAAAAACTACATTTCCATATCAATCTGATAATATATTTCTTGGCTCTGATGTGATGCAAAAAATTCCAACACAAATACATTATATATTTTATAGGTGTCCAAGGACAATACGTGTGAGGATAAACAGATTGGGGTAGGTCCCTCTGTTGGAGGGAACTGGCTGTGAGGTTAAAAAGAGAAATCGTAAAATTGTTGATTGCCAGTCATGAATTGGGGAGCTATGAGTAGTTCAAATATGCACCCAAGAGCCATAGAAACAACATTCTCTACATCTAGGAAAAAAAAAATGTTAAGTGTCAATGTGAGTGAATATATTAAAGAGAAGGAAGATGAAAGAATAACTGTTACGATGTGATTCCTGAGAATATGTTCAATTGGAACGACTGCCAATGGAAAGGAAAAGCAACATATTCACCACTCTAAATGGCAAAGACAAGGATAGTTGAAGATGTCAAATTTGTAGGTCTGGTAGCAAGAAAGTTGAAAAACTTTCCAACTGATGGACTCTTATTCCTCACTACAGGTGAGGTCATTTGCTGAGGGCAAAGAGGCAGAAATAGCATTAAAAACTTAAAGAGCTTGAAAAAGATTTGAATCAAGTTTTTTGAGGAATTTAAACAGTACATTAAACAGAAAAATGAAGAGTACATACAAAATCTCTCTCTCTCTCTCTCACACACACACACATGCTACACTTATAGATACAAACCCACTTACAAAAATGAGACAAAATATACACAATACAGTGTTAGAAGAGGTTGTCCCTTCACTAATGAGAAAGCAGGTAATTGGATTTTTAAAATTTTATCTTTTTTCTAAAGTGAAACTGTATGACTTTTACTATCAGATTTTTAAGGCCTGAAGCAAAGTTTCTTAGAGTTATAGGACAGTACTAATTTATTGATTAGAGACAATAATTTGGCTAAGCCCAGTTATAGGAATAAACAGGCTTATTATATATCAGGGTTGCATTGAAAAATCATTCTCCCAATTTATCATCCAAAGATTTTGTTAAAAAAAATACCTGGAGCAGAATTTGAAGATTTACAGTATCTAGCAAAACAATGGCATTTCTAAAGATAAATTATGGGTTTTGACCTAAATTTAAAGTAATATACATTGTTTTTGTAAGGTTTCCCAACTCATATTGCAGTGAACTAGTTACTTCTATATTCAGCCCATATAATTGATATCAGGATGCTTCCCATTCTTAAGAAGAAAGTATTGGAGCACAAAGGGAATGAGAGATTTTTCCATGAGTGATATTGCAAGGCAATTGCAGAGCTGGGATCAAAATCTAACTCCTCCAGATGTTGAATTTTGTGCTCAGCTGAATGAAGTCCATATGATTTTCTTTGTGCTTCTAACATCCTCCAAAGTCTGCATCTGTTTTATATACTGCCCCATTGAGAAAGGTTCCTCAACAGACGCAATATGTAAAGTTCATGAGAATAAGAAAGATTTGAAGAGATCGTATTACAATCAATCAAGCTAAAATTAGTTTCCCTCTGTTTCCAATATTCTGCCTGGCCCAAAATGTTCCAAGCCCATTGGTTAAGTCAGACAGCAACCAGGTGGGGAACACCTATTTCTGTGTTCTAAATACACTTTAAAAAACGTAGGTTCAAATAAAGTTTAAAGTTGTGTCAAGATAGTCAGGTTTTCCCAAACTCAGTAGAGACTAGTATTTCATCCATGTGTAGTACAGATGTTATATTATAATGTTAAGAATAATATAAATTAAAGCCATTCTCAGCCCCATTGTTTTCAGTCCCTGTCTCTGTCTAGTTAAATAAACCACCCCAACAGTGATCTGTCATAGAGGATCTATTTCCAGTATTTTCTTTTTTTCCACCTCTACTTAATTACATTTAAAGTATGGTGTTTTCAAGGGGAGGAGCAAGATGGCAGAGGAGTAGGAGACCAAAATTTCATCTGGTCCTAGGAATTCAGGTAGATAGGGATTAAACCATTCTGAACACCTACGAACTCAACAGGAGACCGAAGAAGAGAATAGCAGCAACTCTTGGAACAGAAAAGCGGCCACTTTATGGAAGTCCCTTACTTAAAAATCTTTTTTATTTTTCATTTTTAGAGTCATATTCTATCCCTTCATAGTAGTTAAACTTATTTTTGGTATATATATAAGTTGTTCTCTCTTTAAAATTTTGGGATACAGTTTCTTCAAACAGACCAAAATATACCCTAAATCTCTAGTATATGGCTTTGTTCTAGTCTCCTGCCTGATCACATTCTCTCTTTTCTTTTTTTAAATTTCTCTTCTTTCTTTTGTCAACCAGTTTCTTATCTTATCAATTCCTTTTATAAAATCTTTTAGAATTTTCATCTTTACAGTCATATTCCATCCTTTCATCATATTTACCCTTATTTTTGTACATATATAAGCTTTTATTTGTTAAAATTTGGGGAGACAGTTTCTTCTAACAGACCAAAATATGCCCAAAATCTAGTGTGTGGCACTGATCTATGCACCAGCCTGATCATATTTGATCATATGCTTTTTTTTTTAATCTTTTTCTTTTTCTTTTTTTTTTTTCTTTCTTTCCCTTTCTTTTCCCCCAGTTTCAGGTCTCTTCCGATTTGTTTAGTGTATATGTTTCTGGGGTCGTTGTTACCCTGTTAGCATTTTGTTCTCTCATTCATCTATTCTCCTCTGGACAAAATGACAAGATGGAAAAAATCACCTCAATAAAAAGAACGAGAGGCAGTAGCGACTGCCAGGGACCTAATCAATACGGACATTAGTAAAATGTCGGAACTAGAGTTCAGAATGATGATTATAAAGATACTAGCTGGCCTTGAAAAAAGCATGGAAGATAATAGACAAACTTTTTCTGGAGAAATAAATGAACTAAAATCTAACCAAGTTGAAATCACAAAGTCTATTAATGAGGTACAATAAAAAATGGAAGCTCTAACTGCTAGGATAAATGAGGCAGAAGAGAGAATTAGTGATATAGAAGACCAAGTGTTGGAGAATAAAGAAGCTGAGAAAAAGAGAAACAACTACTGGATCACGAGGGCAGAATTCAAGAGATAAGTGATACCATAAGATGAAACAATATTAGAATATTGGGATCCCAGAAGAAGAAGAAAGAGAGAGAGGAGCAGAAGGTATATTGGAGCAAATTATAGTAGAGAACTTCCCTAACTTGGGGAAGGAAACAGGCATCAAAATCCAGGAGGCACAGAGAACCCCCTCAAAATCAGTAAAAATAGGTCAACACTCTGACATCTAATAGTAAAACTTACGAGTCTCAGAGACAAAGAGAAAATCCTGAAAGCAGCTTGGGACAAGAGATCTGTAACCTACAATGGTAGAAACATTAGATTGCAACAGACCTATCAGCAGAGACCTGGCAGGCCAGAAAGGACTGGCATGATATTTTCAGAGCACTAAGAAAAATATGCATCCAAGAATACTATATCCAACCCTCCCCACACACACACCACCCCCATTGCTACAGGGCAACACCATTTAGAATCAAGCAATGTTTCTTTCCCCAAACCAGTTTATTTCCCCATTTCTCCCATCTGTGTTATGTTGTGCCATAATTCTCCTAGGCCCTATAGTTTAGAATAGCAAAATATTTTTTTTTTTACTTCTCTTTCCTTTATTTGATATAGCCACTCATCCTACAAGTTCTTTTCATTATTTCTTTTCTCTTCACAGTATCTCTTGTTTTAACATGCTCTCTTTATTCTCAGCACCCCAGTCTAGGTCCAGTAATAACTGAACACAAAGCCTAACCTCATTCTTATATAGTTTTAAAATTATTGCCCCAAATATTCATCTTGCTAATAAGAATGGATATACCTGTTGTTCTTTAGATAAATATATGTGTTACTTGAACACTCGATACTTTATATTTGGTACCACCACACACACACTCCCTCTTCTCAATATTACCTTAGTATATTGTTTATATTGTTCCTGCTGAACCCCTTTCTTTATGATGCCCTTAACGATGAGGTACAACGTGGTGAAGAGCACAGATTCTGGCATAGTCCACCACTTACTTGTTGTGTAGTCCTGAGAGAGACAAAATTGCCTCTGACTGAGAATCACTGTATTAGATAGGTCTAATAATAGTTCACATCTTATGGAATTTTTTGAGAAATAGTTAACATATTAAACATGCTTTGAAGAGTACTAGCACATGAGAAGAGCTCTGTAAATGATGTAAATTCAGAAATTCAAATCCCCCTCTCCTTTTAGAGTATGAACCCTTCAAAGTACTTGGAAAGGATTTGTCCCTTTGTCTCTGAGAATGCATTTTAGAGATCTTCATTCTTGTCAATACCCCTTATTCCCCAAAATAATGTATTCACTTTTTCTGTATTTTCCTTTCCTTTAACTTTTCAAAGCAACACATTTATCTCACCTCTGCCTTTTTTCCCCCTATATCCCATATAATGTATTCTGCCATAACAAAATCCTACCAGATTTTTTGGAAAAAGGCTGAAAAACCACCAGAGACAAGAGAAGGAGACACGACAATTAAACGTACTTGAATTGAATCCTAGAACAGAAAAAGGACATTAACAAAATACTAGTGAAACCCAAAGTCTGGAGTTTAGTTAATAGTACCAACTACATTTTCTTAGTTTTAACAAATGTACCATGAAAATATAAAATGGTAGTAATGGGAAAAATGAAGTGAAAACTATACTAGAATTCCCTATACTATCTTTGAAACTTTTCTGTAAATCTAAAATTATTTAAAAATAAAAATTTTATTTAAAATGTTAAAAACACTCTACCAGTTTTGTTAAGAATGAGAACCTGTTCAAATTTAAAGCAAAATACACATGACTTTCCTCTTTTACCAGAGTTCCTTTTTTTTTAAGATCTTATTTATTTATTGGAGAGAGAGCGAGAGAAATCACAGGAGAGGAAGACAGAGAAGCAGATTCCCTGCTGAATAGGGAGCTCGACACAGGACTCAATCCCAGGACCCTGAGATCATGACCTGAGCAGAAGGCAGATGCTTAACAAACTGAGCCACCCAGGTGCCCCTGTACCTGAGTTCCTTTACCTTAATTCTCCTTCAACTACCTCCAGAGTATTTATATTTCATTATCGGTAGCATTTATTAAAAATGAAGCTATAGCCCATATGCCTCTGGATACATAAAAAGAGAACCTCTATGTATAAATGCCAGTGAAGCTCTTTGTAAGACATTCAATTTAGATTACAGATAATCAAACTCACCCTTTCACAACCCTTTCTTTCTTTCTTTTCTTTTTTCTTCCTTTTTTGTAGTCTTAGGCATGCCACAATTGATTTTTACTTCCATTCCCTTCCATTTCCAATAGAAATAACTACTATTTCCTACTCTAAAATAATTAAAATAACCAATAAGCAGACCTAGGAAATGTTCAATATTAAGAATAGATCATTATTTGATCATTTTATACCTCAGCACTGCTTATTGATTGAAAGTTTCTAAAAGCACTTTCATTGTGTTTGATTATACTTCCTTTAAAAAGATTAAATAGAATTATATGAGATGAAGTTTGGGAAATTGTCCATTTTATCTCTTCTTACAGGACGATAACCATAAAAATCTGTGCAACAGTATCTTCAATGCACTTCACTACACACCTTCTTTTCATAGGTCCCTGCAGGGGAATCAAATCACCCTTAGAATTCCCAAGGCCTCTGAGGGTAGGCACTTATATGAGGCATTCCTCTCTCTATTTTTCTCTATAGAAGAAGGATCATACCACTAACAACCTCCAGAGAAAGAAGTCAAGAATCTCCCTTTACAATTCACATCTCTTTAAGACTGGGTATAAACCAAATACCCCTCTGAGACCCAGATTTCTTCCAAGATGTAAACCAAAGGGGAAAAAGATGGTAAGAATGGCTCTAAAGGCTTAGGACATGTTCTTTGTCATAGGGCTCCAAAAATCCACTGGAAGCTCAAAGTAGGTAACAGGACTTTCATAAAAATTTTGGAAACATTCCCAGGCAGGAGTTTTTTTGTTTGTTTGTTTGTTTGTTTGTTTGGGGGGATTTGGTTTTTGTCTGTTTGGTTTTATAAGACTGAAGCACTTTTCATTTCCAAAGACCTCTGTTGCTCTCACTGTCCAAGTTCAGATTAAAATCTGTTCATTTCAGACATCTAATCCCACTAGATCTGAAAATGTTTTTTTCCTTTTTTTTTCATTTTTTTAAAGATTTTATTTATTTATTTGAGAGAGAGAATGAGGGTCAGAGGGAGAAGCAGAGTCCCCGCTGAGCAGGGAGCCCAATGTGGGACTCGATCCCGCGACTCCAGGATCATGACCTGAGCCGAAGGCAGTCGCTTAACCAACTGAGCCACCCAGGCACCCATAGATCTGAAAACGTTTTTGAATTTACCTTTTCTCGTAGGCCATGTGATATTCCAGAGTCTCAATGTACCTTATTCTATACATCTTCTTATATGTCCTGACTAGCAGGTTCTCTTACATTCCTGGATTTGAATCCTAGCTCCACCACCTCCCAGCTGCATGTACTTTTACAAACTTGTTAACATCTATGAGTCTATTTTAATGTCTGACAAATAAGGATAATGATGCCTGCTATATAAGTTTTTGATAAAAATTACTTACCTAGGAGATCAATATCTGGGACAAAGAAGGTACCTACTAAATGAAGCCATTAATTTATTTGATAATAATGCAGCTGTTACAGCTTGATTTTGAATTATACAAGTACATCTTTTCCTAAGCAGACACACTTGAGGCAAAGAAAAAGAATGTTGGCTTGGAGAAAATTTTTAATAGCAAGTTTAAGTATGTAGTATACACAGACTACATCACATTGGGTCTTTATTTTATGGTTATGAACTGTCTTCAGGTCTAAGGGATGAACCTGGAAGGAAAAAGTTGGAATATATGGGGTTTATCCATCCAAAATTCTATAGTCTCAACTTGGCTCTGGATTTGTTAATTATATTGATAACTAGTTTTGGATTTCCAAAGTCATAAATGTAACTTCACCTGTAGAAGACAAAAGAATGTCTTCACAAATAAATGATGAGGAATGAGGAAACTTATGATAATGAGAGTATGTTACTTTCTTGGGTTAAGGTAAATAAACAATACAGTGAAATTATTATAAATCCAAAGGCAAAAGAGCAACTTGAAAGTCCTGAGATTGTGTCTTCAAGCATTGTATTTGCTCAGGAAATCAAGCAGGAACTAAAGTAGTTAAAAAACAAAAATAAACTTGCTTCTGCCTTACCATTAAAAGAGGAGTAATGTTGTTAACTAACTATAATTTAAATAAAAATTTGGGAGAAAGAAAATTAAAAATAAAAGAGAAGTAATGAGCAAAGGAAAATAAACAAAAAATAGAGGACTAGGGCTCCTGGGTGGCTCAGTCAGTTAAGCCTCCCCCTCTTGATTTTGGCTCAGGTCATGATCTCAGGGTTGTGAGATGGAGTCCTGGTCAGTGGGGCTCCATGCTCAGTGGGGAGTCTGCTTGGGATGCTCTCTCTCCCTCTCCCTCTGCCCCTCCCCTTGCCCCACTTACACAAGCACTCTCTTTCTTTTTCATTCTCTCTCCTTCTAAAATAAATAAAATCTTAAAAAAAATAGAGGACTGATTCAGTCAGAGGAAAAGAGATATTTCTTTGGAAGAATGACTACAATCTTAACAGCTAACCAGACATAAATGAAATGAAAAACAGTGCATTAGGAAAGGGATGAAAAAGGGAAAATTAAGTATTATTAGAACAGGGTCCAAAGTAATAAAATGGAGGAAGATAGGTGTATTCTCATAGAGCAGCCTGATAGGACCACCAAAAGCATCCCGCTCCAGAATTTCACAGAGAAATGATGCCTTATTACTATATGCAGTCTATAGTGAGAATACTTAGAGAAACATCTCTCAAAGATTTGAACAATAAAATCAAGGATTACAGAAATTCTGAATGTATTTAGAAGAGAATCATGAAAGATTATTATAGAATAATTGAAATTCTTTTGGAAGGTTTTCTCCATATCTCTGTAGCTACAGCATTTCCTATGTCTTAAGAAATTTATGGAATTATAACTAAGAGAAATCCCAACAAAATGGTGCATTTTTACCTAGAAGTCAGACAGAGAAGTGGTAGCACTGGTCCAAGCCTGAAGTGGATTTTGATTTGATGTAAGAGTATCTCCTCTGGGTAGAATTATCTAACTCCAGGAAGTGACATTTAAGTGGACAATAGATGCCTTTGGTATCATCAGAGCTTTCTATCTGGCCACAGGAGGACCCAGAGTATGCTTCTGTGGCAAAATCTAGAAAAATGTGTTAGGAGATGAATATCTGGACCAAAAACCAAAGGGAAAGAAAAAATAGTAGACTAAAATCCATCAAACAATTCTATGTGTGATAGAAAAGAAAATAGCCCAAATTTTAAAACATTAAACCATTAGAAGTTGTAGTGAGCCTTGTTGAAAGAACAGAACAACAGCAAAGAGAAATGAAATATTGGAGATATATCCTATTATTGATGGCAAAAATGTATTAGACAAAAATTGCTGTACACACATTGAGCATTCTATATTTCTGAGACCCAAGTTTCATTAACATCAACAGCAGCTACAATTTAGGCATCTGCAGAAAGTGATTCTCCAGTTAAAACAGATTCAGTGAGAAAACATTCATTGGAGACAGATTTCACCCTTAGCAATTCCAAAGTAAAAAGTGAAGGAAGCTGCTGGTGGGGCCTGAAGTAAATATACTTGCTCACCAGAGTAGAGCAAGAGTTTTCCATCTTGGTTGTATGTTAGAATCACCTGGGGTGCTATTAAAACTCCCATTGACCAAATAGGGCTGCAGACACTCTAGGGAAGATATACTCATTAGTAGTTTAAAGCTCCCCAGGTAATTAAAATGCACTGCCGAAAGTGAGAACCACTATGGTAGAGGTTGTGCCATTAGTGACTAGATTAAGGTCACCTTCAATGCAGCACTGAGATGCCAGAAAAAGTGTGCCAAGGTGAATTGGTGATTAAGGGGTTTTGTATATAAAGACGGAAAAGAAAGGAACTTCTTTTCAAACCAAGGGACTGGAACAAATTTCTAAGTTTTGCAAGAGGAGGGTAATGTCTTAAATATCACTCACAGAGGGAAAGAAGGTAGTATGCATACTTCCTCCACCAATACAATGTGCCAATATTAATCTCTCACTGGGAGACTTCACACAGTTGAGGTTAAATTCACTCATGCAACCATTCCAGACAATTGGCATAAGCTAGCCCCTAAAGATGAAACCAAGATTTTCCTCATTTAACCTTATTCACTGAGATACCATGCATTTTTTTTTTTTTTCTGTAATCCTTGTCAGCACTAACTCCTGGATTCTGGACACATGATTGTGCCTGAGATAATTGCTCTTGATCTGAGAATTAGCATTTTCTAAATTTTGTGGCAGTGGGGCCAATGATGATAATATTGTTTATCTTCTTAAAATACTGAATTATTTAAATCAGAAATTTGGTATTAAACAAAACTTTGAATTCTAAAAGAACCATATGCAATCCTCAGAGAACAGAGGCAACTGCAAATAAAAAGTTCCAGAGTGTAATTTTGGATTTAAATTCTTTAAATTTCAACTTACAAAAGATAATTTGTTTTGAACTTAAATTCTTTTGACTTCAGCTTATAAAAACATCAACTTGAGGACTTGAATTTCTCCTCACGAAATCTATAGTAGTGGGAATTTATATTAAAATTTGCTGCATTTCTCTGTTGACATTTTATTATCAGATATTTTTACAAATTTATCTTGTTGCAGAAACTGTGATGGGCTACTTAGACAATGTTAGATATAATTTGGGATGTTAGATAGAATGGTGAGCTTTGGGGTTTTAGCCTCAGTTGGAGCCTAGAGTTTGATTTAATAGAACAGATAGTTCTGACCCACTTGAGAGCCCTCATAGGCAAAATTCTATCGTCTAGTGGGATATCCAACAGAACAGTGCCTTTTCTCGTAGACTTATTCTCAGGAACATGGAACCTGGCTTCTTTTGATAGTTTGAGTTCTCCTGCCCTGCAACAGCCCGATTCTTAGTTGACCACAGATTTAATGGTTAAGCCACCAGGTTAAAAAAAAAAAAAAGAAACAGCAACATGTTCTCCACACCCAAAGTTTCCATTCATCCCTTGAAATTCACTGCAATGACAATTCTCTCCCACTCCATCACTCACTGCTCTCCTGGGGGTAGGGAGGAGTGACATAAAATTCTTGGTCTGAGCATGTGTGGCTCAGACTCTCTCTTCCCTGTTTCTTGGAAGCAAGCTTCCACAGAGCACATGTCCCCCTGCTCTTTCATGCCATATGTCGGTACATGTGAAGAAAAACCTTCTCCAGTCCATGATACACTGAGTGGGGAAAACTGGAAGTCTGGGTTTGGAATTACAAAGATTACTTGCTCATTTATTTAAATTATATTCTCCAGTATCAGTTTAATAAAGTTGATATTTTTACTTTTGTATGCCTCACTCCTTTGTCTTATTTCTCAATTTTTTTTTTATAACAAGGATAGGACAGAAGTGTTCTTGTTAATAAGTGGCCACTTCAAAGATTCCCAAAAGTTATAATGTACGGAACTCATTGCCTTAGTGTTTACTCCATTTTTTTCTTTATTGAGGTCTATGGAGGATTCCTTATGAGATCATTGGCATATTTGTATGCCCAAGGTATGGTAAGTACTATGTATAAAATATGAGTAAGTTGATGCCAGGTGAATCATGGCAGCTGACTCACTGTCTCATAGATTAAAAAATGATAAACTTTCCATCTACATGGTTATCTAAAAGATTCCACCAATTATGTTTTTCTTTATACTCAAAGGAAAACTAAAAATAATACTTAAGACAATAAAAAAAGTATTCAATTTTATTAACTGTCAAGGAAATGCAAATTACAACCACAACACAATTGTCACTTTCAGCCAAGATAGAGTGACAAGAATCGGATTTACCCTACTCCCTGAAACAACCAAAAAACTGAAAATGGAGGGAGGGATGAAAAGAAGGCATTTATAAAGATTATAAAACTTCTGTAGGGCAATGGATATGTTCACAATCTTGATCATGCTTATGATATCCTGCATATATACAGTTGTCAAAATTTAGTAAATGGTGTATTTTATGTGTAGATTATTGTATGTCAATTATACCTTAATAAAACTGTTATACAAACACATACACATATAGAATAGTTGTAATGATAAAGTCAGACTATACCTACTGTTGCTTTGAATGTGGAACAACCAGAACTCTCACTTACTACTGATGGGAGTATAATTTGATACAATTACTTTGGTTGTTTAACATATGCATATTTTATAACTCAGCAATTATATTCAGGTATATATCCAATAGAAAGTCGAATAAATGTCTACCAAAAGACATTTTATGTTCTAGAGAGTCTATAGCAGTACTACTCATAATTTCCCCTAGGTAGACATAAATTGTGGTATATTCCTATAATGGAATATTATACAGCAATGAAACTGAGTAATCTACAACTACACACAAATACATGACTCTCACATTCCTATTAACAAAGGAAACAACGCAAAATGACACATGTGTATAGACTCATAAATACAATGGTATTAAACTGGGCAAAAGTAAACTACATTTTTACAAGTCAGGCTAGTAATTATCACTACAGGTAGGGTATTAACTATTTTGAGCAAATTGGGGCTTCTAAATTGTTCTTTTTCTTCATCTGGATAATGGTTACATACGTGTATTCACTTCATGAAAAGTCATCAGGCTATGTACTTTGTACACTTTTACACATGCATGTTATACTTCAAAAATGATAAAAATAAACAGAAAGTTTTGAAGAAAAAAATTCTATTCAAATCAGAAGACATAAAAGTTTATGATTTCTAATTTCATCAAAGAATAACAAATTTTGGGGGTGTCTGGCTGGCTCAGTCAGTTAAGCATCCCACCCTTGTTTTTGGCTCAGGTCATGATCCCAGAGTCCTGAGATTGAGCCCTGCGTTGGGCTCAGTCTGGGCTGCTGGGTGTGGAACCTGCTTAAGATTCTTTCCTTCTCCCTCTGCCCCTCCACGCACCTCTCCCCCCCACCATTTGCAGGAGCACGTGCTCCCTCTCACTCTTAAAAAAAAAGAATAATAAATTTTCAGAGGGTTCTGCCAAGTTTCAAATTCTGTTATTTTCTTATACTAGAGTAAGTCAGGGAGTAATGGCATAAGACCATTCTGCTTTTTCCCAGAGATGCAAGCTCAAAGGGATTCTATTCAGTTGTGTGCATAAGTAGGGAGTGTCAAGGAGAGGGGGAGTGTAGTCAGATGATAATTACAATGCAGAAGGCGTATATTTCTAGCTATTCATATCAGAGAGAGAAATCTTAGGAACAAAGTCTATCAGAAAATGTTTTTGAAGGTACTTCACATCTTTGTTCTGTTGTTGTAAGTTGTGTATAGTATAGGCTTCTAACACTATTTTATTTTTAAATCACAGATAAGAGAAGGTTATACAAATATTATGTGAATACAATGAGTTTTGACAAACGTATGCATCCTGTAGCCAATACCCCATTCAAAATATAAAACCATAAAATTATCCTAGAAAATTTACTCATGCTCATTTCCAATCTATTTTCCTCCAGGGCCAGTATTCTGATTGCTATCATTATAAATATATATTTATATAATATTATAAATTACTATATTGTATATTATTATGCATTTTAAAAATTGTTTTATTATAATTTGATATGTAATTACTTTAAAACAATGTTAAAATTCAGATAAATGGAAAAATAAAATAGGCATTCTTCTATCTTCATAATTTTTTCAGGCCAAAACCTTCTTCTTCTGGTAAACCCTGTACACATTTGTTTGATTATTTAATTAGTACCACAGTTCACATATACTCTGCTCTTTTTCTATCTTTTTTCTATTCTTCTTTTCAGATAATTTCTACTGACCTGCCTTTAAGCTGATTGATCATTTCACCTAGTGTTTATTCTGTTAATTTAATGTATTTTTAA
Organism: Zalophus californianus; assembly: GCF_009762305.2. Lineage (NCBI taxonomy): Eukaryota > Metazoa > Chordata > Mammalia > Carnivora > Otariidae > Zalophus > Zalophus californianus. The sequence continues at coordinate 81,753,993 of NC_045595.1, forward strand.
ATTTCACATATATTTTTCACATTTAGGCTTTCTCTTATTATTTTTGCAGTTTTAATTTCTTTGATGAAATTCTCTGTTCTAACATTCTTCCATCTTTTCCTGTAAATCCTTGAACATATTAATAATAATTAAAGTCCTTGTCGGCCACTTGTCATATCTGGATCTTTCTAACATTTGTTAGCTAAAGAGATTTCACCGTGAGTCTGGGAATGAGCCACAATGTCAAGAAAATTAAACCCAACCACTTGTGCTACTGCTGTTTTCACCACCATAACCACCCCTACTGTCATCTAGGGGCTAGACTTTTTTTCCTTAAACCAGTGTTTGAGCCTAAAGCCCAGAAGGTGTAAATTGAGGTTGAATGATTTGATTCAGTGGTTCCAGACACAGGGAGAGAGTACGAGACAACCGCGGTTCCTTCTGCTTGTCAATCCCACATTCACTTCATTTTTCCTATAAAAATTAGACAGAAGGGGAAGCAGTGAGTTTTGTCATGCCAAGCTAATTATTATTGTGTTGGGGGATTTTTCAAATATCAATCCATCCCACTTGCTCCTACTATCACCGGTGACTCAGTTGCCTTCTTCTCAACCTCAAAGTTTAAGGTCTCTGGCAGGCTTTCTCCACGATCTAGATCCAATTTTTGCTACAGAACCTTCTGCAGCTTGTTTCTCAAGTATGCAGGGCTTCATCCTCTATAAATCAGTTCATCAAGGCTTTCTTGCTTGTAAAACTCTTCAATAGTCACATAAATCACTTCATATAAGTCACTTCAAAATATCATCTATATTTTACTTTGTGTTACCATAAATGAAGGTCTTCCATATCTTCTCAGATTCTATACTGGAAGTGGAAATCCACTGAAGATCTATTTTAGTGTTGGAGGGGGAAAGCAATGTTTCTGGACTCACTAGGAAATGGTATGAGGATCTGAAATGATTGTCATCTTCCAGAGGTTTCCCCAACCTCAGCACTATTCTGAGGACATTTTGGGCCAGACAGTGCTTTCTTGTGGTGGGGAAAGGGGAGGAGACTGCCTTATGCATTGTAGGATGTTTATTAGCAGTATCGCTGATTCTACCTACTACAGACCAGGAGCACTGCCACTCCCCTCATTATGACAAGCAAAAATGTCTCCAGACATTGCCATGAGCAGTCTCACTTCCTTTCTGAGAAAACCATCTTTTATTTTCTTTACATATGATTTGGCAAAAAGATATGTGACTTTTTAGTCAAAATGAAAAAAAAAGTAGTTTTAGCCCATTTGTAAGCCTGGTTTTAATTTTAAGTGGGTATGCCTTTTTCATAAAGAAAATAAATTTCAAAATTTCATCAAAGACAACTCGGCTTTAAAGCAGTCATTGAAAATGATTTTCTCATACCAGGCTATAATAGAAAGTTAGAAAACATTGCCGTTCTTCCCTCCAAACAAATACCCAGATGATGATGATGATGGTGGTGGTGATGATGATGATGATGATAATGACCAAAAGCCCTCAGAGCAAGTCTGCAAAGGAGTAAGGCTGAGGCCAGACTATGCAGCATATGTGTGGATGCCTGTAGTCACAACAATGGTCTCAATGATAGAAATTAGGACAAGATCCTTGGCCAAAGGTGTCCCAAATGTCCATCTTATCCTTGGCATAGAATCTGGTTTTTAAATGATAAAGTCATGGAGGATGGATTCCTTTAGTTTGGAATCCATCTGCCACCCTGCATCATTTCCAATTTTTTATTATAAGGACAGATTTATATTGTAGCATTATCGGTTTTCTTTCCAACATTGAGCTAAGCAATCTGGTGTGAAGCAAGGTCACCCCAGACTATTGCAAGTGGTTGTTTTCATCGATGGCAGAAGGGAGGGGAAAAAAGCAGAGATTCTATGACTAAATCGAGGGGCTCTGATTAAAGTCTACAGGTACTATAGGCTGGACACATTATGTCTTGCTTTCTGAAAACAAATTTCAAAATAAGGAGAACAAATAGCATTCTTTGGCAAATTCCACTTGGGCTCTAAGATATTATAGGCTACGTTGTTCATCCTTAACTTTTATTTTCCTTCTAATTTAGGTTTTTGTTTTGTTTTGTTTTGTTTTGACTGCTACAAGTGTACTTGGGTCTTCTTATCCATTGAGTAAATCAACCTCTAGTCTCAGGAAAAAGAAAACCCATAATACCTAATCACTACAAAGGGAGGGACTGATTCTTGTTGCTAAATGTTTCAGATATTTAACCTATAAGAGGCACTTCAAGACTAATTTCAACCAGGCAGTTGGTTCACTTGGGATAAAAAAAGGCAAACTCTTGGGTCTAAAGTAGCACTGAGAAATGAATGTGCTCTAATGTGATTTCTTGTCTTTGAAGTGGAGGGAGGAATGTTTTTATGCTGATTTCCAGTATATACATATGCTAGTTGAAAATCATAAAAAGTATAATTGAGAGTCGTCACAGAGAGGAAAAATGTTCAGCTGTAGATGATTATGCTGTGGGTTTCCTCACTTTCATACTACAGAATTCCAGAGTTTGGAAGTATGTAGTCTCTGCTAGGGAGCCTCTGCAGGCTTCCATGACAATAGCTCTCCAATACTACCATATACTCTAACTTCTCTTCTGTTACCATAGATAAATTCCCCAGGCTCCTATGTAAAGACAACTCTTCCAACAACCATGAAAGCATTGTCATATTTATTGTCTCCAAACTCTCTCCTGTTCTCTCCTAAATCTTCATCAATCAGGATTTTGTCCTCAGCAATGTACAGAACTGCTCTTTTCAAAGTCTGTAACAACCTTTAATGTTCAAATCTACAGTCCTCATCTTATTTTGCCTATCAGCAACATTGGACATAGAAGATCATATTCTCCTTGATGCATGTTCTTCACTTGGCTTCCAAGAAACACTGTTTTTTCCCAAAATCATTGGTCACTCAGCCTTGGTTTCTGAGGTAGACTGCATTAAAATAATCAGTCACTCACCTCTCCCGTGTATATACATCCTTGTGGAAAGACTTTACAATGACTCCCCATTGTGTATATGGCTTATTTCTCCTTCGTCTGAGTTCAGGTTAAACTGTGACTTGCTCTGGCCAATGGTTCATTAGAAAATGTTTGCAAAAACCATTGCCATGAGAAGAATACACCAGAACTTGCCCAATAGTCCCAGAAGGTGGCCTGGCACGTGAGCAGAGCTGCCACAGATAAACTGCCCTGGTCCAGCTCTGCTTAAAACAAAGCTTCCAATAAGCCTGTAGATACATGGGTGAGTGTAGCCAAGACCAGCTAAGCCAAGCCTAGAACTGCTAATTCTAAGACTTGTAAGTTAAACAAATATTATTATACACCACTCAGATTTTGTGATTGCATTATGTAACCCTGGTTAAGAGATGCAGTCTCCTCTCCTTGCTTCACCTGTTATACTTAACTCCTTAACATTGGAGTAGCCCAGGCCTCAATCTTTGAATCTCTTCCTATCAGTTAATATTTCAGTATATCATTTTCTCCCTTTATTTATTTAGGCAATATTTATACCAAAGGGAGTAACACAAAATGGTGTGATAAAACCTAATTCAGGAATTAAAGGTCTGGGTTCCAAGAGTGTTATAAAGTAATGGGTAAAAAGTAGGTTTTATAAGCCAAGAATACTCAATGGGGAGAGGATAGTCGCTTCAATAAATGGTGTTGGGAAAATAGGATAACCACATGCAGAAGAAAAAAATTGGATGCCTGTCTTACACCACATACAAAATTAACTTAAAATGGATTAAAAACTTAAACATAAAGTCTTATACTATAAAACTTCTCAAAGAAAACAGGGGAAAATCTCCTTGATACTGATCATAGCAATGATTTTTTTTTTTTTTTTGGATATGACACTGAAAGCACATGCAACGAAAGAAAAAAAATGATAAGTAGGACCACATCACACTTATAAACATCTGCATAGTGAAAGAAACAATCAACAAAATGAAAAGGCAAACTATGGAGTGGAAGAAAAAAATCACAAATCATATATCTGTTAATACCCAAAATATAGAAAAACCTCATACAATCAATACAATAACAACAAAACTCCGATTTAAAAATGGGCAGAGGGGGCGCCTGGGTGGCTCAGTCGTTAAGCGTCTGCCTTCGGCTCAGGTCATGATCCCAGGGTCCTGGGATCGAGTCCCACATCGGGCTCCCTGCTCGGCGGGAAGCCTGCTTCTCCCTCTCCCACTCCCCCTGCTTGTGTTCCTGCTCTCACTGTCTCTCTCTGTCAAATAAATAAATAAAATCTTTAAAAAAATAAAATACAATAAAATAAAAATAAAAATGGGCAGAGGAATTAAACATTTTCCCAAAGTCATGCAAAGGGCAAACAGTTATATGAACAGTTACTCAGCAACACTAATTATCAGAGAAATGCAAATCAAAACCAGAGTGAGATATCATCTCATACCTGTTGAAAAGGCTTTCATCAAGAAGACAAAAGATAACAAGTGTTGGCTGAAGTGTGGTGAAAAGGGAACCCTTATGTTTCTGTTGGTGGGAATGTGAATTGGCTCCGCAGCTATGGAAAACAGCATGGAAGTTCCTCAAAAAATTAAGAATAAAACTATCATATGATTCTCACTTTCCTACTTCTGGGTATATATCCAAAGGAAATGAAAACAAAATCTCAAAGGCATATCTGCACTCCTGTGTTTATTGCAGCATTATTCATACGAGTCAAGATATGGAAAGAACTTAAGCATCTGTCAATGGACGAATGGTTAAGAAATATGTCACACACACACACACACACACACGAATATTCAGCTGTGAGAAAGAAGGAAATCTTGCCATTTGTGACAACGTGGGTGGATCTCAAGCGCATTATGCTAAATAAGTCAGACAGAGAAAGACAAGTACTATATGGCACCACTTACATGTGGAAACTAAAAAGACTGAACTTATAGAAAGAGAGAGTAGAACGGTGGTTACCAGGGGCTGGAAGTTGGGGTATATGGGGAGATGTTGGTCATAGAGTGTAATCTTCCGGAATGAATGAATCAGTTCTAGGGATCTAACGTAAAGCATGGTGATTATAGTTAATGATACTGTATCATTACTTGAAAGTTGCTGAGAGAGTAAATCTTCAATATTCTCACCCCAAAAATGAAATGGTAATTAAGTGACATGATGGAGATGTTAGCTGATGCTATGGTGATAATCCTTATGCAATACATAGATGTATCAAATCAACCCATTTTACACCTTAAATCTACACAATGCCATACGTCATTTATATCTCAATAAATCGGGGTGGGGGGGGGCAGGAAATAGGCTCTTTAAGGACACGGCTATGGCCCACATCCTCATTCCATGATTCCAGCTGTGGGAACTGGGAACAAAGATCTTAAAAAACCTTTGTGTCTCAGTTTCCTTATTGGTAAAATGGATAAAATGAAGTACCAACTGAATATCAACGTGAGAATTAAAACAGTTCTCGTTAAATTCATTATATATTGAAAGAGTATCATGTCTTAGTCTGCTCAGGCTGCTATAACAAAATACCACAGACTGGGTGGTTTATAAAGAGCAGAAATTTATCGCTCAAAGTTCTGGAAACTGGAAGTCTGATATCAGGCTGCCAGCATGGTTGGGTGAGGGCCCTTTTCCAGATCACAAACTCCTCCTTATGGCCTCACATGACAGAATGGGGTAAGGAGTTGTATGGGGTCTCCTTTATACGAGCAATGATCTCATTCATAAGGGCTCATGACCTAATCACCTCCCAAAGGCCCTGCCTACTAACACTATCACCTTTATGTTAGGATTTCACCGTATAAATTTTATGGGTACCCAGGGTACACAAACATTCAGACCATAGCATATAATGAAGATTCGATAAATGAACTCTTGATATTATTATTTAAATAGTTCTGTGATATTTTGATCATCAATCTTTCTGAACCTTAGTTTCTTCCTCTGAGCTTTATCTTTCTATGATTCAAAAATAATAAAATCTCAATAAAAAAACCTTGATATGGCACTAAAATGAATCCTTGTCTGGTTAGTGAATTCCAATTTAAGGTATACATGATTGAGCTTCCTTCAGTACCCTTTACTGAAATAGTTGCCTTTTGAGAGGGGCTCAACATTTTAAGTGAATGAGATTATTTTTAATGGAAGATTTTTAGGCCTCAAAATAGACAGGTGGGAGAGAGAAGTTCTTAGACTAAATTATTTGAAATTATAGCATTTTTGGTATGTAGTGGTGGGCTGGTAATGTTTAACAACAGATTCTCTGAAAAAATATGGGCATGCATGTACACACACACACTCATATATGTTTATTATAAATTTGTGGGTACAGAGAACATATAGCACTTTATTTGCAAAAAATAAAACCTATAATATTCTTTGTTATAAACTTATATACCTAATTGATTCTTACAGAATGCTTTCATGGATTTTGGCCCAACTTTTGTATCTGTAACCAGCCGATTGTTACAACTGATGAACAAGTGTAGTTCCTACATGAAGGTCCGTTGATATTCTTGTTATGTTTATTGTAGGGTACAGGTTAAACAATGAAGTTGTATGTTGTAACTTCACTTGTTTTTGGATGATTGTGTTGATTTCTTCGCTGAACTATATCATGGTTTCAGATACTGGAAGAGTATTCCCCAAATTTATAACTTCTAAATTGTTATAATTTGTAGCAATGTAATAGCTATAGACACTACACATTTTAATTAACTATTTTTAGAGCAGTTTTAGGTTCACAGAAACATTTGGAGGACGCTACAGAAATGTCTCATATACTCCTTGCCCCTACACATGCCTAGACTCCCCCGCTGTCCACATTCCTCACTAGAGAAGTACATTTGTCACAATCTTGATGAAACTACACAGACACATCGTCATCCCCCGAAATCCATCTTTTACATGAGAGTTCACCCTTGGTATTGTACATTCTATAAATCTGGACAACTGTATAATGGCATGTAGCTATCATAATGATATCATACCGAACATTTTCACTGCCTCAAAGTCCTTTGTGTTCTGCCTATTTATTTTTTTTCCCCTCTAATCCCGGGCAAGCTCTGATATTTTTACTGTCTCTGTAGTTTCGCCTTTTCCAGAATGTTATATAGGTGTAACTGTAGAGTATGTAGCCTTTTCAGATTGACTTCTTTCACTTAGTAATATGCATTTAAGTTTTCTCCATGCCTTTTCATGGCTTGATAGCTCACTCACTTCTTTTTACAATTAAATAATACTCCATTGTCTGGTTGTGCCACAGTTTATTCACTTACCTACTAAAGGACATCTTGTTTGCTTCGAGCGTTGGCAATTACGAATAAAGCTGCTATAACATATCCATGTATAAGGTTTTGTGTGGACACAAGTTTTCAACTCTTTTGGCTAAATATCAAGAAGCATGATTGCTGGATATAGTAAGACTATGATTAGTTTTATAAGAAACCACCGACCTGTCTTCCGAAATGGCAGTGTTACTTTGCATTCTCACCAGCAATGTATGAGAGTTCCTTTTGCTCCACAGCTTTGAGAACATTTGGTGCTGTCCATTATACGGATTCTGGCCATTTTAATAGGTGGTTAGTAGCTAGCATCTCATGGTTTTAATTTGCATTTCCCTGATGTCATATCATGTGGAGCATCTTTTCATATGCTTATTTGCCATCTGTGTATCGTCTTTGATGAGTTGTCCACTAAGGTCTTTGGCCCATTTTTAACCAACACTACAGACTTTTAAGTCCAACCTGAATTATTAGTATTTCCATAATGTCTAGGCCACCAACAAAATAATACATCAAGCCTTGACTTCTAGCAGTTACCAATATCTGGTATCTGTGGTGTAGATACCACCACCATGACCATTTGCAAATATTCCTACTATAGCCAATTTCAAGCTACCAAGAGGTCATGAACACAGTGTTAGGAAGAAATTTATAGTAGCACATAAATTAACTCAAGAGCACTGATAACAGCAAAATGTAGCAAAACAATTTTGGAATTGTAAAGTAATTAGGATTGATTAGGTTTTTATATGTTTGGTTTTAGTTTTTGTTTCAAGGCTGATGTTAATTGTTCTGGGTATTCAGAGAATTTCTCCATATATCATTTAATGATCAAAATGGATCAGAAAGTCATTTTATCCTTTCTCTAGTATCCAAGCAGGACTTCATTTATGAAACAATAAGAGAGGAAGATCACTAATCTCCCTTTATAACTCAACATTTCCTAGGGATTTTGTGTGTATTTTTCAAAATCAATGTTTCTTTTTTCTTATTTTTAATTTTCTAAAGAAAAACAGCCTTAAAATAGGTTCAGATAGGAAAAAAAAAGTTCAGATAGAAGTTTCTGCTACCTGGCTTCCCGAAGGAGTACCTCTCAGATGTGATAGTAGTAGCATAATAAAAGGCTCCTTTTCTTCTCCATTATTTCAGGGTTCAGGTTTCCATCTTCCCTCCCGTAACATCATTGGAAATGACATTATAGAAGTATCTGTTATATCAGACGTTTTCATAGTCACTGTATTGACCCTGATGGTCCTTCACAGAACACACACTAAATGGAACCATTACGGTTATTCTCAAAATGGACTGTCAATATAATTGCCACTGTACAAAAAGCGATATGAACATTGACGCTTCACTGCTTTGACAGCAGATCCTTTTCAAAAATGAATG